>NC_056602.1:6259402-6596480 GCF_018340385.1 Cyprinus carpio
TTTACAAACTGAAGCTGGGAGAGATCGTGACCACCATCCCAACCATTGGTAAAATCCTTCTCGAACTTTATTCTGTCATTGTGTTGACTTACTATTCAGGTAACTGTACATCCTTAGGCAGAATTCGAGGTCTGAGACAGTGTATAAATGTGTATGTATTTCATCATATAATTAACTTTTGTCAAACAGCTTGTTGAAGAACATTTTCATTTCAATTTTTTTAATCACAGTTTAGTAAATTCGTTTTCTTGTGGGATGAGGCCATTTAAATTTGCTCTTTTTGAAATTAAGTAGAGAAGATTATTCAGTTGTGACTTACACTGTAACTTTTAGTTTCCATTTAGCTAAATATTTTAATGCTGCTATTACTATTGGCAAATATAAATGCTTTTTATAACAGAAACTGCAAGGTATGCAGTATTTGTAGAAGTCTGTAAGTTAGGAATTATGTCAATTATTCTTAAGAAATATAAAATGTTACAGTTTCCCTAGTGTCTTTACATATACACTATCTAGAGCCTGTGATTCTGGGTCACACCGTGTAAGTTTGTGATGTTTGTGTTTGTGTTTTAAGGCTTTAACGTGGAGACAGTGGAGTACAAGAACATCAGCTTCACTGTGTGGGATGTGGGTGGCCAGGATAAAATCAGACCTCTCTGGAGACACTACTTTCAAAATACACAGGGTGAGTTACACATACACTCCACTTCTCCCACTAAAACACAAGCTGGATTGGGTTGACTGTGCAAATGATTGTAATTTGATGTGTCTGTGTAGTCTGTGTTGTGTTCAGGGAGCACACACCTGCATTTACACTGTTAATCCTGCAGAGCCACCTTGTAAACATCAAGCAGGGTTATTATAGCTAACTAAAATTAAATCCATTACTTGAATTATAATATACAAAAAGGGAAAGAAAAGAAAATATGTATTAAAAACAATTATTATTTTATTTAAAAAAATGGTATTTTTATTTTACTAGTTCTCTATAGGCAGCATTATTAATTTTCATTTTAGCTGAATTTTTATGTTTTAATATATAACTAGAAAAAAACTGAAATACAAAAAAAACGCTAGAAAAAAATATATATATATTCTTTATAAAATACATAACGTGTATATGAAAAACTCATAATGATGACAATAGAATTCCTGGGTAAAACATTAGCTAAAATGTAATTAATAATGGGAAATATTGATAAAATCCTATTCTTGTTAAAAAAAAAAACATTGCAATAGCTGAAAAAATCTGTTTATTTTTTTGAGTTGTATTAATCTATGTTGAATTACATTAAGTCCCTATTCTTTTATCTCTGCTCATTTTTCTTCCTTAGCGTCCTTATTTTTGTGGTTTGAACAGCAAACGATCAGGGAGAGAGTTAACGAGGCGCAAGGAGGAGTTAATGAGGATGCTCGCCAGAATAACGAACTGCGTGATGCTGTCCTTCTTCTTGCTTTTTGCAAACAAACAGGTACTTTGATTTTTTATTAAAGCATCCCTACTACCTGAGTTGTAGATCATTGAAATATATGTCCTAAAATAATTTTAATATTTTGAAATTCATACTACCATTTAAAAAGATTGGGGTGCATATTTATGCAGCAAAAGAATTAAATAATTGTAGCTTTTATTGTGCAAATACTTCTGTACAATGGCACAAAAAAGTGCAAAATTTCAGATAAACGCCATTATTCTTTTGGAACTCTTCTATTTATAGATAACCCAGAAAACATGTATTCCAAAAAAAAAGAAAAAAAAACTACGACTAAATAACATAATCAGAAATGGTGCTTGAGCAGCAAATCAACATATCTGGAATGATTTCTGGAAGGATCATAGTGACACTGAAGACTTGGAGTAATGAAATGCTGAAAAAACCAGCTTTGCATAACAGGAAAAAATTACACATTTAAAAATTTTATCATCTGTTATCCTTTAAAATTGTAATGCTTCTTTCAATAATATTCCTTTTTTAAGTGTATTTTTTTATCAAATAAATGTAGTCCCTAGAGAGTTGATTTTAAAAAACATAAAAAAGTCTTCCTTAAACTTTCAATAAGTGAGTATATAGGTTAATAACAGAACATTTATATAACAGGAAAAGATGTCCAATTAATGGCAGTCCATAATCTAATTGGTCCTGAATTTCTGTAGAAGAATGGTATATTTTTATTTTTAAAATAAAAATATCTGGTCCTATCTAAGCAAATCAATTCAATTAATAAAATAATCTACTCTCTTGTTTTAATTCCTCCGTGACTCCAGGATCTCTGCAAAACGCCATGAATGCCGCCGAGATCACAGACACACTCGGCCTCCCATTTCACACCATCTAACGAAACTGGTATATACAGTTTACCTGTGCGACCAGCCGCCACTCTGTCTGTACGAGCAAAGGGTTTGACTGGCCTGGCCAATCAGCGCAGAATAAGAAGCGAGGGGCTGATGTTCAGTTACGCGTGGCCGTCTCCTCGATTTGGGGAAAGGAAGTGGGGACTAACCTGGCCTTTGGAATCATTATGGGTTTGGTTTCCGTTTTGTTACAATTTTCGTTATTCTTTTTTGGTTGTATTCTGAAAACACAGTATGTGGTTTATGGAGCCTTCTACGCTTCCTGTGTGTAAATCCATTTGTAGGTTTGTAATGTGATATTCACACGATTCACCACGCAGATCCATATTTCCTCCGGTTGACGTTTCCATTTCAGGTGTATGAAAGTGTCGGCTTATATAGATATATATATCACCAGGTTAGCTAATTGATCATCTCTCTCCCTCTACTCAATCGAGAAAAAGCGCTCATATGTTTCATAATCAGTGTCCAGTGTTTGTCCTTGACTTCTAAGGAAACAGATTGTTTGGGTCTTGGGCGGCTCATGGGTGTATGTTATATGCTTATGTGCAGGGTATTGTCCTCTTATTGCCTGAAATGCGTCAGTACTCCCATTATGATTGCAGTTTGCCTCCTCAACCCCAACAATATCAGCAGCCTAAGCATCATGGCCGTTTGTGATTGCATTAGATACCCCTGGCTTGTGTTTTGGTACGGCTCTTTTCCCCATTTGTGGTGTTATAGCGTTGTGTTGTGCAGAGGTTAGATCCTCATGTGTGGTATTTAGTCACACTAAGATGGTTTGGTGTTTTGCAATGCTGCTTTGTGGGCTGTGCTGTGACAACAAATGTCGCTTACATCACATCTCCCTCACGCTGGAAATGGTGAGTCCCACTGCAGCGGTTGGGTTTGTCCACCATAATTCACATTTCAGCTAAGCTGGTAAGTTAAGCTTTTTCAATCAAAATGTCCCCTTTTGTTGTAGATTGGACTCTGGCAAGTTGTTGTGCCATGGATATTGTTGTGTATTGTGAATCATCAGCATTGTCTGCAATACGATGTACGCTGCGCTGTTCGTCCAAGAGATAGATAGATAAGATAAGATAGATGCGATAGAATAGATAGATAGATAGGATAGATTAGATAGATAGATAGATAGATATATAGATAGATAGAATAGATAGATAGATAGATAGAGAATCGTAAATGGCTGTGTTTAACCCAGTCCTTTATTATTGTTGCTATTCTAATTTACACCCCCGACATGATTAGTAGATTGTTATGACACCTAAACGTTTGCCTATTTTTTGACTTTTTGCTTTCATAATTAGTGAACAGCATATAAAACAAATCACACACACCTGCCATTAAACCTCGGTATGTCAGCCGGTCTCATGCAAACTCCGTAATAACTGCAGTTAATCTGCTTATGTGCTTCATTTGCATGCTCTCATGCCTACATATATGTTTTGGTGGTTTCGCGGGTGAGAAAAAAGGGATAAAAGAGGAAAAGAGGGGGCGACTAACATAATCGCGCAAAAACCCCAACGAATGTGAATTTTGTTGAATCACTCAGTGTATACATTTGGGCTTTATACATGGTAGTGCTTTGGATTATTATAGTTCATGAATGAGAATTATATATAGATATGTATATTTAAAGTAGGGTTGTCTTTTTTGTTTTAACACTTTATATTCTATATAACACAATCTATATCTCGTTTCCCCAGACTACAAGGACAAATGACAAACCAAATGTCTAACCTATTTTACCATGCGAGCGTAGTGTAAATACAAATAAAACTCTTATACTGCATTATGAGTGTGTTAGTAATCCATCCATCCCACACAGAATCTAACACGTCAACACAGTCTGTTTGTAGTTGTATTTGTTCCTAGCAGTGTTTGCTAGTTTGCATTTTTTGGCATTTGTTCCTTACTCAATACCCAGCACCTTTACACTAAAACTTCCATTGAGATGACTCTTACGACTGTATGAACATTATAAAAGGCAAGTCTTCTTTTTTCAACCTAGGACATTATTCGAATGGAGTCTTGTTTTATTTTGAGCGCATGTAGCAGGTGGGTGATGCAGGAACGGGAGAGTTAACAAAACAACTGTGCTATTTAGCAAGACACTTAACCTCAAATGATCCTTTCTGGCTATGGGAACATAAGCTAAGTTAGCTTAACACACTCTTCAATTAGTATTTCAGCATATCATGCAAACAAAGTGGATATTTCAGCTGTGAAGGCGCATTTCAACACAAGTCTGCAGTTGTGAATCAGTCCAGTCTGTTAGGTTTTTGTGGCCTTATCTCTGCTACAAAAGTGTAGAGGTTTTCACAAGGCTATTTATTACCTACGTTTATTGGGTTGCTTGTTGTTGTTTAAGTTGATCTGGGAACAAGAACAGGGTTAAAAAAATTTAAAAAGCATTTATTCTCTGCATCAAATAGTTTGTGTGCTTATTGAGTAACAAGGGTTGACTTTTGTAGGATGGTTTAAAGTTTGATTTGATCTTCTTCGATATTATATATTATTTATGTATTTATTTTGGTGAGTGTTTTGGTGAATGTGTTTTTACTTCTGTGTGCTTATGCATTTTCTTTGTTGATTTTTTTTACTGTGTTGGGTAAATCATTTTGATGGCTTATTCAGTGTCAGTGAACATAATCAATGAAGGGGAAAACAATTTCTCACTGAATAATTAATCAATGAATAAATAGAATTTAGAAATCATGGATGAAATGTGTAATTATCTGTTACAGTAGATTAAGAAAGATTATTGTTGATTATTATGATGTAGACACCAAAATCTTTCTCTCCTCCGATTGCTGACTGTAACACTACACTCAAATAAAAACATGAAAATTATTTTCTGTGTCTTCTTTCATTTTACATCGTTTTTTTTTTTAAGTGGACCTAAGAACCTTAAGTAATGACCACACCTGCTGGAAGATTATAGTGGATACTGTTGAATAAACCTATCCCTCCTGCTCTGGAATATGCTTTAGTAAAGCCACCTAATGACTTCATCATATTGGATATTATATGTAATGTCTAATATTGATCTTTGGTAGGCGCCAGAAATGGATCATGTCTAATCCTAGATGTAATTACAGTTTAAATGGATTGCATTATTTATTGTAAACGTCTCACAAAGATAAACTTTAGGCCTATAGTGAGTCCTCTTTCTGCACTGCAGTCCTTTATGTTTTCCACCGAAGAGGGCACCACCAACATTTTTCAGACACTTTTAGTTTGTGAAAGGCAGTAAAGACAAAAGCAATAGACTATTGGCGTACGGCATATGTGCTTGCCAGTGTAAATATATACATGTGCAGAAAATGCAAAACTTCACAAACCCAGCAAGATTGTTTCAAAGTAGGAGAAGTGTGTGAGAAAAGCGCAATCAGAGGTGTGAATGCTGTTGTGCTGGTTGAGATATTAACGAACACAGCAATGTGTCCCAAAATCATAAAACAGAACTTGTTTATGCGCTGCAGCTTCCCTGTAAAAAGAAAAAAATAGTATAATGATGTATCAGAGGGCATATAGGAGCGCACTAAAGAATTCACTAAGGGTTGTAAGTATGCCTGTTTGCTGTCTGTCTGTGTACTTGTTTGTTCAATCAGTGCCTCATACTAGACTGGTAGTGCAGGAAGAGCTGGCTCTTTAGAACCTGCTGTCCAACTGTGGACCTACCAAGGGGGGAAGTTAATTGTTCAAGGAAAAAAAATTGCATGCTTCTGGGAAACAAAAACACTTTACACATGAATTTGATTAACGTGGTAGCATCCATTTTGGGCCGTTTGTCAGATTTGAGGGAACTATTAATGGATATATGCTTAATAATAAATAATATAATAAATAACAGGTGTATTATTATTTTTTTTTATCAAATAAAAAAAAACAAACAATTATAAGTAGATTACTGAAGTGTAAATGCATTGATTGTGAGGGCACAGTATGTGATAGTTAGTGTTTTACTGGTTTGAGTCATTTACGGAATAAAAATTACGAAAAAAAGACATGTAGAATGGGAAAACAGAAAAAATGAAGAACAATATAAAAATGTGTATAATGAATAATTAAAAAATACATTCTAATTTCTAATTAATCAAGTTATTCAACTGATTGTGAATTCTGTGTCTGAGAGTGACAGTCTCAACTAAAAAGTTTAGTGAGTAGTGTTGGGGAATTATGAGTACAATCCAAAAAAGTTACAAAATTTTTAATAAAAAATTCAAAATGAAATAAAATTTTCTAAAATAATATACTAAAATGTATTATTTGACAAGTTACCATCCTGAAATTGCTTTTTTTTATTGGTTTTTGTTTCAGAGCTCAGTGATGTGTGATTTTAAAGTTTAGTGTTTCCACGTCTGATGTCATTTAGAATTGTGTGTTTAGGAATTACATGACGACATTACATCAACAAGGAAATCAAAATGGAAAAAACCTAACTAAAACATATATATATTTATTTAAAACATGGAATACAGTTGTATCGGCACGTTATTGTAGTGTCTATGTACCTGAGAGGTGATGTGTGCACCTTCTAAGAACAGCTTTTCTTGTCTCAGAGGTTTCTGAAGGCCGCATCTGAACTCAGGCACAAAGTGCTCTCTTTGTGATGACGTGTGAGTCCAGAGCCATCAAATGGGGAGCCAACACTGATAAACTAGTGGCACCGATTACCGTGCAGCAGCAAAATGGCCAGCTCTCTTGACTTATACCCAATGAGCCCCTTACTTCAAGATGGACATTATTATCACGATACCAACAAAAGCCCTGGATGTGTGTATAGTGTGTTTGGTCAGCGGGACAGAAGAGAGAGGACGAGAAAGAGAGAGTGGTGAGCGCCAATCTTGGCACATAAATCTATCACAATCTCGTCGGTGTTTTCAGTGTAGGCTGTGAGGGAAATTCAGAACACTGTCTGGTTCACAATCAAGGCTTTATG
This sequence comes from Cyprinus carpio, assembly GCF_018340385.1. Lineage (NCBI taxonomy): Eukaryota > Metazoa > Chordata > Actinopteri > Cypriniformes > Cyprinidae > Cyprinus > Cyprinus carpio. The sequence continues at coordinate 6,266,704 of NC_056602.1, forward strand.
ACTTGTTTACAAGCCTGTTTTGAAATAAATCAGTGCACGAGCTTTGGAATCGCAAGGTCGACGTCACCTTGATCACGACCCAAATCAGGCTTTCAGCATCGTTCACCCTGTACGTGGTAAACAGGTAACAAACCTCGAGACTTACGGAATTCCTGCGGGCGCAAGCCTTCAAGCCTTCATAGTTACAAACGTTTAGCCACCGTCTGTATTCTGGGAGCCTTTTCGACTCAAAACTATTAAATTGTATATTACAAATTTCTTGTTGTTAACATCAAAGTGTTAGATTTGACTCTACGGTAACCTATAGCCTACTCCGAAGGGATTTATAGCCGAAGTTTTATTATAAACCTATGTCCGCACACAAACGCAAATGGACCTACGTTGGATGACTTTTTTTTCCTTTTTTGTTTTTGCGTGTATTTTGCTCTAGACATATATAATACCCTGAATGAATGGTACATATTTGGAAGTACAATCAGATTTCGGATTTAAAAGGAAAGGAAAGAACCAGAGAGAGAAAAAAACGTCTGTCAAATTTCTTGTCAAAACTTGGACAAGCCGAAGGTGAAGTGAAGGGAGCATCATCTCATTCCGCGGTTTCTTTTGGCCACCCATGAATAATAATTTTAACTGTCTGCTCAGACTGACGGACTACTCACACTGGGAATATTCTGAGGATGATGAAGATGAATCCCGCTCTGCTGCAGATGCTCGCGCTGTGTCTCGCGCTCCGTTCACCTGCGCGCGCTCAGACGGAGGAAGGTAAACATGAAGGTAAATCTGTTTTTACTATATGCACAATACACCTGTCTGCAACTGAAAAGACATAAGAGAATAGCATAAAAATTTGCATTTTAATATTTAGGATCCTAATGCATTATTAATTTGATACTTTGATTAAAGTGACACTTTGCATAAATTTCATGCAAGTGTAATACAGTAATAATAAAGTTTTAATTTGCATAAAAATAGTTGTTCATTATATATATATATATTATATAGATATACTATATTTATAATATTATATAATATATAATATATATAGTATATATATATATTTACAAACAGCTCCACAAATTTGTCGGTAACAAAATGCTTGCCTTACACAATATACATAAATCACCCAAAACATAAGTGATGTTGCTGTCAGTAGCTAATGCATTCAGAAAAACCTGTTTCTGCACCATTGTGTCTAAGCGAGATATGTTTGTTTTATCTTAGACTGTGAGTGTAAAAGGAGAGAGGTGTTCCTGTACTAAATCAGTGGCTCAGTTCAAAAACCAAGTCTGACTCAACAAGTCAGATTTTGTAATCCTGTTTCCCTGACTCAATGGCTGTACTTCTGAAAATAAAGTATCCACAGAGGAGTGTGAACTTGTGATGCAAAATTCCTACTCATTTCCTGGTGGTACTGAATCTCAATTTAATGTTTGCTAGAATATGTCTAGTTGTTTAGTTGTCTAGTTTTTTTCACAGAAGATCAACTACTGTGGTCCTATTCAAAGCGCATCACAGTTTTCAAAATAGTGGTCGAGTTGTAATGTATGTGTTTTTATTGTTAATTTCCACCCAAATCTTGAATATTGGGCTTGTCATCAATAGTTCAAGTCGTGGGCCTAATGGTTAGAGATGGTCTTAGACCTACAGATAACCCTAAGTGATTGTGGGTTTTGAGTCTCGGGCACGCGGCAAAACCAACGACTTGAGGTGCCCCTGAGCAAGGCGCCCCGAACCCCAAACTCTCCCCGGGCGCAGCGGCAGCGCATAAATGGCTGCCCACTGCTTCCGGATCGTGTGTACATTTTCACGGTCCCGGTGTGTGTGTGTGTGTTCAATTCACTGCTGTGTGTGTGCACTTCTGGTGATGGGTTAAATGCAGAGCACGCATTCTGAGTATGGGGCACATACTTTGACTGTATGTCACGTCACTCACTTAACAATTAATTCATGTGGTTAAATACAGTATTTGGTAAATTGCATACGTTTCGCATAATTTTGTACTTGCTAATGACGGAATTATCAGATGCAGGAAGTATCCACTAAGAAAATACTAGGATTAACACGAAAGGAAACAATCTGTTTTTGAGCTCATATACAGAGACAGAGGTGAGATCTGAATTGATGCACTGGTTGATACTCTTTGGGCCCTCTGCAGTAGTGATTGACTAAGAAGGTGGAGCCACAATGGCATGAACAACAAAACAGTAGTGTGTAGTCCAGGTGATCTGGCAACAGGGGAAGCTACTGGACCAGAGTCACATAATCCCTATTGTCATCTCTCAGGACAAATCTGATTGACTACGATCCCCTGAATAGATTCCGCTCCCTTACAAATCATGCATTTCTTTATTTCTTTGGTCATGACAGCTCCCGGAGAGTTTAGCATGGTCTAGGCAAATGTTAATTGTGTTTAATTTTGGCAGGAATAGATCTGCTATGGCTGCTGCGGCAGAACCAGTACCAGATAGCCGAATTCATGCTTCCTACTGCCAGTCCATACTCCAGAGACAATTGCTTGCTGTGAGCAGAGGTTTGGGTAGTTAGTACACCAAAACTGTTTACTCAAGGTAAAAGTACAAGTACTATAGAAATAATCTTTACTCAAGTAAAACTAAAAGTAATAGTCTCGAATAGTTACTTGAGTAAAAAGTAAAAAAAGTATCGGATAAAAAAAAACAAACTACTCAAGTAGTAGTTACATGTGTTACTATTGGGATCATCGATATATATATTTTTTTTTTTATCTTTTTTTCATCATCCTTTACGCAAGTCTTCAGTGTCACATACTCCTTCAGTAAATCATCCTCCAATATGTTTGAGTTTATTGGTATCTAATCAACATTGATGGGTTCTTTTTCGGGCGCTCTATTCAGCAAAGAATTCCGAAACAAAATGTCACAGTTTTCCAAAAAATATTAAGCAATCAAATATCTTTTTTTTTGTTTGTAGTGCCTCCAGCGTTGGTAATAAATCAGTTAGAATAGAAGGAGTGCTTGAAGGATCATATGTCCGCTGCACACTGAGTACAAACCCAAAGGCTGTGAATGTGAAAATTCCTGATTTGCCATCACTGGATTAAATTATATTGTTAAAGTATATGAAATTAATTGTAGATATATATGTATAGACTAACCGCTGACATGGAGTAAGCGTACATGGTGAAACTCCGTCACACAACGTTTAAGTTACGCGAATTCATCTGAACATCCACGAACCAAAATCATATTGATTATCCTTCTTTCCGTCTGTTTCTGCTGCAAACATGTTAACAAATACCTACAAATCACAAATTTTCTGCAAGCGTATGTATTGTCGGAAATATCAGTATTTGTGTCAAGTTGAAGGAATTCCCCCTCCTGGAAACCGAGCTAATACAGGGGTGGATGGTATTCATTTCATAACTCCTGTGACAGGCTATAGTTAATGGTAACATTTATACATTGTGATTTAATGTCTAAATTAGTTACACTTAACACAAACTTGTAATGGTTCATAATGGGTCACCGTGTGAACCGAAATCCGCATTTAGCTACCTGTTTGAACTGTAGACAGCACACATGGTGGGGTTCATCTATTACAGATCTTCAATGCTAACCACACATTAAGCTTTCTGCATCTTTCTGCTTTTTATTGACTTGTAGATCCAAAGCCAAGTCTTTCAACGCTCTTGTTGTGCTTAAACTTTCTGTTACCACTCTGAGTGGAACTGACTGTCAGACTGTATCCGCGCGCGCAGCATGGAACTGAACAAATCATTCAAACTGACTTCGTGAACCAATTCACTGGTTTGCCAACTGGTGTTTGATCAAGCCTTCTGCACCGAACAGAGCATGCGCACCCCAGTAACAAAGTAAAGTGTACAGTTTTTTTTTCACTAAAAATGTACTTAAGTACGAGTAAAAGTTACCCATCTTTAAATATCTCCAAAAGTATTAGTTACCACCAAAAAGATGTACTTCAGTAGATGTAACGAAGTAAATGTAACGCGTTACTACGCACCGTCTTTGTGCTTGTGAGCATAGCATAAATACCTGCTGCTGCACATATCACACTTGAAATAACCCCCATAATTAGGATCTCGTACATAAAAGTACCCCCTTGCAGAACTACCAGGTGGAGCTTCTGGGGGATGGGTGGAGGGTTTTCTGACATGCTCTGCACGCTACAGCAAAACACAGCCACACTAATTTGAAATGTTGAGCAGCGAGCTCCATTGGCTGCAGAAGAAGTTCACCAAAACATGACATGCACAGACATAACATCCCAGATCAACCTATGAATAATCAAACTGAAGAAATCTGTATTTATCAGGTTTTCAGATTGTCACTATGCTTTATTATTAATCTATCCCGTATGCCATTTTTTGCTTCTGCTCTTTTACTATGTAATTTCGAGAATTTTAAAGTAAATGTAATAATGCGTTGGTATTTAGTTTCAAGTCCCCGGATGGAAAAAAACACAACAAGAAAAACCATCAATAGGAAATTTGTAAAAGGCGTTTACCTGGTTAGTACATGTAAAATTGTATTGGTGTCTATTTAATGGAAATTGTAATGGAACCCTAATTGGGGTGGCTCTCTAACTGTGTAATTGTTGGCCTATGTAGGTTGTTGTTAACATATATATTTTTTTGTGAATAACAACTAAATCCCTAATTGGAACTGTCCCAGAAACACACTACAGTGAAAACTCAGTTAATTTAAAATGTGTTTTTGTTAAACTTGATTTACAAATGTTGATGGTTTGTAATGTTTTTTGTAATGGCATTTGTAGTGGAAACCATTATAATTTTCTGTGATGGTTTCTATTGTTTTTTTTTATCCAGCAGGGTCACCATGGGTTTTGTGATGTTAATTTTGACATAAAATGCAATCAAATTGCTTGCGCCCTCCGCATGTAATATATTTGGTCTGAAGGAGTAGTAGTGGGGCACTGTTTTGGTAGTTGTGGTGGTGGGCCTCATTTGGGAGAAAATCCAGGGGCCGGTTTTTATACATCCCAGTCCGTCCCTGGCAATGCATTAATAAAGGACTTGCAGTACTTCTATCATACAGATAAGGTTGTGAGGCAACCTATCGGCCTAGAGTATTTCATGGTAGAACTTTTGTATTAGATGTTGTAAAGTACTTAACATGTGTGTGGGGCGATCTGCAATACCATAAATGAAACATTAATATTATACAGTAAATATAACTAAAATATTCATAATTGGATCTTCATTCCTTAGTATCCCAGAAATCAAATGTTTTTAAATAAATGTTAAATAAGATCCTTATCTGACAGATACTCTCACTTTCCCCCCTTTCTCCTCCGCGAATGTCAATTAAACGGGGGATAGTTTATACACATTAAAAATACCAATTTTTAACAGTTGTAAAGAAGTTTTGAACCTTTTTTTTTTTTTTTTTTTGCCAACCCCAAAAAAAAAATCATCAAATGAACATTAAATATAACAGTAAATATAATAAAAGTGACATTCATATTGATCTCATCTTGTATCACAGAAATCAAATGTTTTGAAAAAGTTTAAAGTAGTCCTTTTCTGATCAGGTGACTCCTTTTCTTCCCTCCAAATTGTCATTAAAGGGATAGTTTATTACATATTAAAAATAGAAATTTTTTAAACAGTGTAAGAATTTACCTTTTTCCCATGTATATCACACCTAAATTGTTAACTGGGGTTTTCAAGCTTCAAAAAGGTTGTAAAACACCTTAAAAGTGTCATAAAAGTAGCCCATACAACCCATGCAATCCATTCCAAATCTACTAAAGCATACAAACTGAAATTTAATTTATTATTTAGTGAAATCTTTGAATGGAGTAGATGTATCCCAGGTCTTCTTGGTGCAACCTCTGAATGGGTTGAGACAAAACAATGTCATGATTCATGAATGAATCACTCTTTTGAATCAGATCTTATCAGTGAATTGGTTAGATTTAATTCATAATTTGCATAGATTGCACTTCATGGATCACACTTGATATGATTCTTGTTCATTGTGACTCAGTGTTTTGGTCTCAGTGCTTAACAGCTCAAGGGATGATGTAACAGTGAATAATAACTGCAGCGTTGGTTTTTCTATTAAAAAAAAATCGAATTTTTGTGTTTCATGGAGGAGTTATTAAGAACGACATGAGGGCTAGTAAGGACTGAAAAACACTATACAATATTTAAAATCAGGAAAAACATCATCACAATCATTACGATTTGTAAATTGTTACGGAGAATAATTGGACATCATAGAGTAAACAACTGAGGATGACACACTACCTGTCTTTCAGGGTTGTTCCAATCCCAAAAAATTCACACATAAACGTGCCTCACTGCTGGGAGACACATGATAGATGAAATATGTGTTCTAAATTTATTTATTTTGATTCTGAAAAAAATCTGAGTATGTGCAACCAGCGCCAACTCTTTGAAAAATAATGAAAGAATTGTCTTTCCTATAATTGTATTTTAAGTGTGACTTCTGCTGGCATCAGTATGTACATAACTGCAATGTCCATTACTTATAACATCCATAATTGTGGCCATGTTGCCCAGTGCATATTGAACAGTGCAAATGGTTTAATCTAGATAGCAGGAGTAATGTGTGTAAATGTTTCTAGCTATTCAGGTGTTCAGAATGTACTTTATTAACAATATAGTTATCCATGGTGACATTGTCATGTTATTTTACAATGAGCTGCTTCGGTAAATATACAGAAAACAGAAACACAGCATATTTTTTGAAAGAATGTATTAAGGAACACCTGTTCTAACCATGGTTGTTAGAAATTAATACAGTCCATACATGTCTTATTTTAGTAAGCAACATGTGAATGCATAGTTTTCAGTTGACCATTGCACTCAAGTCATACAAAAAGATAAATGTCAAATGCCCCGTGAAGATAACGGGAGTGGTCGACCTTTTGGCATTGTTATGAAGTGTTCTGAGTGGAGTTTTTGTTAAGACGTCAGTATTGAGTAGTACAGTGTGTGTTAAAGGCTGCACCCACACACATACTAAAGTCCGCTCCCCCAGGAGAGCTGAATAGATTCACAAGTACAGTGTGTGTGTGTAGCCTCTCTGTTCCTCTGCTGTCGCTCTCCACATTCATTGTACCTTCATTTTTATGGAAATACTCAGTTCTGAGCACTGCCAGACTCTTGGTTTACGTCAAAGGATCATTTGAGTGAACAGTGGGACATTTTAGGCCAAATGTTAAAAAACAAAAAACACAAAAAAATACTTCAATCTTAATATGGAACCTACTGAACCTTTCATTATACGATACTAAATGGATGCCACAAGGTTTTAGTAAAAATATGTAAATTAAAATGCATTTAAAAAAATACTTTAAAGGTGAAATGTGTAATTTCAGTTCTGTGCCACGAAAGAATGAAAAGTAAAATAAATTTTTTGTTTTCAGGTTTTTTTTCGATGTATGTAATTTTTTTTTTATTTGATATGGTTTAGTGATGTGATGCATATTTCTTAATGTTAATTTTTACATTTACTAATACATTGCATCTTTTAACATTAGTTAATACACTGTAAACAAACAATGAACAACTGTATTTTAATTGCCTAACATTAACAAAGGTTAATAAATGATATGTTAAACAATGCATTAACTAATCAACAATCAACTTATTGGAAAGTGTTACCCAATGTTTTAATAGCAGCATATTGTTTACAGTTTTCATAAATATAAACCTATGACTGAATAGACTTTTTATAGCATATTAATTAAATTATTTATTTTATTTTATTTCATATTGCATGCACACTTACTCACGTTACACAAACATGTTTCTGATAAATCAAAATAATTCCTTCTCTTTTGCCTGGGAACAGGAGTAACCTGTAACTTATAATGGTTTTTAGGTGCAAAAAACAAAGTCATTAAGCTAGGCATGGTTTCTGTGTGCATGCCTGTGTGCTGTTTGATAGCTGACCCTTTAATGACAATAAATGATTCAGACATTAATGTGTAGATTTATGTGTCTTTATGCCTGTGAGAACCAATCAGTCAGGTTTGGATAATCTCTTTGTGACTGTAGCCAAGTTTCTGTTTACCAGGCAGCTAAGCCATGTCTGTTGTGTGCTGCTTTAGACCTCCCCTGGCTTTTGTTTCTCGTACCTGTGATGTGAACCTGATAGTTGAACCTAGTGTGTGTATTTTGTGAGTGTTTGTTTGAGTTTTGGCGGTTCCTACACTTGTTTTCGCGCTCTGGTTGAATGGGAGCATTGTATCATTGTCTGCACACTTGAGTGCACACACCTGAGGGCCGTTCACATTAACACATTCAAAGTTGCTTTTAGAACAGCAGAATATTATGCATACTGTTTTTTAAAAGGATTGCTCACCAAAAAATGAAATTTCTGTCATCATTTTACTCACTCTCATGTTGTTCTAAATATGTGACTTGACTTTCTTTCTGTTGAGCATAAAAGAAGATATTTTGAAGAATGTGGGTAACCAAACAGTATGGAAAAATACTATGTAAGTCAATTATATATAATATATTAATATTTGTAAAATGTTTAATTTGACATTTTCATTGACATTATTGCTTTTTAAAAGTGTACTTTTGTGTATTAAGAAACATACTGTACACTTTAAGAAAAGTTTGTAGAAATATGGCCCAATCTGCTGTGTTAATAGGTGTTTACCTTTGTGTTTGTGTTTTACGGGTTGAAGGAAATGTCCGTAAATTTAACAGGAAATGTACTGGTAATATTCTGCCAGGACTTTTTAAATGAACTTTACACTTAAGTGGCCTTCTATTTTACTAATATTAGATTTTTTGTCTCTCAAGTACAGTTTTTTAAACACAAATTAGTTTATGTATAATTTATTCGTATAAGTTTATTTATGAATGAGACTTGTAGTTGTTTGCTTTAGGGCTCCTGTTTCTTAGAAACTTACAGGAGGAATGCAGTGTTGCTGCTTCCATTTTAATCGCTTCTGTGAACTTGTTTATTTACTTGTTTATCCAAAAAAAGCAGCACCACCGATGCTTTTAATTGAAAAACTTTGTTGAGTTTGGTGTGGATTATACTGGGGTCTCTTTTTAATTTTTTTCCTCAAGAGAATAATCTAAGCAGAGTAAAAGTTGAATACTTCTGTTAACTGATGGTTTTGAAGCCTATTTCTGACATTACTTGGCCTTACCTGTCTCCCATTGGGGCCACAACAAAGTTTCACAACTCCAGATCTTATCAGTTCAGGTTTTCTCAGTACGTGGATCTATAATAGTTGGGAACTGTGTATGTGTTATAAAGGCAAGACGTATTTTGTTTAGCATGTATTTTTTGTACAAAGTGGAAAGATATTTAAGGAAAAATACCAATTATCTCACTGTTCTGTGAAAATTCAGGGTTATCTCATATGCTCTTTTTAACGTGCATTCTGATCCTAATGGGTCATAAATGGGACCCATATTCTCAAGAACGCTGTTTTTTTGAGTTTTAATCTGTAAAGGCTCCTGTGGGCATTTCTGAGTACCTCTACAGTATTAATGGGAATATTTTTTTCCCAAGACTCCCACCCTCAACCCTCACGAATCAGGCTTGTTTTTGACCGTGGCAGATTTAAACCAAGGGAAAATTTGAAATGAAAATAGCTTCACCTCCAAACTCTCTTAGTTCTCTAATATCTTTCATTTGGCCTTGGCCCTGTATGTCATACATGAACAACATCTGAAAGAAAACAAACAACAGCTCTATCTGCCCTGACATCCTCAGCTTGATGCTTTCTGTTGGTCAGATTTCTTTTGCATTAAATAGATCATAATGTGCAGTCACATTTTCTTCTTTTTCCCCTTTTTCGGGCCATTCCCATTATTGTAAAGAATGACCCCTGTCTCAAGTTATTTTATGATAATACACAATTGCTGGTCTTATCCTAATTATCCTACAAAGCTTCTTACGACATAAAATATATAAATGGGCATGAAATATTAAATATTAGCTGAGATCATGCAATTATTCCACTTAATTACAAAGCTTTGTACCACATGAATATATAAATGGGCATGAAATATTAAATATTTGCTGAGATTGTGATATAATCAGATGATGCATCTTTTCAGATTTTTTTTGCATTAAATATATGGCATAATGTGCATTCAGTCTTTTTATCAGTCAGTCACTTTTACTTGTGAATAATGGCCCCTGTTGAATTATTATTTTTGCTTTATAAATATACAATTGCTGGTCACATATACGCCCACTAAATTTTAACACACATATAATAGGCAATGAAATATTAATTAAAAAAGAGAACACTGAGTAATATGATAGATACTTATTATATTATTGTATGCCGTTGTGTCTTTATCAAAAAAAAACATTTGAACATATTTATTTTCAGTAGAAAATGTATTATTCACTATTGTTCAAAATGTTTGACAGAAGTTTTTTCATTTCATTTAATATTTAATATTTAAATTTTATTTAATACGTTTTTTTTCAGCAAGGTTGCATTAAATTGATTGAAAAGTGATTGTAAAGATATTCATATTGTTAAAAAAATTATATTTTCAATAATGTAAAGCCTATCACGGTTTTTCCATAAAAATATTAAAACAATAGTTCTTGAGCAATTCAGCAAATTAGAGTGATTTCTGACAGGATCATGTGACTGGAAAGAATGGAATAATGAGGCGGAATTCAGCTTTCACATTTCAGAAATAAATTGCATTTTACAATATATTAAAAACAGAAAACGTTGTTATTTTAATTTTAATAATCTTTTCAAAATTTTACTATTTTCTTGATCAAATATAAATGCAGCTTTGGTGAACAGAAGAGCATCTTTCAAAAACTTAAAAAAATTCCGAATGGTCACGCATGTTTGTTGTTTTGTGCTACAAGCTCAATATGATCTCTTTCTCTCTCTCTAGTACACAGTGTGTACAAGGCACGCATACGCAGACTCACTGAGGGTGAAAAACAGGAAGCTCTGAGCGTCCAGTACAAGCTCATGAAAGGGAGATGTACACGGGCTGCAAGATTGTCATTGGAAACCTGGAGATCACGCAGATGGAAGGCACAAACCGCGATTTCTCATTTCCTACATGGTGAGGAAAATAGACAAAGTTTGTAGGATCTAAAGAGATCAGGCCACTTCTGAATCATGCATGAGCTCACACCAGGATTCATTTGTGTGGGCTCATTGCTGCATCTTAATGTCTATTATGTTTCATTTGATGAACGTGTAACCCAAAACCCTTCTTCACAGTCTATCCGTGAGGTAAACTGGCTACATCCTCATCGCCATAAACCAGTTCAGACGTTTACGCTGGAAACAAACAGCTGCGAGTCATCCGGGGGGAGTCGTTTGTGTATCTTGAAGATCGCTCTTCGCTCATCGCCATCACCCTTCCCTCTCGTCAACTATCAGAAAGACGGAGTGTACGGACTAAGGGAGCTGGGCCTCACACACTTGACAGGTGCGCTCATACATACGTGACACAGGTGACACATTCTCACCCACAGAAACACATACTGTCAAAACGCCCACTAATTTTCTATGGCAAAGTACTCTCTGGAGGGTGTGTTTGTTGAAGAGTGAAGCTCAACAGACACGAAAAAATATTTTAATGTGTGTGTGGATTATTCAAGGAATTCACCCACAAATGAGCATAATTCATAAACCCCAACTCGGACTGACACATAGATTGTGACTGCCTTATAGTTGTAGTAAAAATCCTATAGTATATGTTCATCGTGATAAATTCCAGGAGATTACGTTTAGAATGGCTACAGTTAGGCTCTAGCATGTCCCAACCTGCTTCAGCAAACACGACACTTCTAATGTGAAATACAATCCATGTTGTCTTTCCATTGTGTGTGAATCAATGAACATGTTTGTCATTTTTTCCAATGCCCTTCCTTTAACCTCTTACTAATTTCATTGTGACTCAATGTGTGGAATCAATATGAATGCTACTTACTGTAAAATCTGAACACAGTATATACTTCATCTTTATTAGTAATGTTTGATTATTCATCAGCAATCACCTAACAATCACCTAACAAAAAACCATAACCAACACCATTCACAGCACCCTTGTTTATTGTGGCAATCGACTTTAACTATTTCTCTCAAGGAAAAATCCTAGGAAAATAATATTTGTAAAGATCATGCTTTGTTTTTGTTATATATATATATATAATATATATATATATATATATATATATATATATATATATATATATAATATATATATATATATAAAGGCTGGGAAGGACACACACACACACACACACACACACACACACACAGGGTGCATCTCAAAAAAAATTTGAATATTGTGAAAAAGTTTCATTTTCAAAAAGTGAAACTTTCATATATTCTACATTCATTAAATGTAAAAGTAAAAATATTGCAATTGTTTTTTTGTTTGTTTTAGTTTGATGGTAGAGCAGCTGACAGTACATGAAAGGCTAATTAGATATATAGATATATGATATAGATATCTATATCATATAGTACTATATATATATCCTCTAATATATATATATATATACTCCAAAAATGCTGGGTTAAATACAACCCAGCACTGGGTAGAATATGGACAAACCCAGCAATTGGGTCCTTTTGACCCAGCGGTTGGGTTAAATTGTGTTTTATTTATATATCTTCTTTCTGAGAGTTTAGAGGACAGTTTTCAAGTTTAGAGTTCTACCATTATGTCCTCTGATTTTAATCTTAATAGTTCCATATTTCCTCATATTTATTGTTATCTGCAGAGATCCTGGAGGGTGGAGTGCAGATCATCCAGAATAAATTCTTGAGCTATGCAACGCCAGATTAACTGGCTAGAAATCGTGGAAAGACAGTGGGGCAGAATCATCATCGAAGACAACGGGACCAGAATGTAAGGAGACATAAACATTACAATATGTTAATATAATATATGTTTATATAATACTCCGTTTTCGTTTTTTTGCTTGTGGTTGTTTCAAAAGTTTTTTTTACTGTTTTTGAAAGACGTTTCTTACGTTCAGCAAGGCTGCATTTATTTGATTAAAAAAAACAGTAAAAAGCAATAATATTGTAAAATATTATTACAGTTTCAAATAAATGTTTTCTATTTTCATACAGTCGTGGCCAAAAATATTGGCACCCTTGGTAAATAAGATCAAAGGCAGCTGTGAAAATTAATCTGCATTGGTAATTCTTTTGATCTTTTATTTAAAAAATATCACAAAAATCTGACGTTTCACTGGATAATAAGATTTTAAAGTGGGGGGAAATATCATTATGAAATAAATGTTTTTCTCTAATACACATTAGCAACAATTAAACGGCACCCTTTTATTCCACTAATACGTTTTTAAACCTCCATAGTGCCAGTTTTTTACCAGTCGTAAATTTTCTACTATAATGCCTGATGAGGTTGGAGGAACACCTGGACAAGAGATCAGAGACCATTCCTTCATCCAGAAATCTCTCCAGAACCCTTTAGAATTCCCAGCTCCATGTTAGGTGCTTTCCTCCTCATCTCATTCAGTTCACTCCACTAATTTTCTATAGGGTTCAGGTCAGAGGACTGGGATGGCTATAGCAAGTTCACTCCACTGTTTTTTTGAGCTCAGGTGACCAATTGTTTGTGTTGCTTTTTGAGGTTTGTGTTTGGATTATTGTACGGTTGGAAGATCCAAAAAGTGGCCCCATTATAAGATTTCTAACAGAGGTCAGTGCACGGTACTGATTTTGTATCTGGTTTGTATTTGATAGAATCCAGAGTACAGACTCCAGCAAGCGAAAAATAAGAAATATAAGGCCAACACGAACATAAAAAATTACAGCAGTATATTTCATTGTACACATGGGGTAAACAGTACTTTAAATCCTGTGTTTCACCCAAACCCATCTTGAGTGTTTCGCTGCATAAAAAGCAACATTTTTTAGTTTCACCATCTGACCAGAGAAGCTTCAGTCCCATAATTATATATAGACACAACGTCCTCTTCCAGGGCAGTTAGTTTCGTAACATTTATGTTGATTGAATTCGTAATATTGCATATTTATTGTTTTTATGTGTTTGGTGGAAATGGCAATTTTCACTGCTCTACTCTGTTCTTAAAAGCACTTCACTAATTGTGAAGCTCATTCATCTTTTGCTGCACATCCGAATATATTCTTTGTGTTTTCCCATTGGAGGGATGAGAAAGGGAATTTGGGCTTTGTTTTCCTTCCTCTTTATATTTCTGCTGAAACACAGGAAGCCATGGGCGGATAATTTCATGTTCGAATCACGCTTTGAGTGCCAAAAATTGTGAACTGAATGGGAATATACTATCAGAGATATTTACTCAAGAATTTCCGCGGTTGCCAATAATGTGTTCCAACGACGTATTTAGGAAAACCTTTATTTCATAATGATATTTCCCCCCATTTAAATTCTTATTATCAATGAAAGGATAGATTTTTGTGAATTTTTTAAATAAAAGATCAAAAGGATTAACAATGCAGATTAATTTTCACAGCCTTTTTTGATCATATTTACCAAGTGTGCTGATATTTTTGGCCATGACTGTATATTATAAAATGTAATTTATTCATGTGATGGTATAAAGCTGATTTTTCAGCATCATTACTCCAGTCTTCAGAAATTATTCTAATATGTTGATTTGCTGCTGAAGAAGCATATTAGTGTTGAAAAGTTTTTTTTTTTGCTGCTTAATATTTTTGTGGAAACCCTGATACATTTTATTGTTCAAGATTTCTTGATGAAAAGAACTTTCAAAATGACAGAATTCATTTGTTTTGTAGATGTATAGAAATTTTGATATGTTTTATAGTTCAAGATTTCTAGTATTAATTTCTTTCAAAAATCCTTTACACAAGGCACAGAGAAACTTGGTAATGGTAGTGTACATAATGAACAAACTATTTTTAGATATAAATATTTAAATAAAGAAATGTTATTCAGATGCTCAGATTTGTCTGTTTTCATAACTCCGAAGGCTTTTAAACGGGGTCTCACGGTTATATAATTTTATACATGTAGTTGAAGATTTACTATGAATATTAAGTTTGATATGATGATCTATGGAAAGTATGAATATAGTGCATTTTCTGTTTAGTGCCCTGTCGGGTATTGGGGGTGTCAGTGTTGGGGTCCCGGAATGAACTCTTGTCAATCTGTAAGTCCTTGGAAACTCACCCCGGCACACACACACCACACACACACACCACAACACACACACACAACACACCCACAACACGTTGTTCAAACTTTCAGTATCTCAACACACACACACTGCGCACTGGTTCTCCCCATTCTCAGTGACTAAGACAGTGTGCGCACCGAGGGCAATGCCCGGTTTGGGCCACAGCCCGAGCGAGTGTTGTCACAGAGAGTTGTGCTGGGGGCTGCCACCGGGCCGCTGGACACACACTGCTTTGTATGTTCAACAAACTTCACCAGTTCTGAAACATGTGTTGCACTTACATGTACATACCAGATTCATGAATAAACCTTGCTTGCTTCTTGAATTGGGTGTCTGGGTGTTAAGGCCTGCAGAAATTTTACACAACTCGGGGTCATTTGTGCCGCAGGCCACAGGCTGTCAATCTCTAATAAAGTGATGGCGTGCCACAATGGACAAACCAAACCTCCCCACATCCGCAAACACTACCAGTATCCGGCACACGGATATGTGGTATAACCTGTCCTAGTAAGTGAATCCTTGGGTTACAGGAAGACATTTACCTTTAACTATAGGCAGTGGTTTATAATGCCAATAAAAACCTGAATATCCACACTCGACCTCCTAATGGACCCAACATAGTGTTTTCCCCCCCCTGTAGGATTTAGGTAAAAGTTTGACATGCATACAGTATATACTTATTACTCTGTTTCTATTGTCTTCAGCTACCTTTGTTGTAGGACGGCATTTTCGCGGTTAAGCAGTGTCCAGAGTACCAAGATGGAGGTGGGATAAAAACAGGGTGGTCGTGTCAATAAGATGTGAGCCGTGTAGGGGTATTCTCTGTCCGAAGGTAACAGCACCACTTGAGTACCCATTCTTAAATGGGTGCATACCACTAGCTAGGACTTCATTACGATTTTTAAATTAATGTGTTTGCAAAGACATTTTTGCTCACCAAGGCTGCATTTATTTAATCAAATAAATTAAAGCTTGTTTTCATTTTTTAGTGTTTCAAATATGAAATTTATTCCTGTGATGCAAAGCTAAATTTCAGCATCATTATTCCGTCCGTCAGTATGTATCACAGTAAATGTGAGTTTCTACAAAAATCTTACGTTCTGAAAAAACTGTTCAACATTGATTAATAATAAGAAACAATTATTGATAATTGAGCACCAGAGCATAATGCACATAAATTCTGAACGGCAAATGATTTTCTGAAGGATCACGAGACACCGAATACGGAGTAATGATGCTGAAAATTCAGCTTTGCAGCACAAGAATAAGGACATTTAAGAATTGAAAATAAAAATCATTATACATATACTGTTTACCGTGTTTTGACAAATAAATGCCACCTTGTTGAGCAAAAACACTGAATTTAAACAACTTATTTTGACAAATAGTGTATGTAAACAAACTATACGGACTAGGCTTTTTACATTTATGTCTTTTTCTTAGTCTTTGAATATTCACTGAATGTGTCACCGTTGTTCCCTGAAGGATCTGTTTTATTTTTAACTATTTTAAAAATTACAATAAAGTTGTCTTTGACCTTTTGACCTTTAATGAACAGTATGCCACTCCTGTAGTCTCCAAAAGATGCGTGCATTGTTATTGCTTAGCATTATTATTAAAAGGTAGTTCATGTCATTGAGAAAACAAGCCAATCTCCTACATGTCCATCGTGGGGCTCAAAACCATAACTGGTCTCCTGATTTTCTCTTGCGCAGCATGTTGTTGGCACGGTATACCAACTTCCAGACTGACGGTAGACCTCGCAGAACATCGGACAGCTCATAAACTGCACTAGAGTCAGGGCAGCCTGCATTCCTTGTAACTGGAATTAGAGGTGAGATTTGGATCACAGTATTTGAGGACACTGCTGATTGAAATGTCCATGACAAACATGAGAGAGTTCTCCCTTATCTACAAAAACTCGTGGACAAATAAATTAGGAACAAGAGCGGTGAAAAGAAATTTTATTTTGTAAAAGTCCACTTGACACAAAATATAGTTGCACAAATATGCATAGCACTGCTAGTTGGATGAGCCTTCTGTAGCCTTCTTTGTTCCTCTACAGAGACGTTAACAATACTATAAGTGCTCTCGGATACCAAAAGAACAATGGAGATCCTTCAACACTGTCAGGACGAGATCACAGTGTGGGTGTCGTCTGATTGTGGATCAGGGGTAATTTCTTGCGTGGACCTCTCTGGTACATCATCTAACTCAGTAATTCTCTTCTGACTGACAGTACATTATGAGTATTCAGTTCTTGCCTGCTTGGCTGGAAGATCTCTATGTTTTTCCAAATCTAGTCAAAACAATACAGGGAAAGAACTCTGTAACACCCACCCCCCTCCCCCCACACCCCCCCCCCACCCCCCCCCCCCCCCCCCCCCCCCCCCTCCCCCGGGGAGCAACCGCCACCATCCATTGTTTGATTACGATCCTTTACCTTGTCCTCTGGGAGTTCGTTAACGCTTCACCCAGTGGTACAACAGGTAGCATTCATGTTATTAGCTGTGCTTTACACTGTTTGTGCCGACCCAGACATGAATGATACTTTAAATCATCCACACTGTTGTAGTGGATGATGTGGGGCTTGGGTTTCACTTCGAATAGGTATCAAAAGTTTCTCTTGGAAAAAGGTTAAAAATTTTAATAACAAAAAAGTCATGATATAATAATGCAATCTAATTTTTGCCTGACATTTCTAAAAGTTGGTGTGACATTCATTATTAATTTTTGTACTTGCTTCATTGTTCTCCCCTCCCAGATGGACTAAGCAGTAAGAGGTAGGATTGTATTTTTAGCTTAGTCAGCTTGTACTCCTTTTCTCCACTCTTGCCTGACCTATTCTATATATTCATAAATAAATCATTTCAAATGCATATTTGCGATTAGTTATATGGCTTCCAATCGATCATGTGCACGTCGTGTCTTGGTATTCTCTAAGCTTCAGATTGGTGGTTGTGCGTGGGGAATCTTGCCATGGAATCATTTTCTGTCGCATCATGAATTACTTGAATGTGAATCATTTGGATTTGGATTTTGCCTGATGAATGTGAATGTGTGTGCTCTTGAGATGTTTATTTGAATTATCATGGCTAGGGTCCTCATGAAAGGACATGGAACCCGGGGAACCACACCTGGCGTGTGAAGTTTTTTTGTTTTTTTTTAATGTTGATGTCTGTGTAGCAAATCTAACACATTGCAGATCAGTTTAGATTGGGGATTTGCACGAGCGGTGCTTAACAGAAAAACATGAAATTATGGCTTCCTAACAACCCTATTTGAGTTTCTTAACTTAACATACACTACTATTCCAAAAGTGTTGTACAGTCGTTAATGATAAGTATTATGGATTATTTTTAGTACTGTGTTACTCAAGCAAGGATGGATGATACTTCTTGATCAAAAGTGACTGTTAAGGAGCTATTGATTTTAATAGTTTACAAAGGATTTCATGAAAAAAAAATTCAGTTGTAGTTTGTAGGTTTTTTTTTACAGTTAGTTACAGTTTTTAATGTATGGTTACCAAAAATAATTAAAAAAATGGGCCGCCTTGCGTGGCATTTAGAGACAAAACACATCTTTTAAAAGATTAAATCTATTGTTGAAAAAAATATTTTCATGTTAAAAAAGATATCAAGAATAAAACTGAAATTGTGAATGAATATATTCATGAATAAACAACTACATTCAGTGGGGATCTTGAATCAAATTAGGAATCTATAGTTTTTTGCTATGTATCTTCACCATGCAAACACAGTGCACAATAAATACCGCAGCACCACGAATATAACAAATAACCATGTCACCGTCAGTTAATGGCTATGTTGACCGCTGGAGAACATGAATTGTCATTTCATCTGAGCGCATTCGAGTTTCAAATGACCTTTCCACATGTTCTCCTTTAGGGTGTTACATCGCTTTCTGGTGATCGCATGACATGGCCTGATTCCTCCGTAACACCCCACCAACGTGTGAGTCGCCGGGCTGAAAGACGCACCCTCACTGAGTTGCACCACGGATCCTTGGAGTGACAGGCAGGCAATCTACAATCACTGGAAACAAGTCAAGCTGTGGGTTATCAGCACAGCACTTGGTTCGAACATGGACACGTCTGTTCGGGAGCAGTCCCTCGGGCCCAGCGCCGCCAAAAAAACCCCTCGACATCAAAGACCAAACACCCACAAGAGCAGTGCAGTGAGTTACATGCTGTGGGGCTACCAAAATGTTTATGGGTTGTCTGAAAGACTAATTTTGTCATAGGAAGTGGTTCTAAAGGGATAGTTCACCCAAAAATCTAAATTTCTGTGTATTTTTTTACTCTCCCCCCGTCATGAATTAATGTTTTTTTTTTCCCCTTGGAACACAAGATAAGATATTTAGTAGAAATTGGTAACCAAAACAATTTTAGTTTCAGTTCCTTGTGACAAAAAATACAACCGAAGTCAGTGAGAACTTTACTGCTTGATGAGCTTCAAAATTCTTTTTTTGGGTGGACTATCCCTTTAATTCTGATAGTGCCATTATTTAAAGACACAACTTCTATGGAGAGGGTGGTCCCAGCATAGAAGAAGTCCTCTGGAATTGTTGCTTATTAAATGTGAAAGAACATGAAAAACATTCTTAAAAATATTAAAGCTAAAAATATCATTATTCATTATTGCTAATTAACATCATATTCATCACTGCTGTGTGTGTTGTAGTTTGAAGAAGGGCATGTGTGTGATCCCCTGTGTTCATCTGAGGGCTGCTGGGGGTCCGGGACCCAATCAGTGTGTGTCTTGCAAGAACTACAGCAGAGGAGGGACATGTGTACCACAATGCAACTTCCTGTCAGGGTCAGTATAGGACATTATTATTATTTTTTTTTTTTACATGCATCATCATTGTAGTTACATTTGGTGCAACTGATTATGGAAAAAAAACACATTAAAATGATTATTATTATTAAGTGTGTGTGTGTGTGTGAGTGTGTGTGTGTGTGTGTGTGTGAATCTGCATTTTTAAATGAATCCTGTGAGCCAATTCAGTGACTTATTCATAAAGACGGTCACTTTATTAATTTCTGAATGATCAGCATTTAAAACAAATGGGTTGATGAAATGACTAAAACGATTCACTCGCTTAGACAGTGACCTGCTGCCACCGTACTGGCAGTTTTAGTTTTATAGCGTATCATAAAAACAAAAATCATATTATCAAATATTTATTATTATATAATATTTATTTGAAAAACATTAATATGGCATTTATTATTATTATTGTAGGCTCTGGTCCTACTTTTTGCAATGTCTGTTAAAAAGCTGTTCTCATCTACCCATTAATGACTTAAATGTTATTATGGTAGATAATTAAACTAATTAGATTAGTAATTAATTAGAATGTACTATTTGTAACATTTTATGTTGACTAAAAGACTGCAAAAAATGTGACATTTCCAGTGTATTAATATACTGAGCAATCTGGAATGAAAACTTAAGTGCCCTGTAATTTTGACCCCGAAACAGTGCCCAAGACAGTGAACTAGGGAGTGGATTGAGACACACCCAGTCAGTGTTGTTTTAATGTGTGTGCTGTAGATGAGAAAACAATACACCAAATGATTTAGTACTGTGAGAAATATACTAGAAGAGATTTCAAGACTCCTGAATGATCTCTTTTGCTCTCTACAGTGAAAAACGTGAGTTTTGCCGGACCTAAAAGAGAGTGTATGCTCGTGTCACCAGGAGTGTGCGGTTGCAGCACGGCAAACACACCTGCACAGGACCGGTGTGTAATCTATTGATCCCTGAAAGAATGTCACTTCACTGTTTGCACAGATTGTTTGATTTATTAAATAATCTCTCTGTTTTATTCTTCCTGCAGGGTGCTGACGACGGTGTGCAGCCTGTGTGCATTTGCAGGACCCGGGCCGTACTGTGTGTCCTCATGTCCAGAGGGGGTTCAGGGCGGGGAATGGGCTCATCATTTAATAAGTTCCCCCAGCAGCCAGCACAAATGCCTACCAGTGCCATGCAAACTGCACCTTGGGGTGAGGAAGCTCAGAATGTCCAATAAAGTGCAATATATTATATTAAATAAAGTGTTAATATGCATAAAATGCACAAAAAAACTTTTTACAGAAAAATTCAGTTTGCCTAATGGGGGATAAAATGAAAAATCAGATTTACAGTAAATGAAGAACTCTGAACTCTGTTTTTGAACTCTGAGATATTCATTTTCAATTAGTGTAAGATGCAGTGGCCAGTTTATTCCTCACAAGCATAAGTGTACACTACTATTCAGAAGTTTGGGGTTAACAAGATTTATTTCTTTATTTATTTAGTCTCTTGTGCTCTTGCTTTGAATTTTACCAAATAAAAATAAAAAGTAAAAACAGTAATATTTTAGAATATCATTTTGATTATCATTTAAATATTTGATTTAAAGAAATGAATGACTTAAAAATAGAAAACCTTTAAAGTTGCAAACTATATATCCACATATTATTTCTGTATAAATAATAAATTAAGTGTTCAAATTAAGTCTAAATAATTAATTAAATTAAATGTTGTTTCTATTTTAGTAGGACATTTTTAAATTTAGCCTATATATTTGCATAGTTTTATTTATGTATATGTAATTTATTGATGTGATGCAAAGCTCGGGGAATTTTCACCCCCCCCCCATCATTACTCCAGTCTTTAGTGTCACATGATCCCCTTCAGAAATCATTCTAATATGCAGATTTGTCCTCAAGAAATATTGTTATCAATGCTGAAAACTGTTGTGCTGATTAACGTTTTGTAGAACTTTCCCAGGATTTTGAACCAATAAAACATTTATAAAGAAACAGCATTTATTGGAAAATAAAAATCTTTTGTTTATTGAAATTACAAATGTCTCAACACCATTTTGCTGTAAAGTATTTATTTCTTTAAATATTACTGACTCCAATTTTGAAACAGTAATGTATGTCCCACACCCCTTGCAATTATAATGCCTAGTATTACTGAAATATTTTTGCAAATCAGTTTTAAAGATGCTTGTATATTGTCTGTGGCAGATTGTTTGGGTCCAGGTCAGAATGTTGTGTGGATTCGTCCAGGTCAGATGCTGGGTAAGTTCCTCCCTCTCTGGTGTGATGGATGGCTGCTGCTGCTGCCTGTCAGTGTGTGTAATTGTGCGTTTTGTGTTTTTAGGTTGCCTGTGACAGCAATAGTGCTGGGCGTTATATCGTGGGGGTGCTGGTCGCATTCTCAGTGTTTGTGCTGAGCGTTCTTTATCGCAGAAGTGTCGCCATCCGTTCCGTAGAAAACGTGCCATGAGGATAGATATCTGCAGAGTGGGGAGGTGTGTGCATATATTCCCTATGAAACCAGCAAATCAAACTCTTGAAGTGTTGTGAGGTGTTTTTTCTAAAGTTTTAAAGGTGTGTTTTTTAGAGTTTTGAACCCACTGGATCCTGGAGTGGAAAAAGGCGTGTGAAAGTTCATGCACGGATTCTGGGGTGGGGTCTGCTGAGCTAAACGGAAAAGAATCAAACCTCTCGGCTCTGGAAGGTGTTCGGCACTGTGCACAAGGTACTGTACTGACACGCTCTGATGTCATTACATGAGCTCACACCCAAACCTGACAATAGCTCATATCACTTACTGAAGCATTTCCTCGGGATGTTTCTCCTAAATACATTCTCTTACTCTCTTACTCTGTTATTTAACTGTATTTCATTTGTTTCTTCACAGGGGCTTTGGATACCAGAGGGAGACACTGTAAAGATTCCAGTGGCTATCAAGACTATTCAAGACCGTACAGGACGACAGACCTTTCAGGAAATTACAGATGTAAGACACACACACATTGCCTATATACACTACTAATATACTATATACACCGAGAAAGTAGTTTATTTGTTTTTATGTTTATTTTATTGTTATTTTTGCATAAAATAATAATTTTATGCACTTTTTCTTTTACTTATGGTAAACGATTATTTGAAGGTTTGCCTGGTGGGCGATAAATAGAAAAAAAATGGGGAACTTGATAAATATTTTTTAGAAATATTGTTTTTTAATAATGCTTTTATTCTACAAAGATCAGAAGTGACAGTAAAAGCATTTATAATGTTACAAAAATCTATTTTAAATAAATGATGTTTATTGGAACTTTCTGTTAAATTAAGAATATAAACATCTATGACAGAGTCCATAAAAATATTCATCTGCACAACTGTTTTAAGTATCAATAATAACACTAAATGTTTCTTAAGCAGAAAATCACCATATTAGAATTTTTTTTTGGTTTTTGAACTTCTGTTTATTTTGATCCACAGCATTGCATACAGTCCAGTATTACAGTTACAGATAACATGTTAGTCCTTTATATTCCAGCTACATTGACAGTAGTTCAGTCTCAATTATATCAGACATGTTATGAAGAAAATGTTTGTTAATAGTGACTTTTAGAAGTTTTAAATTAGGAAGTGATGATCCATTTGTATTCATTAATATCCTTTACAAAACCACCACATAAAAACATTCAAAATCCACCCACATACTAAATGGCATTGTAATTGATTTCTTTCTGTCCTGCAGCACATGTTGGCTATGCGGGAGTCTGGACCACCCGTATATAGTCCGGCTCTTAGGCATCTGTCCCGGGCCCAGTCTGCAGCTGGTCACTCAGCTCAGCCCACAGGGCTCTTTGCTGGAGCACATCCAGCAGCGCAGAGAGAGAGCCTCAACCTCAGAGACTGCCCTCAACTGGCGTGTGTGCAGATTGCCAACGGTGAGAGGGGCACAAAATGTATTTCCAGGTATTCCGATCATTTTAAAGGCCACTTAACAACAAACCTAAAGACTTTCTTCACCTTCCTCCTAGGGGTATTGTACTATCTAGAGGAGCACGCGAATGGTCCACAGGAACCTGGCTGCCCGCAATATCCTGCTTAAGAGCGACTTTATGGTTCAAATAGCTGATTATGGCATCGCTGCTGGCCTCTCTACCCTGATGACAAGAAATAATTCTTCAATGAAATTAATGTAAAGCAGATTTTAAAAAGTTGAAATAATAAAGAATGTCCAATGTTTCTGAAAGAAGTATTTTATGCTCACTAAGGCTGCGTGTATTTGAAAAAATAAGCTTAAGTACACCTGGTAAAAATGAATAAATAAATACAGTAAAAACTAATATTCTAAAATTATGTATTATTTTATTATTCTAAAATGCTGATTTGCTGCTCAAAAAAAATATTATTGTTATGAATGTTAAAATAGTTTTGCTTTCATATTTTTGTGGAAACTGATACTCTAAGTTTGGGGTAAGAAATATAAATAAAAAAAATAACAGTTTTATTCAACAAGGACGCATTTAATTGATTAAATGTGTCAGTAAAGTCATTTACAATGTTACAAAAGATAATTTTAATGAACATTAATTAAATAAATGAAGCCTTGTTGAGCATAAGAGACTTTTTTTCCCCAAAACATTAAAAAAATCTTAATTATTCCAAACATTTGATTGTTAGTTTATATGTACTGTTACTATATTCAAAGCCGTTCCTCAAGCAGTATCGCTGCACTGTGCCTCTGAGTCTTTCCATAATGTTTGTCATTTTTAGACGCCAATTACAGTGGATGGCCCTGGAAAGCATCATGTTCCGCAGATACACACACCAGAGTGATGTTTTTGAGCTATGGTGAGTCCATGTGTCACACCATCAAATGGTACTGTTTAAATGTAAAACACTGCACTTTGGATCTGATGACTTTAATAAGAGGTCACTCTCTCTCTAGGTGTGACAGTCTGGAAATGATGTCATATGGGGCGGAGCCTTACTCTGCTATGCGACCACAAGAAGTTCCTGATCTGTTGGAGAAAGGGGAACGCCTGTCTCAACCTCAGATCTGCACCATCGATGTCTACATGGTCATGGTCAAATGTGAGTTGAGTCGTCTTATAACCCACAATGCAAAGTGGCAGTGATCTCGTGCTTCATCTCATTTATCATCTTGACTCTCTACAAATACATTCCTGCAGATTTTAGCATGAAAATTTCGTAAATGAAAATTAGCGATGCACAATATATAAGTACCATATCATATATTAGATTTTTTTATTATTATTATTTGTAGTTGTTTAAGTATTTAAAATAAAAGTTTATTAGCTTTTTTTAGTTTAGTTTTAGTAATTTTCCTTTGTGCTTTTTTGTGTTTGTTAGTTTTATATATGTATGCATGTATGTGTGTGTGTGTGTGTGTGTTTGTATATATATATATATATATATATATATATAGCTTCATTTTTTACATTTCCATTTTAACCATTTTAGTACTTAAACTTATTTTATTTTTTAAGATCAGTTTAAATATAAATTAAAATTAAATATTGAATATTTAATTTTTTTATGATTTTTCTTTTGGTATTGGTTAAAATATGCTTGTGCATGCTTTAAAAACATTAATAATTTAAAAATACTGTTAAATTAAATAATTATCCATTTTGCATACATTATACACATTGTATTGTATATTATATTGTTGAGATGCTTAAGTTCATTATTTATTTTCACTTTTAACATATGTTTTTTTTTCGTTTTTCTATGTATTTTGTACTTTAAAAACAGGTTGGATGATTGATGAAAATGTTCGGCCAACTTTTAAAGAGCTAGCCAATGAGTTCACTCGAATGGGCCAGAGACCCCTCCCGATATCTCGTCATCAGAGTAAGTCAAACTGATGGAGCACGTCATCATATTTCATTGAATGTTGCATGTCAAGCTGGAACTGTTTAGAGGACTGTTGTTGATTGGTGCTCCACCACTAGGGGGAGGACAGAGCTCCTGACCCGGCCTCAGAAGAGTCCCATCAGAGGGGAACTGAGATGGACATTCTGGGGGTGGCGCTGGAGGACCAGGAAGATGAAGTCTTGGAAGCTACCATAGACATGCCACGCTACATAACACCATCTAGGAGTTTCTCTAGACTGCGTATAGATTCTCATCGGGTGTGTTTTATAATACTGATCAGAATTAATGCATGGAGGTTTGAAAACAGACTAATGCACATCGTTCACTATTCCAAAAAATTTAGATTTTTAATATAATTGAAATAAGCCTCTCTTATGCTCACTAACTGTGCATTTTACATTGAATTTACTTTGAAGGTTGTCCAATTTTAAAGCTGAATTTAATTATCATTACTCCAGTCTTCAGAGTCACATGATCCTTCTAATTATGCTCAGGAAAGAACATTTCTTAATAGTATCACTGCTGAAAACGATGTGCTTCTCAATATTTTTCTGGACAGCATCACACTCATTTTTCATCACTCAAACAGAAGAATAGTATTTATCTAAAATCTAAATTTATTGCAACAATTTAATTTTGTAAATGTAATGCATTCTAGTATAATAAGAATATTAATTTCTTAAAAAAAAAACGTACTGGTCCCAAACTTTTGAATGTTAGCGTATATTTTCAGATGATTTGTAGAGGCTCTATAAATAATGAATTATTAAGCTAAATATCTTTTTGACACTTTTCTTTTTATTGTTACACCAGTCAAGTCTGACTCCATCCAATGTTGCTGGATATCTACCAATGACGCCTGGTCTGGAGAGCTCAGCACAGGTGAGGTTTCAGTCATACATCCACATGAAAAACTATATTTGATGTGTTAGGAATGAATATTGGAGGTGTAATGCACATATCTAAGAGCGTATGGCTTAATATACAATTTATAATCAATATATTGTTCACCTCATTTTGCTGTAGATGGGATATGCCTCCCGGTCCCGTCTTGACTCTGGATGCACAGTTTCTGAGAGCTCGGAGGGACGGGGAACTGCGGTGGAGCTGGAAACGAACGAGGACTTCTCGTTGGTTGGCAGCATGAGGAGGGTCACACATCGTGAGGACAGCGCTTACATGTCACAGCGGGACAGCCTATCAGGACCTCCCGAAACAACCTCCACAGGGACTCAAGGAGAAGAGGACCAGAGTGGATACGTGCTGCCTGGATTCGGTGAAAGTCCAGAGAAAGGTGAGCATAAGCAAATTGTGGCTTTTTGTGTGTTTGTGTGTTTGTGTTTTTGTTTTTGTTTGTAGAGTGTGTGTGTGTGTTTATTGATTTATAGTAAAAAATAAAAAGTAAGTATAAGATCATGTTTTGAATAAGAAATAAATATCTGTTGTCAGATATAAAATCACATTCTGAGAAATAAACTTACAGTTGTGACATACAAACAAGAAATAATTAAGATATATTTTTTAAGATTTTTGAGAGACGTCTTTTATGCTCTCCAAGGCTGCCATTTTCTGATTAAAAATATAGAAAAAACAGTGCATATTATGAAATATTATTACAAATTAAAATAACTGTTATCTAGTTAATTATATTATAAACATGTAATTTATCCCTGTGATGTAAAGCTGAATTTTCAGCATCACTACTCCAGTCTTCGGTGTCACATGGTCCTTCAGAAATCATTCTAATATGTTGATTTACTGCTCAAGAAACATTTCTTATTATTATCAATGTTAAAAAAGTGTTTTTTTTTTTTTTGTGGCTTAATTTTCTTTGGGGAAAACTTATTCACTACCTTTCAAAAAATGTACATATCTTATATTTTTAAATTATTTATTTGTAAATTACATTTTAAAATATATTAAAATAGAAACCAATTCTTCTACAATAACAATATTTATAATAACATACTACCATTAAAAAATGTAGCATATCTTATATTTTTTAATTATTGCAGGCTTTGTGAACATAACAGACTTATTTCAAAAACAATCTTGAGAAAAAGTTGCAATTACATTAAATTTGCAATTTTTTATTTATTTATTTTCTTTCATCAGCTTTCATAAATATGCATACTCATGTTAACACGTCTCTTGTATTTAATTTTTTTTTAAGAAAACTCTTCTATTCACATCGTCACGTGCTAAACGTTCTCAGAGGAGACTCTCAAGAGGCCACTCCGGCGACTTCTTGGAGGCCCACGGTGTTGCAGGTGAAGAATACGAGTATATGAACAACCAGACCCTCTCTCTCGGGCATATACCAGGACAGCTTAAAGATTACAATCAGCCACGCAACCGCAGCGCCTCCTTCAACCCTGCCGGCTTCTACAGCAATCACAAATCTCCAGCGTCCAGGAGAGACCCAATAAAGCGATCGTCGATGGGGGGGCTCAGAAAGTAGCGGTGGTCTCTCCCAGTCCTCGACTGACCAGAGGAACCACAGCGACGGTGATTTCCTGTCCAGTGAAGCAGAGTACACAGACGGTGATCTGGATCTCCACAAGGTTCAGTACGAGTACATGGACATCCGTGGTGGTGCAGGACCTCCAGCCAACATGGCAGTCAAACTTCACCTCCCAAGACCGGTTTCCCGTCCTCCTCTCAGAAGAATGCCACAAGATGATGAAGACGCATACGTGGAGGAAGACTATCAGTACACTAACTGCCAGCCTCAGCTGAGGAATTCACTCAGGGTTCAGGGGTTAATGGAAGGAGAAGTGTATGAATATGAGGATATGGACTCATTGGCTGCAGGTGGAGCATCTGCAGCTGAATACCAGAATCTGGAGGGAGAAGATGAAGAGAGTGTTGGGCTGACGGATGAACCCCGGACCCCGGGGCCGGAAAAGTATTTAAAAGTTCATGCAGGGATGGAACATAAAGCTTTTGATAACCCTGACTATTGGCACAGCAGGTCGTTTCAGAAAGCCAACGTTGTCCGCACGTAGACATGGAGAACGGCGTGAAGGAACTTGATGCACATGAACAAATGCAAGTTGAACTGTCTTCAGTGACCAGTGCTCAGGGTATTATTCAATAATGTACTTCTGAAAAACTTTTGCAATCTTGACAAAATACTGTAAAGCTAAATGGATGTCAAATGTATTTTTATGTGGCAAATGTGGCATTATGTTTAAAATACATTTAAACAAGAGCAGCTTTGTTTTTTTAATATGGTGGAGGTGCCAGAATTACCAGATTCATGAGCTACACATTGAATGCACTGATATTTACATCTGGATATGTATGTATGTAAGTGTGTGGTTACTTAAAATGTTCTGTTCATGCCAAGTTTGTTGCACTCATCAAGTGAAGCCATAAGTTTGCTGTTTGTGCATTTGAGAGTGAGTGTTCATCTTGAATTTCTTTTACTTAGTGTGTTCGTGAAGTGCCCAGTTCAGTCAAACCACTGTGCATCTGTTCAGATTGCACTTGAATTATTTCACAATTTAAGTGTGATTTTCAAAATGTGTCTAATCTGAGGTATTTACATTTGGAATATAAAATGATGTCAGTTGAATAGCATAATGATTGAATTTGGGTAAAGTTGTTTTTCTATGAGGTGTTTGTTGTGCATGCCTTCCGAACAAATCATAATGAAGTACTTGTGTTATGTTTCAAATGAAATGGCCAGTAAACAAGCTTTTATAACAAAACTATAGTTTTGTACACACATATCGAGCTAAAGTATTTTCTCTACTTTGTAACAGTTTGAAATGATTTTTTTATTTGCTTTTATCGTACACTTTCAATAAAGTGTTTCTATATAAACCTGAACATTTGAAACCTTTACTCTCTTATACCCTTTTTTCTGCTTTTTGTGTTTTGTTAAAATTTAGTAGTGTCTTAATACATATTTAGGTAGCTATGAACTATTGAGACAATTCCCTTGATGATTATTTAGGATTTATCATCTGTGTGTGTTTGAATGATTATAGGTGGGGAACTGCTTGAGTTATGAATTCATCTAAACTAATTTCAGAGGTGCCACTTACTGTATACTGTATGACTACAAATGATTTACAATGAAACAAAACATTCTGGCAGCTATAAGCCTGTTTTATGATTTATTATTGCATATTATAATAGATTTCTTATCATTTGAACAGAAAATCAGAAGTCTTGTGCTGACAATTTAACCTTATTGTTAATAATATTTATCTCGTGTTAATGTAATAATTTGATATTTAATAATTGAATATGTAATATTGTTTTGTGGCATTTAAAAAACATTTGAAGTCATTTAAATCCTTTTAAGCAATCAAAAAAACAGAAGAGCCTTAAAACTCTAAATTACTTGCAATTTACCATGACCCTGGAACACAAAACCAGTCATAATTAGCACGGGTATATTTGTAGAAATAGCCAATACATTGTATGGGTCAAAATTACCGATTTTTAATTTACGCTAAAAATCATTTTCCATGAAGATATTTTGTAAATTTCCTACCGTAAATTTATAAAAACTTAATTTTTGGTTAGTAATATGCATTGCTAAGAACTTAATTTGGACAACTTTAAAGGCGATTTTCTCAGTGTTTTTTTTTTTTTTTTTTTTTTTTTTGCACCCTCAGATTCCAGATTTCCAAATAGTTGTATCTCAGCCAAATATATCCTATCCTAACACACCATACATCAATGCAAAGCTTATTTATTCAGATTTCACTTATGACTAGTTTTGTGGTCCAGGGTCACATACACAGTGGTGGACAGTAACGGAGTAGCTTTACGTTGTTACTGTACTTAAGTACATTTTTCAAGTATCTGTACTTTACTGGAGTAGTTTTATTTTGAGTTAATTTTACTTTTACTCCACTACATTCCAGAGTATAATATCGTACTTTTTACTTCACTATGTTTTATAAAACATATCGTTACTTCTTATAATATATCACATGCTCCGACCAGCTCTGACATGCAGAAGCAGTGTCTGATTCAAGAACAAACTGATTCTCTTCAATGAACCTTTTAATTCTAATCGCACCAAACGATTCATTCACGAATTAGAATGATCCGATTGCAGCTGTTCTCGAGTCGACAACTCACTGATTCAGATGAACCGTTTAGTGTGAGTCTCCAGTGAACTGAATTCACAAGTAAGAACCAGGAGATCTTGTGAGCTTATGTCAAAGCGTTACTAAGGTCTAATTTTAGGATTAATTATTGTAACTGAAAATCATATTTAGGTCAAAACTGTCAGTTGTTTGTGAACTAAATCTGCTGTAAAGAGTGAACCAGGGCCGTGCACAGACATTTTGAGGGGCAGTGGCCCAAACCAAAAAAAGGGGCACAAGGAGGGTGGGTGCTTGTTAATACAAATTATCCAGTTGTTACAAATATACAGTTAGAAGAGAAGACAGCTGTAATAATTGACTTTATTGTAGATATTTTGATTAGAGTGGGCTCTCCCTCACTCTCTGAGCCTGCTTCTGTCTCATCTTCAATGGAAGTTAGGGGAAAGTGGGGTAAGTTGAGCTGGTGGGTAAGTTGACCCACCCCCTGCATCTTGGCATCTGTACACTTTTACTGTCTTGTGACCATGTATTTTGGAACCACGCATCATTTCTGCCAGACTGTGAAAAGGAGAAACACATTGGGGGAATGGAAGGCACCATGGCCGTAGCCAGGGTTTTAAAATTAGTGTGGTCTGGGTGGGAATTGTGCTACAGACCTACCAACCTTGCAAATCTTTTTTGAGTACCATCAGCTTGGCGGGTGGGGTTGAGTGGGGGTAAACAATTTACTGTTTTCTACTGTTTACTGTTTTCTACTGTTCACACAAATATTGCCTATATACACTACTAATATACTACATACACTGAGAAATTAGTTTATTTGTTAATTTATGCAAAAATAACAAAATAAACAAAAACAAACAAATAAACTAATTTCTCAGTGTATGTAGTATATTAGTAGTGTTCTTTTTATTTGTTCTTATGGTAAACGATTATTTGAAGGTTTGCCTGGTGGGCAATAAATAGAAAAAAAATTACAGATATACAGTAAACTGGGAATTTGATAAATATTTTTAGAAATATTATTTTAATTAATGCTTTTATTCTGCAAAGATCAAAAGTGACAGTAAAAACATTTATAATGTAAAAAAAAAAATTTAAATAATGTTTATTGGAACTTTCTGTTCAATTAAGAATATAAAAATCTTTGACAGAGTCCATAAAAATATTAAGCTGCACAACTGTTTTCAGTATCAATAATAACACTAAATGTTTCTCAAGCAGAAAATTACCATTAGAGTATTTTTTTGTTTTTGAACTTCTGTTTATTTTGATCCACAACATTGCATACAGTCCAGTATTACAGTTACAGATAACATGTTAGTCCTTTATATTCCAGCTACATTGACAGTAGTTCAGTCTCAGTTATATCAGACATGTTATGCAGAAAATGTACTGAATTGAATTTAATTTTATAATTTAATTTTGTTAATAGTGACTTTTAGACGTTTTAAATTAGGAAGTGATGACTATTAATTTGTATTCATTAATATGCTTTACAAAACCACCACATAAAAACATTCAAAATCCACCCACATACTAAATGGCATTGTAATTGATTTCTTTCTGTCCTGCAGCACATGTTGGCTATGGGGAGTCTGGACCACCCGTATATAGTCCGGCTCTTAGGCATCTGTCCCGGGCCCAGTCTGCAGCTGGTCACTCAGCTCGGCCCACAGGGCTCTTTACTGGAGCACATCCAGCAGCGCAGAGAGAGCCTCAACCCTCAGAGACTGCTCAACTGGTGTGTTCAGATTGCCAAGGTGAGAGGGGCACAAAATGTATTTCAAGGTATTCTGATCATTTTAAAGGCCACTTAAACAACTAAAGACTTTCTTCACCTTCCTCCTAGGGTATGTACTATCTAGAGGAGCAGCGAATGGTCCACAGGAACCTGGCTGCCCGCAATATCCTGCTTAAGAGCGACTTTATGGTTCAAATAGCTGATTATGGCATCGCTGACCTCCTCTACCCTGATGACAAGAAATACTTCTTCAATGAAATTAATGTAAAGCAGACTTAAAAAGTTTGAAATAATAAAGAATGTCCAATGTTTTTGAAAGAAGTCTGTTATGCTCACTAAGGCTGCGTGTATTTGAAAATAATAATTACATATGGTAAAAATGAATAAATAAATACAGTAAAAACTAATATTCTGAAATTATGTATTATTTTATTGTTCTAAAATGCTGATTTGCTGCTCAAAAAAAAGTATTGTTATGAATGTTCAAAATAGTTGTGCTTCATATTTTTGTGGAAACTGATACACTAAGTTTGGGGTAAGAAAGATAAAAAAAAGTAAGTTTTATTCAGCAAGGACGCATTTAATTGATTAAAAGTGTCAGTAAAGTCATTTACAATGTTACAAAAGATGTCTGTTTTAATGAACATTAATTAAATAAATGAAGCCTTGTTGAGCATTAGAGACTTTTTTCCCCAAAACATTAAAAAAAATCTGGTACTGTAAAACACTGCACTTTGGATCTGATGATTTAATAAGAGGTCACTCTCTCTCTAGGTGTGACAGTCTGGGAAATGATGTCATATGGGGCGGAGCCTTACTCTGCTATGCGACCACAAGAAGTACCTGATCTGTTGGAGAAAGGGGAACGCCTCTCTCAACCTCAGATCTGCACCATCGATGTCTACATGGTCATGGTCAAATGTGAGTTGAGTCGTCTTATAACCCACAATGCAAAGTGGCAGTGATCTCGTGCTTCATCTCATTTATCATCTTGACACTCTACATATACATTCTTGCAGATGTTAGCATGAAAATTCGTAAATGAAAATTAGCGATGCACAATATACAAGTACCATATCATATATTAGATTTTTTTTATTATTATTATTTGCAGTTGTTTAAGTATTTAAAATAAAAGTTTATTAGCTTTTTTTAGTTTAGTTTAAGTTAGTTTTAGTAATTTTATATATTATTTAATTTTTATATATGTATGTGTGTGTGTGTGTGTATATATATATATATATATATATATATATATATAGCTTCATTTTTTACATTTCCATTTTAACCATTTTAGTACTACAACTTATTTTATTTTTTAAGTTCAGTTTAAATATAAACAAGAATTAAATATTTAATATTTTTTATGATTTTTCTTTTGGTATTGGTTAAAATATGCTTGTGCATGCTTTAAAAACAGTAATAATTTAAAAATACTGTTAAATGAAATTATTATCCATTTTGCATACATTATACACATTATATTGTACATTATAATGTTGAGATGCTTAAATTCATTATTTATTTTCACTTTTAACATATGATTTATTTTCGTTTTTCTATGTATTTTGTACTTTAACAGGTTGGATGATTGATGAAAATGTTCGGCCAACTTTTAAAGAGCTAGCCAATGAGTTCACTCGAATGGCCAGAGACCCCTCCCGATATCTCGTCATCAGAGTAAGTCAAACTGATGGAGCACGTCATCATATTTCATTGAATGTTGCATGTCAAGCTGGAACTGTTTAGATGACTGTTGTTGATTGGTTCTCCACCACTAGGGGGAGGACAGAGCTCCTGACCCGGCCTCAGAAGAGTCCCATCAGAGGGGAACTGAGATGGACATTCTGGGGGTGGCGCTGGAGGACCAGGAAGATGAAGTCTTGCAAGCTACCATAGACATGCCACGCTACATACATAACCCTCTAAAAGTGGTGTTTTACACATAATAATAAACGAAAAATACATACAAAACGAATAAATAAAGTGCACATTTAACACGTAAGAAAATACACTTAACTGGCTAATTATACATTTACACATGGTCACGTAACTTACACATGTTCACATATGGAATGCAATTAATCCGATAAACATATACCTCATTGGCCTCTCTAACTCAAGAGGAATAAACTTGGAGGCTTACAGTTTCTTCCTTTTAAACAAAAAGACAATATATCTTCTTAGCACTTCTTACGGCTTAACTCTTACAGACATGTTACTGCTGCAGCCAGGGGTGCCGCCAGAAATTCTGGGCCCTATGGAAAACAAAATTTCTGGGCCCCCTACAATTTTTACAGATAAAATTTAACCCTATAAACATGCCCTGTATACTTAAAAAAAGATACTTAGCACATCTAAAGATGAGTACACAGCCTACAAAAACAAGAAAAAAATATAGAAATATGTACTTGTTTACATAAAAGGGAGAGCATTTATTATCTCAATTGCAATTGCAAGCACAACAGAACATAATGTACACATATTGACATATACTTTACATGAACAAGCTTTAGCTGGGTCAAACTGCTCAATCAGGAAACTAACCCATAATTAAATCAGTCCAGGAATAAAACTAGCTAGGCCAAAAGGGCTCAAAATCAAGACACACCAGGAGTAATGCCAGGCCTAAACCAGTCCAGGACTAAACAAGTACTGAACCAGACATCAACTGTTTGATATCCAGGTCTAACAAAGTTATGTTCAACATCACTTTATAATGGCCCAGCGGCGTGCCTTTCTGCTGGCAAAATCATGTATCAGATCATCAAAGTTCAGCTTTCTTGCCAGTTTGCTTTCAGTGGATAGTATGGCAAGGTGACAAAGTCTATCCTGCAAGATAGCAGACCTCAGATAATTCTTTATCAGTTTCAGCTTACTGAATGCTCTCTCGCCACCAGCAACGGTCACAGGCAGTGTGCAAAAATATTCGCAAAACTATGCAGACCTGCCCAAAAATACTCTGCAGCCGCATCTTGTAAATGCTGTTGAGCAGAACAATTGGTGACAGACACCCTGGGAAAGTGGCCCTATACAGAGTTGAGGTGTCTGACTTCAGACAATAAAGCTGACTCTGCATCTGTATAAGTCAAACACACACACATATACAAACCATATTATTTTTATTGGCCTATTTAGTTTTCTTAATATAAAATATTAAAATATCTATTTTGTA
The DNA here is from genome assembly GCF_018340385.1 of Cyprinus carpio. Lineage (NCBI taxonomy): Eukaryota > Metazoa > Chordata > Actinopteri > Cypriniformes > Cyprinidae > Cyprinus > Cyprinus carpio. The sequence continues at coordinate 6,302,603 of NC_056602.1, forward strand.
AACTCCTTATAGGCAATGGTTACTACAGACACATGTTTTATTCAATTTTATATTATTTTTTTCTGGGGCATTTTGTTCATATTAAGAACGTCAAGTTTGACAGCATCGATCGTAGCAGCAGCACTGTCACTTCACAGAACACACGACACACACGGAAAACTGATTTAGTAATTTTTGAAGCGTGTAGATTACTTTTTGTTTTGTAAAGTTATCATGAAACTCATGGGGAAAGAGGACGTGAGTGTGCAGCAGGCGCTGAATCTGTGTCTACGAGACATGATAACCCGGAGACAGCACAGCAGAGATGTATTGTTGGTTGTAAATCATAATTCAGTAATTATTTTACTAAGCTAGTTAGATAAAAGCAGGTCATGCAGCAACAAAAATAAGTAACTCTGGAAGTTTTGGAATACAGGAATAGGGCAAGCTACATTTCTTTTTGAAAAACTGTGTGACATACTGTCGACTTCGGCGTTCTCTGTCTTCTCTTTCCTTCTATTCTTTCCGTTTTTGATGCCCTGACTTTTGATGTGACATGCCTGCGTGTGTCACTGTCTGCGCTGCATCATGGCAAGTGCAATAAGCAAGAGACGCTACACTAGCGATCTAGCTCGGACAGCACAGGTGGAATGAACCATTGTGAGGGGGAGGGGTGTGACTGAAACAGTAAATACTTTATTTGTTTTTTAAATATTAAATCTATGGTCAAAACGGACAAAAAACACATTTAGTGCATGAGGGGCCCTAGCACATTTAATGTATGTATAAGAAAGAGAAAAGAAATAAGAAAAGAAAAAGGGGGTCTGCTCTTCTGGGCCCTAAATCAGCCTGGGCCCTTAGAATCGTCCTAACCTTCCACCCCTTTACGGCGCCCTTGGCTGCAGCACCTCGTGTGGTATGGAAAGCCAAATGGTTCAGAATTTGCGTGCTTTTTAACGCCGTGTTAATATTAAAACGCCGTTTTCATAATTCTGCCAGGCGTTAAATAAGTGCTGTTAGGCGTTAAGTTAGTCAGAATTTGCGTGCTTTTCGTTAAAATAACGCCAGACGCCGACCGACGTTAAGTTAACGCCACACGCCACTTAAGATGCAGATTTATTTGTTCATGTACATGGACACACCTCTCATGGCTACGAGGACTCTATGGCAAGTCAGAGCATCCAATTTTGCAAGAGCGAGAAGATGGCAAGGACAGCCCTTACAATTCTAGATATAGGGGAAAAAATGCCCCTGAATGAGCTTTTGTCTCATAAAGTTATCACACCAGGCACGAATGAATGCAAATTTGGAAATGATTTACACAACAGTTAAATTAACAAGAAAGTATTATTATTATTTTATTATTATATTATATTTTGAGTAGGTTATCATTTCAGTTTAAAAAAATAGTTGGGGATAGTTTCACAAAAAATTGAAATTCTGTTTGTTTACATTTACATTTACTCTCCCGATGTTGTTTCAAACCCTATGTCTTTATTGCTTTTGAGGAACATGGGAAGATATTTTGAAGAATGCTGATAACCAAACTGTTTTAGTCTGTAAATATATGTCGATTCAGATGCAGCTTCTGAAACAAAAATATAGCATGTGTAATTCTAAATTAAATATTAATTTTTAAAGCTACATTTTGTTTGCTTTTTCACATTTAACACAATTAGGCTATATGACTCTAAAATATCTTTTGAGGGTACTTTTTCTTCCTTTTTAAAAACATAATAACATATGATAAACTGAAATCATACTCAAAAGTAGATACCTGATTTTTTTTTTACAATAAAGCACTTACAAATATAGATATAAGGAATATAGTTATCGAATGACACGAATGAGTGCAAATTTGGAAATTATTACAACCGTTAAATAAATAAGAAATTTTATGGCAAGTCTTGACCTTTTAGATGTATTTAATTATAAATATCTTTTTAATCTATAATAACATTAAATTTATTTAATATTTTCTCTATTACATTCTTGAATATTAAGACAGGCACCTGCAATTTTGGCCAAATTATACATATTTTGTTTGTGAATTTGCACATGCTATAATGTAAGCATCATTAATGACCCCTTTGTGTTTAATAAAAAAAAAATAAAATAAAAAATAAATAAATAAAAAAGACTGAGTAGTGAAATGACTTGATAAAAAATGAGAATGATTAGTAATTGTCTCTCAGTGGCCTGATTAGCTTAGCGCTCAAAACCTTTCTTATTTAGTGGTACAGTATTGCATGATTTGTAGATTATATTTAATACACTTTGCATAAACATTTGCAATTAGTTTTTTAAAAGGTAACATTACAGTCTCAAGGCCTCTACGCTTACAATTCTTTTTTGATATTTTATTTTTTTTTAGGAACATAAATATATTAACCATCCCATATAGGGCAATATTTGACTCCTTAAAGATTTTTTTTTTTTTAACCTTTGTAATCCCATTTTTCTAACTTTATTAAATGTATGTCATATTTTAAAGCAGAAACATTTAGATATATAAACTTTTATCAAAAATGTTAATTAAACAATACATTTTATTAAAATAATAAAATACAATCCAGAAGAATAAGTTACCAGTCAAATGAAATCAGCATCAACATTTCATCTTTGCAAGGCACAGAACTCTTCTGTTGCATTAAGGATTATATACAGACTTTTTGAGAAGACTCAGAGGTGGCATTAATGTATTTCATAATAAGGATGTTATGAAATTAATGTTTAAAATATAAAGTTTTGAATATGGAAATATTAAACGATTTAAATGACTCAAGTTATACTTTAAAATGAAACTGAAACCGCCAGTAGGTGGCAGCATGTCACTGCCTTGTCAATGAATCATTCATTTAATCGATTCATTCATTCAAGAACGAAGCAAGTGACTCTCTTTATGAATGGATGATGGGTAAATCCTTGACTCCCTAGATTTGTTCAAAAACGCAGATTCATTCAAAAACGTTGTTCAGAAACAGCTGTTTGTTTGTTTGGAGATGCACAGCGATCATCTGTGACTTTGTTTGAAATTTTAAGAAATAGAGCACAATAAGTGTTCCTGAAATGTAAGTCTATATGTTCAGGGGCGCCTGCAGGATTTCTTCCGAGGAAGTCTCTCCCCCCCCCAAACCCCCCCTCCAAAAAAGCTTATATACTGTTTCAGCGATTAAAATAGTTAAGTTTTGTATGTAATGGAAAAGTGATTATATTTTGTTTCGTTTTTTTTATTAAGTTAATTTAGAAAAACGTTTGGAGCATTTTTTGTTTCGTTAAATGTATGTTTTTTTTTTGTTGTTGTTTTTTTATTAAGGACCAAGCAGCCAGCGGCAGACAGTGAGTTGATCATATAGCCTATGTTTGATCAATTTATCCTTCACAAATCATCATGACTTGCCTAAAAAACATCTATAGATATAAAACAGTTCAAGCATATCACAATGTTATTTTAAATGTTTACTCTACAAAAATGTGCGCTGTTAGATGCATATCCAATCTTTTATGCGAGAGTGGAAGCTAAAGCGGCTCAGCAGGACGGTCAACAGTGGAAACAACTTAAAATAGGCAGTCATTTTTTGCTCATAAAGGTAAGAGTAATACATCATTCTAAACTGTAAAGGGTCTACTTTTATTAATGTGCACCAACAATATCAACAAAACGTTGTTCTTTTATAAAATAAAGAAAACAAACGCTTTCTGCTGTCTAGGGTTTGAGCAGAAGCGCTTCACAATGATGAACCTAAACTCAGCGAATTGTCTCACAGACATAATAAAAATATATAAAAAGCTTTAAATTACTACTTAAAAACGAAATAATTCAAATCAAAAATAGAAACTATTTCATTATCTAATCCCTAAAGATGCATTTATCTCTAAAGGCACGTCCAATGTGGAGTCTTTTTTTTCACCAAATTGATGGATGTCTAAAATATAAAAATAATAAAAAGCGTAAAACTGGCCCGATTATAATTTGCCTAATATTTTATAATTCTGTACAATTAAAAAATAAAACACAAATTATAATGGCATATATGTAAAACTTTGTCCTATAACTGTATAGCTGCTTATATTTTCTTATTTTTATGTTGCTCTGTTCTGAATACCATAAAAAATAGAGGATTTGTTGCAACACAATCTTGTCTGATATGTGAATTATTTATTAGCCTTTTTTATCCATGCAGCAAATGCTTTAAAATAGCTTTAAAATCACTTTTGCATTCCAGACTCTTTTAAAGTAGCTACTTTTCACTATACATTTTACGAGTAGCTTGAATGTAAAACATTGTCACGAATTCGTTGTATTCCCATTTGTAAAATAGCCTACAAATGCATTGTTGTAGGCTAACCCGATCTCATGAAAGTGCATATAGCATGATTTTCTGCTTCTATTTGGCGTAATATTTAGGCTATATGCAGAAATTGACTTTAGCATGCAAAAAATTCATAATTAATGGCTGGTTCAGTAGACAGAAATACGGGACACATATGCCTATGATAAATGCTGAAATGTTTGCAGGGCAAATCTCAGGTCAGTCTAGTGCTCATGGTACGCACAGTGTGTACAACCATACACCTGCAGGTGCCACTGCTTATGTTAACTGTTGTATAAAATCCAAAATGTATAAAACTGTTGTAGGTAAATTCAATTTGACATGTGCAAACTCCCTTTAAAAAGCTGTCACTCCTCTCCATTTTAATTAATGAGGCTCCCTACACTGCACACTGAATCTATTATTACATCGTCACTGTTTGTTATGATGAATGACAATACTGCAGTCTTCTTTCACGATCTGAGGTGCACCAATAAGCATTTATTGCCTTCAATCCCCGTACTCCGTCTCTTTAATCTTATTTACTATCCTAACTGCATGATCTTTTTTTAGATTTGTCTTTGTTGTTGATACTAATATAAAATATCAGGGGGGACTCCCATAAGTCTATTTTTTTATGCGGGGTCCCGGATACCCCCAGCTCCGCTTAATTCAGCACTGATTATCATTTCAGTTTATGTTATGTTTAAAAAAAATAAAATAAAAAAAAATAATAATAATGTAGCTTTAAAAATTTATATTTAATTTAGAATTACACATGCTATATTTTTGTTTCAGAAGCTGCATCTGAATCGACATATATTTACAGACTAAAACAGTTTGGTTATCAGCATTCTTCAAAATATCTATGTTCCTCAAAAGCAATAAAGACATAGGGTTTGAAACAACATCGGGGTGAGTAAATGTAAATAAACAGAATTTCAATTTTTGTGAAACTATCCCCAACTATTTTTTAAACTTAAATGATAGCCTACTCAAAATAAAATATAATAATAAAATCATAATATTACTTTCTTATTAATTTAACTGTTGTATAAAATCATTTCCAAATTTGCACTCATTCGTGCCTGGTGTGATAACTTTATGAGACAAAGGGCATTTTTCCCCTATATCTAGAATTGTAAGGTCTGTCATAGCCATCTTCGCGCTCTTGCAAACTGGATGCTCTGACTTGCCATAGAGTCCTCGTTGCAGTGTGATTTGTGTCCATGTAGATGAGCAAATAAATCTGCAGCTGAAGTGACGTGTGGCGTTAACTTAACGTCGGTCGGCGTCTGGCGTTATTTTAACGCGTGGCGGCGTCTGGCGTTAACTTATCGCCTAACGGCGCTTATTTAACGCCTGGCGGCGTTATGAAAACGGCGTTTTAATATTGATAAGGTGTGAAAAGCACGCGAATTCTGACCCATTTGGCTTTCCATAGTGTGGCTCTTCTACTTCTAGTGCACCGGAAACTATCCTGATAGAAACAATTAAATAATTCCCAAGTGGAACAAAATAAAAAATAGATTCCCCCCTTTTTTTAAGGTTTTAGCTGAATAATATGAAATTAATTGACATGTATTAACAAAAAATATATTACTTATTTATTCTAATGATTATTCTGAACATTTTAACTATTAATTTACCTTTTAACTGTAAAGTGCATATTATGAATGAAATATATGAGGATTTGCCTCTGACGGCAGCTACACAATGGACCAACACCAGCAGATGACATTGCACCCCAAATCATCACAGACTGGAAACTTAACACTGGACTTCAAGCAACTTGGGCTATGAGCTTCTCCACCCTTCGTTTACTATGTGATTATAATGCAGTATTTTGAATGGATTTCAATATAAGAGTGTTGCTGGAGAAAGGAAGTGCTTATTTAGACAAGCAAGTGGAAATTCTATTTTAATTGCCCGCAGGGCCGTCGCTAGTGGGTTGAAATCTGAAACGTCTGGCTGAGGCCAACCTAAAGAGACGATCGGGACAGTTGACAGGCCACTGCCACGCATCGTCACGAAAGCTTAACATTTTCACGTGTTTTTAAGCTTTGCCACTTGCCAATTTAAACATTCAAAAGAGTTTAAAGCATTCGAACACAAGACGCGGAAAAGCTCAACTGAATAGCTGGTTACTTGCGCGCTGTGTTCGGTGCGCACGCAGAGAGCCGCGTACCGAGCTCTCCTTTGCGAAGTTCTCTTCAAAGTTCCTCCTGCGCCTGAACGAACAAATACAAATCGCAGTTTACACAGACAGAAAATGATGTGAAAGCCCACTTCAGCACCCGCGGTGTTCTGGTGTTCAGGGCTCATGCAGAGAAACGCGTCTTAAAACGCTTGAACACCAAATTTGCCTCTTTTTGCTCTTGTACCGACAAATACATACAAAATATGTCAAAATAATCGTCTTGGAGAGTTATGTTCGAAAAAAACTGTCGGTTATGTCTTAAGTGAAAGTAAACAGTTGAGAAAAAAATTGGATGTGTATTATATTGGATGCATTCGTTGTCTCTTAAAGTCACTGCGCCTAATTTACTAGCTGCTGTAACATTAATCCAAGAAAATGAAAGAAAGAAAATCCCTCACTGCTCTTGACTGAATAACTTTGTAGTTATAACAAGAATTAATGCACATTCAAACTCCAGCTACGGCCCTGCCGCAGGGCACTTGTTAAATTCATGTCCCTGTTTCTCTTTCTTTCTCCCTTTCATATTTTGCTTTCAGTCTGTCTCCCTCCCTCAAAAAATAAATAAAGTGTATTTTTTTTTTCAAATAAAAAAAATCTTAATTATTTTAGATTACAATTACATTCTTATTTTGTCAGTTATTCAAATGATGTGATTTCTGTGTCTAAGAGTGAAGTCTCAAGTAAAAGTTTATTAAGTACTGTTGAGGAATTACAATGAGTGCAATCCAAAAACTGCATTAAAATGGAACAAAATAAATATATAAAAATAAAATAAAAAGTAAAAAGGAAGTAAAAGTAAAATAAAATTTCTAAATATTAAAATGTATTATTTTGACAGTTAGTCAGATTGAATTGCTGTGGTTTTTGTTTCAGAGTGATATGTGATTTTAAAGTTTAGTGTTTCCTTTTGACATATTTAGAGTTTATAGAATTACAATGAATACATTACAAAAAAGGAAATCAACATGAAAAAAATATTTATTTAAAATGTATTATTTTGGCAGTTATTTATTATGTCTGAGAGTGATGTGTGCAGGGCCGTGCACAGATATTTTGAGGGGCAGTGGCCCAAACCAAAAGAAGTGTTACAGTTTTACTGTATTACTGTTATAGTTTTCATTAATGTTATTTTTTTTATTGATGATAATTGTTTTTTGTGTGATTATTATTGTTGTTGGCATGACTTTGTGAAAATGTAACTACAATATGAAATAGCATAGACGCAACATACTTGTTCTACAGATCTCTGCACTAGTGTTATATGCAACTGTTTTGATAGCGTTGATAGCGTTGATAACGTTTCTGACAGATAATATCATGATGTTTTCCATTTGACTTAGCGTATGTGGTATCCTGTCAGCAATAACATGTCTGTGGGCTCTTTTGATTACTATCAGTTTAAGTTCTGGCAGTGTTGCCAGATATTGCTATGAAAAAAAAATAAAAATATCTTTCCACCTACAACTAATGGCCAACAAACTTTCTGTTTAGTCTGTTTTTAGGAAGGCTACAACTTTGGAGTTCAACATATTGTTTCAGAGATGCAAATAATTAAATATTGAAATTTAAACTTCATTTGGTTGGTTTTATGTTGTTATTATTATTATTAAATTAGTTTTTAATATGGTGCATCTTACTGACTGGACTCGGGTCAACTTACCCCAAACCTGGGGCAAACTGAGTCATGGGTAACGATTTTTTTTATAAGAAGCCATATTTTTAGAACCCTTTGTTATAGATACATTCTGATCAGTTAAAATGATAGAAATACTTTCATTTGGATAAGATAGATACTTTCAATATACTTTTGTGTCATTTTCCCTTATCTTAAGGACCACATTAGTAAAAAGTGGCTAATCGTACCCCACTCTCCCCTATAAGTATTAGACATTTAATTTAATATTTGACAGCATAAATCTATATTATATACTAATAAACAACTAATTTAAAATATTTATACTATTTTTTAACTATTTATAGGCCTACCATGAATTTGGTTTTAATAAAATATGATGTGTTATAATTTGTTTGTTTTTTAACAATAATTTTATTTTCAAAGATTGACATACAGATAAAGACAACAGTTCAATTTTTCATTATGACTAAATAATAAAATATATACATATATACATACACACATACATACATATATACATACACACACACACACACACACACACACACACACACACACACACACATACATAAAGAATTAATAAATAAAATAATAATAATAATAGTAACACATAAGTGAACTCAACAATAACCTTAAAAATAAATACATAAAATACTAAAATAAAAAATAAAAATAAAGCAATAACATACTTGTCTATATACTGTACTTTCAATGTCCATCAATTCCACAAAAGAGTCACAATCTAGACTCTCCAAAAAGTCATAGAACACTTTCCAGATGGACCAAAATACTTGAAGTTTGTTTTTCAAAAAATAGGTAATCTTCCCTAAGGCAAGGCATGAGGTCATCCCCTTTATCCATTGAGACACTCCAGGACTTTCTTCCTTTTTCCAAGAACATTCAATTACACGTTTAGCTTCCAGCAAACAAAGAATTAATAACAATCTTTCATGTTTGATCATTTTAAAGTTCAGAGGACAAAAATGTAATATACACAACCTGGGATCAAGAGGAATTACTTTACCAATAATTTGACTTATAATATTCAATATTTTAACCCCAAAACAATTAACTTTAGTGCATTCCAACATACAATGGAATAAAGTTCCCTTCTCTTGTTTACATTTGTAGCATATATCAGGAATATTTGGGTTGAAGTGATGTAACTTAACTGGAGTGATATATTGTCTACTCAACCATTTATACTGAAGCAGTCTCAAATGCGTACTCTTTGTCTGAGTTTGGGCTTTTAAACATGCTATTTGCCACTCTTCCTCAGTTATATCAACCTGCAGGTCACACCGCCATGCTTGAAGTCTGTCATTAAATGATTCTTTAGATTTGGCCACAAACCACAAACTGTTTATATAACACAGATACCTGTCCTCTACCATTCAAACAGTTAAGTGTAATATTTTCCAAAATAGAGAGAGAAGGCTAAACCAAACTTTGGCCTTGTCTTGATAGAATGCAGCTACGTAATTGCAAATATTTGAAAAAGTGCTTTTGCAGAATTCCAAACTTGTCCTAATTTCTTCAAAGGCCATAAAGTTTCCTTCATTATAGAGATCAGACACCTTACAAATAACTTGAATTGACCAGATTTTAAAACCTGAATCGGCTCTACCAGGACAGAAATTTTCATTACCAAAAACTGGTGAAAAGCGCGAGAGTTGTGGTAAGTCACCTAGATGAGCAAGTGCCTCAAACAAAACTGTTATAGTGTTTCGAATATGTGGATTTTTAGTACCTTTAATTAACTTCTTAGCATCAGCTGAATACAAATATAAATTCAAAGGAATTGGAATAGAGTGAGCCTCTGTTGATACCCAGACGGAGGATAATCTTTCTCAAAATAAAACATTGCTGCTCTAATTTGAGCTTCTCAGCAGTACCATTTTAAGTTTGGTAGGTTTAACCCCCCTCTATCATAAGGCAAGTACAGCAAGGAGAGCCTGAGATGAGGGCGTTTGTTGTTCCAAATGAAGTTTGTAAAAGTTTTTTTCATTAGGACAAAAAAGAGGAATGTGGAGGAAGGGGGATGGATTGGAAGAGATATAACAATTTGGGTAAAACTGACATTTTTAATATACTGTATTAACACGGCCAATTAATAAAATGGGAAGTTTTGTCCATCTGTTCAGCAGACCAATTATAGAATCTGATATGGGATTATAATTTGCTGATACAATTTCATTTACAGTTGGTGTAATTTTAATCCCAAGGTAAGTAAAACCTTCTTGTGAGATTGTAAAGGGTGACTGAACTGGGGGGAGAAGTCTTTCTGCCTTATGGAGGAACAGCAACACAGATTTAGAATTATTAATTTTATATCCTGAGAATTCTCCAAACATTTCAATCAAATTTAGCAATGCTGGGATAGACTGTTTTAGATTAGAAGAGAATATAATTATATTATCTGTGTACAATGAAATGCGGTGTTCTGAGGAGCCAATTGTATTACCTGAAATATGTATGTGATTACGAATGGCTATAGCCAATGGTTCGATCGCTAAGGTGAAAAGCAAGGGAGAGAGCGAGCAGCCCTGGCGTGTTCCCTTGTAAAGCCTGAAAGGGGCAGATATTGTCCATTTGTTAATATCTCAGCTGAAGGGTTAGCATACAGGATCCGGACCCATTTCATAAACTTACCCCCAAACCCCATTCTTTCCATAGTTTTGAACAGGAACTGCCACTTAATCCTGTCCAGCGCTTTTTCAGCGTCTAATGAGAGTAGTGCATTATCGCAAGTATTAGATTTCTCATGTAATATATATAATACTCTACAAATATTATGCAAACCTTGCCTCCCCCAAACAAAGCCATTTTGATCCATGTGAAAAAGCTTGGGCAAATGTATTTCTAATCTCTTTGCTAGCACTTTGCAAAGAATCTTTAAATCATTATTCAGGAGAGAAATTGGTCTATATGAACCACAATCAGTTGGCGTCTTGACAGGTTTTAAGAGCAAAGTGATCACCGCAGTATTCAGAGAGGGAGGCAAAGACCCATTATTCAGGGATTGTTGGTACATATCCAAATGGGGACAAATTGATTTATGATGGAAAATTTTATATAACTCTATTGGTATGCCATCAGGCCCTGGGGTCTTTCCTCCTTTCATACTGATAATGGCCTCAAACAGTTCAGACTTTAGGTCATCTTCAAGGGATACCATGAAACCCAAATCTGTGGACTTAAAGTCCAAAGCATCCAGGAAAGCTTTTTGTCTCTCTGTGACACTCTCCGAATATTCAGAGCTATAAAGAGTCTGATAGTAGTTCCTAAATATCTCATTTACCTCAGTTTGATCAAATGTTATCTCACCCTCCTTTATCTGAATGGAATTTATGGCTCTTTCAGTTTGTAACTGCTTAATACGCCAGGCTGGTAACTTACCCGCCCTCTCCCCACCCTCATAATAAGTCTGTTTTAGTCTCATCAAACTTTTCTTTGCATGATCTAATGAAAGCTCATTATATTTAATTTCCGATTTGTGCAGTTATAAAAGAGAATCAGGAGTAATTTTTTGGTAAATTTCAGATTCAATTTTCTTTATTTTGCTTTCAAGGTTTACCATTTCTACTTGACAGCACTTATATTTATAATTTGTGTTACTAATCATTCACCCTCTTATAAAAGCTTTAAATGCTTCCCACCTGACTGAAGCAGATGTTTAATTTCGTGTTTATTTCAAAATAATTATCTATCTGTTTATCAATGAACTCCAAAAATTCGGGCTCTCTAAACCAAGTTATATGTAAGTGCCATCTTGGGGATCTGAATAAGAAATTAGGAAAGTTTAATGTAAATGAAACTGCAGCATGATCTGAGATTAATATGCTATCATACCAGCATTTACTAACTTTGGAGATTAGATCAGTAGATAAAAGAAAATAATCGATACGAGAGAATGTTTTATAAGAGCTAGAGTAGCATGAATAAGTCAAAGTATCCAGGTGTCTGTTCCTCCATATATCTATTAAATTAAAATCTTGCATGTACTGTTTTAACTCTGTTCTAGTCTGTAAATTGAGAGAGGTCCTATTTAGTTGATCTATCTAATTCTGGATATAGAGCACAATTAAAATCTCCTCCTATGACAAAATATCCTAGCAGTTCAGCCAATACTAAAAATAGATTTCACACTGGGCCCATAAACATTCACTAAATTCAGTCTAACAGATAGGATCTCGGCTTGGATGATTTTGTACCTCCCCAGTCTGTCCACAATAGTGTTAATTAATTGTAAAGGTATAGATTTATGTAGAAGTACAAGAACCCCCCTACTGTATGAATTAAAGGAGCCCGAAAACACTTGTCCTGACAACTGGCCAACACACAGGAACTTCCCCAAATGAAACACCATCACCCCTCCTCCCCTCCCCAGTTAAACACTTCCCAAGGACTTCTCGAAAGAGCCTGATTATGGAACTATGCTGGTCCATCTGTGATCTTTTCACAGTGAGGAACAGCTTGCCTGATGGCTAGACGGGTCCCGCAACAGTCAGAAATGTCAACCCAACATCACAAAAAAATAAAAAAAATAGCTTATATAGTAATAAAGTAATAAATCAGAGGTTTGCTTACGTTCATTAAACTGACCCCAAAAAGAAATTTCCTCCTTTAAGTCTTGCTAAGCATCTTTCAGATCTTGCAAAAACCTCTGAGCTTCCGGAGGGTTGTCAAACATGTGGCGCTTTCCCTTGTATGTCACGCACAAAGTAGCTAGATGCAAGATGCCATAACTCAATTCGGGGATGTTGAGATCGCGAAGATCCTTCTTCACTGGGTCAAGTCGTTTCCATTTCTTGTGCAGTTCAGCTGAGACATATGAAAAGAACATAAGCTTTCTTTCATCCAACATCACTGTGCCTTTTGCTCGAGCTGCTTTCAGAGTATGGACTTTGTTAGCGTAGTTTAGGAATTTCATTATCACGGCTCTCGGTGGAGAGTCAGAACGATCTTCGGAGAATCTGCCGATTCTGTGAGCTCTCTCAATTACAAGAGGGCCAGGGAAGTTTTCCGGTCCAAGGATCTCAGGGAGTAATTTCTCTAAAAAGGCACACATATCTTTCCCCTCGATTTTTTCTGGAAGTCCCACTAATCGTAGATTGGACCGACGACTGCGATTTTCCAGATAATCGACTTTTAATGAGAGAGATTCTATGGCAGTTTTCAATTTTGCGTTTGCAACTCTGAGATGTTATCTTCTTGAGTGCCTATTCGATCCTCGGCTCCTGTTACCTGTGTTGTGAGAGCTTTAAGATCGCACTGCACTCCGTTGATCGCCTGGGGCAATCCATCAAATCGCACAGCAAAGTCCGATTCCAGTGAGTGGATAGCCTCAAGGATTGCAGACTCTTTGCTAACACCTGACGCTGTCTCTTCGCCATTAGCTTCACTGGATTTAGCATCTGCCTCGGCCTCTCCAGGTACGGTCGATTTGACTTGTTTCTGTGTCATTTTCATTGGTTTTGGTGGCATCTTGGGACGTTAAGATGTATCCGAATTTAAAATGGAATCAGTTTGTCAACATTTGTTGAGTTAAGAAGAAAATTTAAGTCAGTATTTTTGTGGAGCTCCGATTCGCGTTCCCCTCAGCACCGCGCCATAACCGGAAGTCCGATGTGTTATAGATTACTAGTATCAAGACAAGTGATCATAATGGGATATATACTTAATTACAAGAATTAAAGTGTGACAAACTGCTAAATATTCTATATGATAATTTACCTGCATGCTGGCTTGCTAGAGATTTGTATTCATGTTTGCAATGTTGAACTGCTTTTAGCAGCCTCCCTTTGCTTTTTCTCTTCTTTTTTGTGAAGGCTTTTTTTTGTTTGTTTACAAAGTGTGCCAACAACATCAAATTTGGTGTTATCTATATTAGATCTGATCGGGTACAATAATTTGATTAGACATTCTAATTCTAAGAACATGGAACAAGTTGAACAAGTTGTTAGCACTTTCAGAAGGCAGTCATTACCGACAAAGATAAAAACAAACAAACTACCAACTAATTACTAATTCAGCGGATCAACCACTGACTAATGTGGATCGTAATGCATCTACCTTGTAATGCAACGAGCTTCGGGGACTGTGGTCTCCACTCTATTCCAATGTTTTTAATTTGACCAAAGATTGAGCTCATACACGTGTACTGAGTTTGGTGAAGATATCTCAATCCGTTCAAGAGTTATGCTTCAATTAGCATTTGGCTAACATTAGCATAGATGCTTTTTGGCATACTGTTTAATGCAAAACTCGAAATTTCAACTTTTTTTGATAATTATTGATATTCAGTTTCCAGAGAATATTTCTGCAGTGGTTTGGTTCCGATCAGGTGAAAACCTTGGATTAGTTCGAAAAAGTAGGTTTTGGATATAACTCAATTTTGCGGAAAAACGTGCATCGTAGAGCAAAAATGTATGACTTCACTTTTGTTCGTGCTGACACATGGATCGCAACAATATTTTCTGAGTCTACGTCAAACGGTTTACAAGCTATGGCCAAAAATGTCTAAAATTTTTGGCCAATTGCGACGAGACTTTGTCAACCTCTCCCCAAATTGAGCTTTACGATCTGGCCAAGTTTCAAGTCTCTAGACCTTACGGTTTGGTCTGCACGATCAGTTTTAGGACGGAAGAATAATAATAATAAAAAAAAATCGTAACAATTTCAATAGGGTTTCAACACTGCGTGCTTGAACCCCTAACAAACTACCAACTAATTACTAATTCAGCTGATTAACCACTGATTAATGTGGATCGTAATGCATCTACCTGGCAACGAGCTTCGGGGACTGTGGTCTCCACTCTCCAGAGAGCGGCACACAGATTGTGAGTGATGCTGCGGAGCGGCGGGAAACCATAGAGCGGATTAGCGGAATCAGCGGATCTTTAGGAGCGGTAACAGACAGATTTAAACTGGGGTGATGGGGGACTGGTGAGAGGGGCACCTCAGCCGATGAGGGCAAAGGGGCAGTGGCTCTTGCCACCGGGCTACCCCACTGTGCACGGCCCTGGATATGTGCTCTAAACACTTTCTTGTCTCAGATGCCTGAAGCCATCTGAACTAAGGCACAAATTGCTCTTTGTGAGACTGTGAGTCCAGAGCCATCAAAGAAACACTAATAAACTAGTGGACGATACCAGGACACAATGCCAACCTTGACTTACTCCAAGATGACATTATTATCGATACAGCAAAGCCCAGATGTGTGTATGCAGGTGCTGGTCATATAATTAGAAAATCATCAAAAAGTTGATTTATTTCACTAATTCCATACAAAAAGTGAAACTTGTATATTATATTCATTCATTACACACAGACTGATATATTTCAAATGTTTATTTCTTTTAATTTTGATGATTATAACTGACAACTAAAGAAAATCCCAAATTCAGTATCTCAGAAAATTAGAATATTGTGAAAAGGTTCAATATTGAAGACACCTTGTGATGTTTTTTTATTTTATTTTTGATTCTTAAAACACCTGCAAAGGCCTTTAAATGGCCTCTCAGTCTAGTTCTGTAGGCTACACAATCATGGGGAAGACTGCTGACTTGACAGTTTTCCAAAAGACGACTATTGACACCTTGCACAAGGAGGGCAAGACACAAAAGGTCATTGCAAAAGAGGCTGGCTGTTCACAGAGCTCTGTGTCCAAGCACATTAATAGAGAGGCGAAGGGAAGGAAAAGATGTGGTAAAAAAGAGTGTACAAGCAATAGGGATAACCGCACCCTTGAGAGGATTGTGAAACAAAACCCATTCAAAAATGCGGGGGAGATTCACAAAGAGTGGACTGCAGCTGGAGTCAGTGCTTCAAGAACCACTACGCACAGACATATGCAAGACATGGGTTTCAGCTGTCGCATTCCTTGTGTCAAGCCACTCTTGAACAACAGACAGCGTCAGAAGCGTCTCATCTGGGCTAAAGACAAAAAGGACTGGACTGCTGCTAAGTGCTCCAAAGTTATGTTCTCTAATGAAAGTAAATTTTGCATTCGCCGCATTGCTGCAGTAATTCAGGCAAAAGGAGCCCCAACTAAGTACTGAGTGCTGTACATGCTCATACTTTTCATGTTCATAATTTTCAGTTGGCCAAGATTTCTAAAAATCCTTTCTTTGTATTGGTCTTAAGTAATATTCTAATTTTCTGAGATACTGAATTTGGGATTTCCTTAGTTGTCAGTTATAATCATCAAAATTAAAAGAAATAAACATTTGAAATATATCAGTCTGTGTTTAATGAATGAATATAATATACAAGTTTCACTTTTTGAATGGAATTAGTGAAATAAATCAACTTTTTGATGATGTTCTAATTATATGACCAGCACCTGTATGTTATGTTTTTCTGTTTGAGTGGTATTGATGGAGTAAGTGAGATTTTTGGTGATTTTATAATTATATGCTTAGCACATAAATATATCACAGTCTCGTCTGTGTTTTCAGTGTAGGCTGTGAGGGAAATTGAGAACACTGTCTGGTTCACAATCAAGGCTTTATGACTTGTTTACATGTTTGAAATAAATCAGTGCTCGAGCTTTGGAATTGCAAGGTCAACTTCACCTTGATCAAAGCCAATCAGCTTTCAGCATCGTTCACCTTTACATGTAAACAGGTAACAAACCTTGAGACTAGAGGTATCTGTTTTGTTTTTTTAGTTTTATGTTTTAATTTTCTTAGTTATGTTTTGAGATAGTAACAATTGTATTTTGATGAGTGATAATTATAATTTGACTAGTCAGAATGACAATAAGAGATATCGGCAATTATAATTGCACTAGTAAGAAATCGGATTAGAGATATCTTTAAATATGATTTGACTTGTCAAAACTCCATTTAAGATATCTGTAATTACTTTATAGATATCTTCAATAGACGCGTCATACATCCACAAATATAATCTCTAATTCAATTTCTGCTAGTCACAATTATAGTTTAAGATATCTGAATTGCAATTGCTCCTAGTCGAATTGCTGTTGTGTGGCGTGCGAATAAATTTACTCAGCTCCTCCTCGCCTACTCTGCTACCTGCTAACAACATAATAAAAGTCTGCTTTTGTTGTCACAGAGCGAAAATGGATGAAGTGCTCTGTATCTTGCTCTCTCATTGGCTGTCGGTCATCGCCTATGTAGTTTTCAGTCAGAACACTTTTCACACAGCATGATTTTGAATCATCGACAGGTCCAGATATTTGAAAGTCGTGACATGAAAGTGAAAGTGAAAGTCGTGACATTTGTCAAGTATGGTAACCCATACTCGAAATTGGTGCTCTGCATTTAACCCATCCAAGTGCACACACACAGCAGTGAGAAGTGAACACACCGTGAACACACACCCGGAGCAGTGGGCAGCTATATCCAGAGCCCGGGGAGCAACTGGGGGTTCAGTGCTTTGCTCAAGGGCACTTCAGCCATGGGTATTGAGGGTGGAAGAGAGCGCTGTTCATTCACTCCCTCCCACCTACAACTCCTGCCAGCACCAAGACTCAAACCTGCGACCTTCTGGTTACAAGTCCAAATCTCTAACCATTAGGCCACAGCTGCCCCCAGCCTGCCAAATATCTCACGGGCATCGGCGACTCGTCGGCGATTCTCTCAGATCGCGTCTTTGCTCATTCACACTGTGTGATTGTCACTCGCGTGAACGAGCAACGATTTGCCTGTGATTTCAGGCATTTGTCTGCGATTTCTCAAAACCTGTCGGCGAGCCAAAAACTGGGCTAAAATCGTGCAGTCGATTGCGTCAAAAAGCACGTGCTTTTACCGCTACTCCACTGAAAATGACACTGAGTTAGCGTCGTTTATCAGTGTTAACTATCCCAATCACATGTTGGTGGGCGATAGTGTAAGTAGTCTCTGACAACAAAGCAGGCTTGCACTTAATGTAAATAGACATTCTGATTATTTTAAACATTATATCAAATGTTGCAATGGCTGACATGAGGCTTATGTATGTGTCCGTTTGTAAATAAAGGCTAACAAAATTTAATCCACAGCACACACATCTCAACATTACGATATAAACAGGACAAAAGCCTATTTAAGTCCTCTCTGTACAGCCTACCACTTTTACATTTATGAGACACTTCTATCCAAAGCGACTTACAGTGCATTCAGGCTAACATTTTTTTTTTATCTAACTTGAGTTTCCTGGGAATCGAACCCACAACCTTTTGCGCTTCTAACACAATGCTCTACCACTGAGCCACAGGAACACATGTTCCAGCTACATTATTATTTCCATACTTTTGAATTACGTCTGTAGAACACAGATTAAAATCACCCAAAGATGCAGGATCTTTATTATACAACTCTTAGAAAAAATTGTGAATGAAAACAGTTTCCAAACCAGGATTGATTAAATAAAATGTTTAAGGTGGGGCTCAACAAAGGTCTATTTGCATGCACATTGTAGATATCTATAAACGTATTTTGACTAGTCAAATTGTTAATTCCAGATATCTACATTGCAATTATGCCTAGTCACAAAGCTAAATGCAGATATCTCTAAATATAGTTCTTCCTAGTCAAAAATCTGATTGGGATATCCATAATTAAATTGCAGATATCTTTAAGTGGGTTTTGAATAATCATAATTCCAATTCAAGATATCTTTAAATATGATTTGCCTAATCAAAATTCCAAATATCTACAACTGTAATTTGACTAGTCATAAATGGATTGCAGATATCTACAAATGTATTTTGGATATCTTTAAAAATTTGGAATTAAAGATATATTAAATTGTATTTTGACTAGTCAAATCATATTTAAAGATATCTTGAATTGGGATTACGACTAGTCAAAACTCATTTGAAGATATCTCTAATTGAATTATCACTAGTCAAACTGTAATTTGAGATATCTCTAATTAGAATTTTGACTAGGCAAATCATATTTAAAGATATCTTGAATTAGAATTACGACTAGTCAAAACTCAGTTGAAGATATCCAAAAATATTTTTCAATGGAAGTCAATGGAAGATTATGACTAGTCGTAATAGCATTGTAGATATCTGGAATGTGTATTATGACTAGTCAAAATGACATTGTAGATGTCTTCAATGCATATTATGACTAGTCATAATCACATTGTAGATATCTTAATTCCTATGATGACGAGTCATAATTCCAATATAGATATATGGAATTACAATTGTGACGATCCGAAATTATATTTATGGATAGTCAAAAAAAAAATTTAAATGTTAAAACGGCTTGCCATACGAGACAGCGTTCCTGCTCGCTCGAGCCTTTTCTCTCTTTTTTTTAACTCAAACTATTGATTGTAGGCATATTAAAATTTTTGTTTAAATCAAAGTGTTAGATTTGAACTGACGTAGCCTATACCGAAGGATTAACAGCCTAAGTCTATAAACTTTTCCGCAACAAACGGAAATGGACTACCTGATATTTTTTCGTTTGCTCTTCACTTAATGTAATATTTGGTACATTTCGGATTATAAAGGAGAGAGAGAGAGAGAGAGAGAGAGAGAGAGAGAGAGAGAGAGAGAGAGAGAGAGACGTCTGTCAAATTTCTGTCAAACTTGGGCAAGCAGAAGTGAAGTGAAGGGAGAATCATCTCTTCCGCGCTTCTTTGGCCATATTTAACTGACTGCTCAGACTGACGGACTGACCTCACACTGGGAATATTCTGATGATGATGAATATGAATCCCGCTCTGCTGCAGATGCTCGCGCTGTGTCTCGTGCTCCGTTCACCTGCGCGCGCTCAGACGGAGGAAGGTAAACATGAAGGTAAATCTGTTTTTAAATCTGAATCTCTTTGATGTTCGCTAGAATATTGTCTAGTTGTCTAGTTTTTTGGTTTCGTCTACACAGAATTTTTTATGTAGATTTCAGGTTGTTAAATATTATTTTTGTTAAAACCACTGAATCCTAATGGAACATGTCCCAAAAAACACTACAGGAAACCATTATTTAATGGTTTTACTGATTAAAAGTTGATGGTTTGTAATGTTTGTAATGGCATTTGTAGTGGAAACCATTAGAATTTCTGTAATGGTTTCTATTGTTTTTTTTTTCAGCAGGATCATGGGTTTTGTGTTGTTATTTGACAAATGCAATACATTGATTGATGTAATACTGTAAGATAGTAGCGGCTGTTTGTAATTGTGGTGGGCCTATTTGGGAGGAAAATCCAGGGCCATTTTTTACTCCCAGTCTATCTATGGCTGCACATGCAATTAAAACGACTTTAGTAATGATGTGACTCTATCAGATGAGTTAGAGTTTCATGGTAGAACTTTGTATTTATGTTGTAAATAACTAAAACAGTGAGGGGGATTGCATCTAAATGAACATTAAATATACAGTAAATATTAATTTAAAAAATGTATAATTGATCTTATCTTGTAAAATCTGAAGTAGTCCTTTCTGATCCGTACTCTTTTCTTCGAATGTCAATTGAAGGGTTTATACAATTAAAAATAAAATTTTCCATGATGTCATTGTCATGTTATTTTACAATGAGCTGCTTCGGTACATATACTGAAACCAGAAACATAGCATATTTTTATAATAGAACACCTGTTCTAACCATGTTTGTTAGAAATGAATACAGTCCATACATGTCTTATTTTAGTATGCAACATGTGAATGCATAGTTTTCAGTTGACCATTGCACTCAAGTCATAGAAAAAGATATATGTCAAATGCCCCGTGAAGATAACGGGAGTTGTCGACCTTTTGGCATTGTTATGAAGTGTTCTGAGTGGAGTTTAAAGACGTCAGTATGTGTAGTACAGTGTGTGTTAAAGGCTCCCACACACATACTAAAGTCTGCTCCTCCAGGAGAGCTGAATAGATTCACAACTACAGTGTGTGTGTAGCCTCTCTGTTTCTGCTGTCGCCTCCACATTCATTGTACCTTCATTTATGGAAATACTCAGTTCTGAGCACTGCCAGACTCTTGGTTTACGTCAAAGGATCATTTGAGTGAACAGTGGACATTTAGGGCCCTATCATACACCCGGCGCAATGCGACGCAAGGCGCAGCGCAAGTGTGTTTGCTAGTTTCAGTCCGGCGCCGTTCGCATTTTCCCGTCCAGCGCCACGTCGTTTAATTAGCAAATGCATTTGTGCCCATTTGTGTGCCCATGGGCGTGCTGGTCTAAAAAAGAGGTGTGTCCTGGCGCATTGCTATTTTAAGGAGCTGAAAATAGACTGCGCCATAGACCAACTCAAACCTGGTCTAAAGTCTAAAGTCAATGGCGCAATATTTCTTTTGTTATTTAAAGAGCGCGTTGGTAGAAAATGCGCCTCTGGGCGAGTCCACAGTGCGCGTTGACTTTGCTTATTACACACAGGGATGCATCACACAAACATGCCAAATATTAAAAACAAAAGGATTAGCTACAGTGTAAAAGAATATTATTGTGTAGGCTACATAAATATAAAAATGTAATGATGGATAGTCATTGCGTGTATAAGAATTAGGATACCTATGTGTTATTTAGAGTGTTAATGATTATTATTGTGTATGAAATTGGCGAATTAATTGAACAATCGCGCCAATACACACACATATATATTAACTGACTCATCGCGCGGAGCTTTGGCGCATTCCTGCTTGCCCCGTAGATGATCTGCTCGCGCGCTTTAACTTCGCGCACGAGCTGATCTAATGCCGTATATATACGCAAAAAAATAAAGTTTTGCAAAGGAAATTAAAGTTTTGCAAACAAAAATGATATTAACGTGGTATGTTGTTTTGTTTTTTGTGAACAAAAATAAAGAATTGCAAAACATAAATGATACCGCGCGAAAAGCAATGATTTTGCAATACATATTTTCCATGGTCATATCTATTATTTTATTTGCAACACTGATTTTATTTTGCGTGTCGGTCTAGTTTGAGCTTGTGCTGCAGTTTTTCCTGTGCGCTTCATTTTTCTGCGCGTCTCGCTTTGTGGCGCTGTTTTGACGTGGGGTTGGAGTCAAGGGATGGGGCGTGTACAACAGGCCTTTCTGGGAGTTTCGTTTTCGGCCCGAGACGCAGCTCACTGATCCAGGTACTGTCATGATGAGCAGATGCATGCGAGTGGATCGTTTCCTTTTATTCACTAGCATTAAAACATGCATGGTTTCATTTTATTAACTTTATTAACAAATGTATGTGTGTATTAGCAGCGTTTGCTCAAGTTAAAGAAGTTGTTACATCTGCTGTTTATTTCTCTCGATGTGCATACTTTTATAGCATTAAAATGTGTATTGTTTCATTTGGTTAACTGCATGTGTATTAACAGTGTTTGTTTAAAATCTCTTAACCTGTGGGAGGACGCCAGCGCACAGAAGCGTTCTTTTACATTAGTTCAGAGTTACTGCTAGTTTTAACGATGCTTTTGGAAAACGCAGCCCTGAATAGTTTTGTAAATAATAGCCTATACTGTTAGTGCTAGTTTTAAATATGGTTTTGGTAAATGAATAACTGTAGATTTTTGTAATTTATAGCTTTTTATTATAATATTATTATCAATTATTATATACGGTTAGCCTATATGAATAAATGAATGATGCATTTATATAGCGCTTTATAATGTATTGTTGTACACCCAATTCGCTGTACGATCATGTGTGGGGTCTCTCCTCAACCACCAGCAGCAGTGCCGGCGCTGTGGTGGGGCATTCGAGGGCCGTGCCCCCCTAGCGGTCATTGATGCCCCTCCTGCAGGCCATGGGGTGGCCCCCCCAAAAAATATCCCTTTTAGTTATTATTTTAATATTAAATGTTCAAACTGTAACTTAAATAAAATAAAACAAAAATAATGGGGAAAATGCATAATTTTGGTTGTTCATGGCACGTTACTAGGTTTCGTCATGGTGAATGCTTATTGGTCACCGAGTAAACTTGTTACATTTGATTTGCGGCGCGCGCGCAAAATCCATTTCGAGTTGAAGAACAGTTTGTCCGTCTATATTATAGACAGCTGTTAGCAGCTAATTTTAAAAATTTCTAAAAAAAAATAAATAAATTTGGAATGCAAATGCAATGAAATGCAAAATAGCTTCACCTAAAACTCCCTTAGTTCTCTAATATCTTTCATTTGGCCTTCCGGATGTCACTACATGAACAACAGTGAAAGAAAAACAACAACAGCTCTATCTGTGACATCATCAGCTGATGCTCTGTTGGAGATTTTTTTTGCATTAAATAGATCATAATGTGCAGTCACTCGGCCATTATTGTAAAGAATGACCCGTCAAATAATTTTTGTGATAATACACAATTGCTAGTCATTATGCTAATTATCCTACAAATCTTCTTACAACATAAATATATAAATGGGCATGAAATATTAAATATTAGCAGAGATCATGCAATTATTCCACTTAATTACAAAGCTTTGTACCAAATTAATATCTAAATGGGCATGAAATATTAAATATTTGATGAGATTGTGATATTATCAGATGATGCATCTTTTTTGCATTGAATATGGCATAATGTGCATTCAGTCAGTTATTACTGTAAATAATGACCCCTGTTTAATTATTTTTTGCTAATATACAGTTGCTGGTCATTATCCCACTAATTTTAACCACATATAAATAGGCATGAAATATTAAATATTAACATAGAACACGGAGTAATATGATAGATATTATATATTGCAGCAGTTATTATACAAAAATATTTGAACATATTTTTCACGGTTTCCATAAAATTTTTAAACAATATTTCTTGAGCAAATCAGCAAATTAGAGTGTTTTCTGAAGGATCATGTGACTGGAAAAGACTGGAGTAATGATGCTGAAAGTTCAGCTTTGACATTTCAGAAATAAATTACATTTTAAAATATATTAAAACTGAACACAAATTATTTAAAATTTTAATCATATTTCACAATTTTACTATATTCTTAATCAAATAAATACAGCTTTGGTGAACATAAGAGCATCTTTCAAAAACGTAAAAAATTCCAAATGGTCGCGCATTTGTTTTTTGCTACAGCTAATGATCTCTTTCTCTCTCTCTTTACAGTGTGTACAGGCACGCAGAACTCACTGAGTGTGACAGGAAGCTCTGAGGTCCAGTACAAGCTCATGAAGGAGATGTACACGGGCTGCAAGATTGTCATAGGAAACCTGGAGATCACGCAGATGGAGCACAACCGCGATTTCTCATTCCTACAGGTGAGGAAAATAGACCAAGTTTGTAGGATCTAAGAGATCAGGCCACTTCTGAATCATGCATGAGCTCACACCAGATTCATTTGTGTGGGCTCATGTCTGCATCTTTATGTCTATTATGTTTCATTTGATGAACGTGTAACCCAACCCTTCTTCACAGTCTATCCGTGAGGTAACTGGCTACATCCTCATCGCCATAAACCAGTTCAGACGTTTACCGCTGGAACAGCTGCGAGTCATCCGGGGGACGTCTTTGTATGAAGATCGCTTCGCTCTCGCCATCCTCGTCAACTATCAGAAAGACGGAGTGTACGGACTAAGGGAGCTGGGCCTCACACACTTGACAGGTGCGCTCATACATACGTGACAGGTGACACATTCTCACCCACAGAAACACATAATTTTCTATGGCAAAAAGACTCTCTGGAGGGTGTGGTGTTGAAGAGTGAGTCAACAGACAGAAAAATATTTTAATGTGTGTGTGGATTATTCAAGGAATTCACCCACAAATGAGCATAATTCATAAACCCCAACTTGGACTGACACATAGTTGTGACTGCCTTATAGCTTGTAGAAAAATCCTATAGTATATTGTTCATCGTGATAAATTCCAGGAGATTGACGTTAGATGGCTACAGTTAGGCTCTAGCATGTCCCAACCTGCTTCAGCAAACACGACACTTCTAATGTGAAATACAATCCATGTTGTCTTTCCATTGTGTGTGAATCAATGAACATGTTTATCATTTTTTCCTTTGCCCTTTGTTTAACCTCTTGCTAATTTCATTGTGACTCAATGTGTGGAATCAATATGAATGTTACTTACTGTAAAATCTGAACACAGTATATACTTCATCTTTATTAGTAATGTTTGATTATTCATAGCAATCACCTAACAATCACCTAACAAAACCATAACAAACATTCACAGCACCCTTGTTTTGTGGCATTGACTTTAACATTTCTTCATAACATTATATATATATACAAACACACACACACATACACACACACACACACACACACACACACACACACAGGTGCATATAAAAAAAAATAAATTTGAATATTGTGAAAAACTTATCACAAAAAGTTAAACTTTCATATATTCTTGATTCATTACATGGAAAGTAAAACATTTAAGATGTTTGTTTGCTTGTTTGTTTTAATTTTGATGATTAGAGCTTACAGCTCATGAAAGTCAATATTCTATTCATTTTTTAGATGCACCTGTGTATATTAAAAATTAGAATATCATGGAAAAGGTCTTTATTTTTTGTAATTTAATTCAAAAAAGCAAACTTTCTTATATTCTAGATTCATTGCACATAAACTGAA
This sequence comes from Cyprinus carpio, assembly GCF_018340385.1. Classification (NCBI taxonomy): domain Eukaryota; kingdom Metazoa; phylum Chordata; class Actinopteri; order Cypriniformes; family Cyprinidae; genus Cyprinus; species Cyprinus carpio. The sequence continues at coordinate 6,328,237 of NC_056602.1, forward strand.
ATATTTCAAGAGTTTTTTGTTTTAATTCAGGTGGTTATGACTTACAGCTTAGGAAAATTAAAAATTCAGTATCTCAAAAAGTTTGAATATTTTCTCAAAGATCAATCAAAAAAAGATTTACAAAAAATAAATGTTCAAGATCTCCAAAGCAGGTTTAATTATGCACTCAATACTTGGTTGTGGCTCCTTTGGCACAAATTACTGCTTCAAAGCGGCGTGGCATGGAGGCAATCAGCCTGGGCACTGCTGAGTTGTTACTGAAGCCCAGGTTGCTTTGATAGCGGCCTTCAGCTCCTCTGTATTGTTTGTCAGATGTTACTTATCTTCCTCCTCACAATACCCCATAGATTCTCTGTGAGGTTCAGGTCAGGTGAGTTGTCTGGCTAATAAAGCACAGTAATATCATGGTCAGCAAACCACTTGGAATTGGTTTTGGCACTGTGGGCAGGTGCTAAAGTCCTGCTGCAAAATGAAATCAGCATCTCCATAAAGCATGTCAGCAGATGGAAGCATAAAGTGCTCCAAAATCTCCTGATAGATGGCTGTATTGACTTTGGACTTGATAAAACACAATGAACGAACACCAGCAGACGTCACGGCACCCCGAATCATCACTGACTTTGGAAACTTCACACTGGACTTTGGATTCTGTGCCTCTCCAGTCTTCCTCCAGACTCCAGAACTTGATTTCCAAATAAAATGCTAAATTTACTTTCATCTGAAAAGAGGACTGTGGACTACTGAGCAACAGTCCAGTTCTTTTTCTCCTTACCCCCAGGTGAAATGCTTCTGACGTGTTTTCTGGTTCAGGAGTGGCTTGGTTCCAGGAATGTGACAGCTGTAGCCCTTTTCCTGAAGAGGTCTGAGCATGGTGACTCTTGATGTGCTGACTCCGGCTTCAGTCCACTCCTTGTGAAGCTCTTCCAAGTTCCTGAATCGGCTTTTCCTGACAATCTTTCCAAGGCCGTAGTCATCCCTGTTGCTTGTGCACCTTTTCCTACCACACTTTTTCCTTCCAGTCAACTTTCTATGAATATATTTTGATACAGCACTCTGTGAACGGCCAGCCCTTTCAGGAATGACCTTCTGTGACTTACCCTCCTTGTGGAGGGTGTCGATGATCGTCTTCTGGACAACTGTCAAGTCATTAGTCTTTCCCTTTATTGTTGTTGTGTTTTTATGTTCTAGACTAGGAGGTGAGGTGTATTTATACTTAAAATTAATCAAACTAATCAAGGTCAAAATGAAGTATTCTCATTTTTTGAGAGACTGAATTTTTAATTTTCCTAAGCTGTAAGTCGTAACCATCAGAATTAAAATAAAAAAACTCTTGAAATATTTCAGTTTGTACGCAATGAATCTAGAATGAAAGAACGTTTGCTTTTTTAAATTAAATTACAAAAAATAAAGACCTTTTCCATTATATTCTAATTTTTTGAGATGCTCCTGTATATATATACAGGTATATATATGAAAATGCTGGGTAAAATACAACCCAGCACTGGGTAAAATATGGACAAACCCAGCAGTTGGGTCTTTTGACCCAGCAGTTGGGTTAAATTGTATTTAACCCAGCATTTTTTATTTATATATCTTCTTTCTGAGAGTTTAGAGGACAGTTTTCAAGTTTTGAGTTCTACCATTATGTCTCTGATTTTATCTTAATATTTCCATATTTCTCATATTTATTGTTATCTGCAGAGATCCTGGAGGGTGGAGTGCAGATCATCCAGAATAAATTCTTGAGCTATGCACCGCAGATTAACTGGCTAGACATCGTGAAAGACAGTGGGGCAGAAATCATCATCGAAGACAACGGACCAGAATGTAAGGAGACATAAAACATTACAATATGTAATATAATATATGTTAATATACTGTTCAAAAGTTTGGGATTGGTAACTTTTTACTAATATGATTTTTCTACTGTTTTTGAAAGACATTTCTCACGCTCAGCAAGGCTGCATTTATTTGATTAAAAAAAACAGTAAAGAGCAATAATATTGTAAAATATTACAATTTCAAATAAATGTTTTCTATTTTCATATTTTATAAAAATGTAATTTATTCATGTGATGGTATAAAGCTGATTATGGATCATTACTCCAGTCTTCAGAAATTATTCTAATATGCTGATTTGCTGCTGAAGAAGCATATTAGTGTTGAAAATTAGTTTTTGCTGCTTAATATTTTTGTGGAAACCCTGATACATTTTATTGTTCAAGATTCCTTGATGAATTTTTAAAATGGCAGCATTCATTTGAAACTTGTTGTTTTGTAACATTATAAATTTCTTTGCTGCCACTATTGATCAGTTAAAATCAAATAAAAGAAAAGTATTAATTTCTTTCAAAATCTTACTGAGCACAAACTTTGGAATGGTAGTGTATAATGAACAAACTATTTTCATATAAATATTTATAATAAATAAATGTTATCAGAGGCTCATATTTTGTCTTTTCATAACTCAGGAGGCTTAAAGGGGTTCACCGTTTTATATATTTTATACATGTAGTTGAAGATTTACTTATGATATTAAGTTTGAATGATGATCTTATGGAAATGTATGAATTATAGTGCATTTTCTGTTTAGTGCCCTGTCATGGGTCTTGTGGGGGTCAGTGTTGGGGTCCAGGAAATGACTCTTGTCAAATCTGTAAGTCCTTGGAAACTCACACACGCACACACACACACGTTGTTCAACTTTCAGTATCTCACACACACTGCTCACTGTGTTTCTCTCCCGTTCTCAGTGACTAAGACAGTATGCGCACCACAGTGCAATGCCCGCTGTTTTGGCCACAGCCCGAGCGAGTGTTGTCACATAGAGTGTGCTGGGGGCTGCACCGGGCCGCTCGACACCAACTGCTTTGTATGTTCAACAAACTTTCACCAGTTCTTGAACATGTGTTGCACTTACTGTACATACCAGATTCATGAATCAAACCTTGCTTGCTTTGACTTGGGTGTCTGTGTGTTTACAGGCCTGCAGAAATTTTAACAACTCGGGGTCATGTGTGCCGCAGTGTCCACAGGCTGTCATCTATAATAAAGTGACGTTCAAATTGGAACCAAATCCTAATGCAAAATACCAGTACGGCACGATATGTGTATCACATTGTCCTAGTAAGTGAATCCTTGGGTTACATGGAATGCATTTACCTTTAACATAGCATTGTAGGTTATAATGCCAAAACTGAATATCCCACTCTCCTAAAGCGACCCAAATAGTGTTTTTGTAGGATTTATGGTAAAAGTTTGACAATTTTCATACAGTATATACTTATTTACTCTGTTCTCTTGTCCTTCAGCTAACTTTGTTGTAGACGGCAGTTCGTGTGTAAGCAGCTGTCCAGCAGACAAGATGGAGGTGGATAAAAATGGGGTGAAAAGATGTGAGCCGTGTAGGGGTCTCTGTCCGAAAGGTAACACGCACACTTTGATTACCCAGTTCTCTAAATGGGTGCATACCATAGATAGACTTCTATTGTTTTTACACTGCTGGTCAAAAGATTGGCATAATTACGATTTTTAAAAATGTTTTTCAAAGACATCTTTGCTCACCAAGGCTGCATTTATTTTATCAATAAATAAAGCTGTTTTCAATTTTAAGTGTTTAAATATGAAATTTATTCCTGTGATGCAAAGCTAAATTTCAGCATCATTACTTCAGTCCTCAGTATGTATCACAGTAAATGTATGAGTTTCTACAAAAATATTAAGTCTGAAAAAAACTGTTTTCAACATTGATAATAATAAGAACAATTATTGATAATTGAGCACCAGCAATAATGCACAATAACTGAACGGCAAATGATTTCTGAAGGATCACGAGACACCGAATACTGGAGTAATGATGCTGAAAATTCAGCTTTGCAGCACAAGAATAAATGACATTTTAAAGAAATATGAAAATAAAATCATTCATCACAATATTACTGTTTTTACAGTAGTTTTGATCAAATAAATGCCACCTTGTTGAGCAAAAAACACTTAATTTAAAACATACTTAATTTTGACAAATAGTGTATGTAAAACTATACTGACTAGCTTTTTACTTTATTGTCTTTTTCTTAGTCCTTTTGAATATTCACTGAATGTGTCACCGTTGTTCCCTGAAGGATCTGTTTTATTTTTAACTATTTTAACTATTTTAACTAAAAATTACAATAAAGTTGTCTTTGACCTTTTGACCTTTAATGAACAGTATGCCACTCCTGTATGTCTCCAAAGATGAGTTGCATTGTTATTGCTTAGCATTATTATTAAAAGGTAGTTCACTGTTCATTGAGAAACAAGCACAATCTCCTACATGTCCATCTTTGTGTGGTCTCAACCATAACTGTGTTCTCTCTGATTTTTCTCTTTGCGCAGCATGTGTTGGCACTGGTACACCTTCCAGACTGACGGTAGACTCGCAGAACATCGACAGCTTCATAAACTGCACTAAGATTCAGGGCAGCCTGCATTTCCTTGTAACTGGAATTAGAGGGTGAGATTTGAGATCATCAGTATTTGAGACACTGCTGATTGAAATGTTCATGACAAACATGAGAGAGTTCTCCTTTCTTACCAACTCGTGGACAAATGAAATTAGTAAGAACGTGAAAGAAAGTTTATTTTGTAAAAGTCCACTTGACACAAATATAGTTGCAATATGCATCACATGCTGTTGGTGACCTTTCTGTACCTTTCTTTCCTCTACAGAGACAGTTACAATAATATAAGTGCTCTCGATCCAAAGAAACTGAAGATCTTCAACACTGTCAGAGAGATCACAGGTGTGTGTCTCTGTGTGTGGATCTTTGTCATTTCTTCTGCCCTCTCTGTACATCATCTAACTCAGTCTTCTGTCTGCTTGACAGACATTCTGAGTATTCAGTCTTGGCCTGCAGAGCTGGAAGATCTCTCTGTTTTCTCAAATCTAGCAACAATACAGGGAAGAACTCTGTACAGGTGAGCAACCTGCCCATCCTTTGTTTGTTCATCCTTTACCTTGTCCTCTGATTTCGTAACGCTTCATCAGTGTAAACAGAACATTCATGTTATTAGCTGTGCTTGCACTGTTTGTGCGACAGACATGAATGATACTTTAATCATCCAACTTGTAGTGGAGAGGTGTGGTTTCACTTCTAAAGAGTTACAAAGTTTCTTTGGAAAAATAAAAATTTTAATAACAAAAAAGTCATTAGAATAATGCCAATCTAATTTTTTCCTGACATTTCTGAAAGTTGTGTGACATTCATTATTAATTTTTGTACTGCTTTCATGTTCTCCCTCCAGAGGAATAAGCAGTAAGAGGTAGGATTGTATTTTTAGCTTTCAGCTTGTACTCCTTTTCTCTCTTTGCTTGATTATTCTATATATTCATAAATAAATCATTCAAATTTCATATTTTGCATTAGTTATATGTGCTTTACAATCTGCTCAGTGGTGTGGTATTTCTAAGCTTCAGATTGGTGGTTGGGAATCTTGCATGGAAGCATTTCTGTCGATCATGAATTACTGAATTGAATCATTTTGATGATTTTGCCTGATGAACGTGAATGAGGCTCTTGAGATGTTATTTGAATTATATGGCTAGGGTCCTCATGAAAGTACATGGAACGGAAGTGAAGGTTTTTTGTTTTTTTTTTGAATGTTGATTTTATTGTTGCAACTAACACATTGCAGCAGTTTTAGATTGGGATTTTTTAAGAGTCTTAAAGTCAACATGAAATTATGTTCACAACCTATTTTAGTTTCTAATCTGACATACACTACTATTAAAAGTTTGTAAGTAATGAGATTTTTTTTTTTTTTTTTTGTAAGTTTTGATATTTTAGGATGCATCTTATTGATCAAAAGTGACTGTAAAGATATTTATAATGTTACAAAGGATTTCTGAAAAAAAAATTCAGTTATTTAAAATTGTAGTTTTTTTTTTTACAGTATTACAGTTTTTACTGTATTTAAAAAATAATTAAAAATGCCGCCTTGGTGGCTTTAGAGACAAAAAAAAATCTTTAAAAGTTACATCTAAATGAAAATATTCATGCTAAAAAGAATCAAGAATAAACTGAACTTGTTAACTGATATATTTCTAAATGAAACATTCAATGGGGATTTGATCAATTAGGAATCTCTAGTTTTTTGCATTTATCTTCACATGCAACCAGTGCACAATAAAACCAGCAACCTGAATAAAAAAAAATGTGTCAGTTAATTTTATGTTGACTTGAAAGAACCATGTAATTTCATTTGTCTTTTATTTTTCAAATGACCTTTCCACATGTTCTCCTTTAGGGGTTACTCGCTTTTGGTGATGAAGATTCCTACGTTGAAGTCCCTGGGTCTTCGCTCACTGAAACGGATCGGTGACGGAGGCATCTACATCACTGGAAACAAGCAGCTGTGTTATCAGCACACTGTGAACTGGACACGTCTGTTCGGGAGCAGTCCCCGGGCCCAGCGCCGCCAGAAACCCCTCGACATCAAAGACAACCACCCACAAGAGCAGTGCAGTGAGTACATGCTGTGCTACCAAAATGTTATGGGTTGTCTGAAAGACTAATTTGTCATTAGGAAGTGGTTTTAAAGGGATAGTTCACCCAAAAATCTAAATTCTGTTATTTTTTACTCTCCCCCGTCATGTAATTAATGTTTTTTTTTCCCCGTGGAACACAAGATAAGATATTTAGTAGAATATTGGTAACCAAACAATTTTAGTTTCAGTTCCTTTTGACAAAAAAATACAACCGAGGTCAGTGAGAACTTTAACTGCTTGATGAGCTTCAAAATTCTTTTTTGGGTGGACTATCTCTTTAATTCTGGTAGTGCCATGAATTTAAAGACACAACTTCTATTGGAGAGGGTTCCAGCATAGAAGAAGTCCTCTGGAATTGTTGCTTATTAAATGTGAAAGAACATGAAAACATTCTAAAAATATTAAAGATAAAAATATCATTATTCATTATTGCTAATTAACATCATATTCATCACTGCTGTGTGTTTGTAGTTGAAGAAGGGCATGTGTGTGATCCCCTGTGTTCATCTGAGGGCTGCTGGGGTCCGGGACCCAATCAGTGTGTGTCTTGCAAGAACTACAGCAGAGGAGGGACATGTGTACCACAATGCAACTTCCTGTCAGGGTCAGTATAGGACATTATATATTTATTTATTTACTTTTACAAGCATCATTATTGTAGTTACATTTGGTGCAACTGATTATGGAAAAAAACACATGAAAATGATTATTATTATTAAATGTGTGTGTGTGTGTGTGTGTGTGTGTGTGTGTGTGTGTGTGTGTGTGTGTGTGTGTGTGTGTGTGTGTGTGTGTGTGTGTGTGTGTGTGTGTGTGTGTGTGTGTGTGTGTGTGTGAATCTGCATTTTTAAATGAATCCCGTGAGCCAATTCAGTGACTTATTCATAAAGACAGTCACTTTATTAATTTCTGAATGAATCAGCATTTAAACAAATGGGTTGAGTGAATGACTAAACGATTCACTCGCTTAGACAGTGACCTGCTGCCACCTACTGGCAGTTTTAGTTTTATAGCGTATCATTAAAAACAAAATCATATTTATCAATATTTATTATTATATAATATTTATTTGAAAAACATTAATATGCATTTATTATTATTATTTATGCTCTGTTTCCTACTTTTTGCAATGTCTGTAAAAAGCTGTTCTCATCTAACCCAATAATGACTTAAATGTTATATGGTAGTAATTAACTAATTAGATTAGTAATTAATTAGAATGTAACTATTTGTAACATTTTATGTTGACTAAAAGACTGCAAAAAATGTGACATTTCCAGTGTATTAATATACTGAGCAATCTGGAATGAAAACTTAAGTGCCCTGTAATTTTGACCCTGAAACAGTGCCAAGACAGTGAACTAGGGAGTGGATTGAGACACACCCAGTCAGTGTTGTTTTAATGTGTGTGCTGTAGATGAGAAAACAATACACCAAATGATTTAGTACTGTGAGAACTATACTAGAAGAGATTTCAAGACTCCTGAATGATCTCTTTTGCTCTCTACAGTGAAAAACGTGAGTTTGCCGGACCTAAAAGAGAGTGTATGCCGTGTCACCAGGAGTGTGCGGTGCAGCACGGCAAACACACCTGCACAGGACCGGTGTGTAATCTATTGATCCCTGAAAGAATGTCATTCACTGTTTGCACAGATTGTTTGATTTATTAAATAATCTCTCTGTTTTATTCTTCCTGCAGGGTGCTGACGAGTGTGCAGCCTGTGTGCATTTGCAGGACGGGCCGTACTGTGTGTCCTCATGTCCAGAGGGGGTTCAGGGTGGGAATGGGCTCATCATTTATAAGTTCCCCAGCAGCCAGCACAAATGCCTACCGTGCCATGCAAACTGCACCCTGGGGTGAGGAAGCTCAGAATGTCCAATAAAGTGCAATATATTATACTAAATAAAGTGTTAATATGCATAAAATGCACAAATTTTTTTTTTTTACAGAAAAATACAGTTTGCCTAATGGGGGATAAAATGAAAAATCAGATTTACAGTAAATGAAGAACTCTGAACTCTGTTTTTGAACTCTGAGATATTAATTTTCAATTAGTGTAAGATGCAGTGGCCAGTTTATTCCTCACAAGCATAAGTGTACACTACTATTCAGAAGTTTGGGGTTAACAAGATTTATTTCTTTATTTATTTAGTCTCTTGTGCTCTTGTTATTTTACCAAATAAATAAAAGTAAAAACAGTAATATTTTAGAATATCATTTAGATTATCATTTAAATATTTATTTAAAGAAATGAATGACTTAAAAATAGAAAACCTTTAAAGTTGCAACTATATATCACATATTATTTCTGTATAAATAATAAATTAAGTGTTCAAATTAAGTCTAATAATTAATTAAATTAAATGTTTTCTATTTTAGATATTTTAAATTTAGCCTATATATTTGCATAGTTTTATTTATGTATATGTAATTTATTGATGTGATGCAAAGCTGAATTTTCAGCATCATTACTCCAGTCTTTAGTGTCACATGATCCTTCAGAAATCATTCTAATATGCAGATTTGCTCCTCAAGAAATATTGTTATCAATGCTGAAAACTGTTGTGCTGATTAACTGTTTTGTAGAAACTTTCCCAGGATTTTGAACCAATAGAACATTTATAAAGAACAGCATTTATTGGAAATAAAAATCTTTTGTTTATTGAAATTACAAATGTCTCAACACATTTTGCTGTAAAGTATTAATTTCTTTACAATATTACTGACCCCAATTTTGAACAGTAATGTATGTCATTGCAATTATAATGCCTAGTATTACTGAAATATTTTTGCAAATCAGTTTTAAAGATGCCTGTATATTGTCTGTGGCAGATGTTTGGGTCCAGGTCAGAATGATTGTGTGGATTCGTCCAGGTCAGATGCTGGGTAAGTGTCTCCCTCTGCTGGTGTGATGGATGGCCTGCTGCTGCCTGTCAGTGTGTGTAATTGTGCGTTTTGTGTTTTAGGTTGCCTGTGACAGCAATAGTGCTGGGCGTTATATTCGGGGTGCTGCTCGCATTCTTAGTGTTTGTGCTGAGCGTTCTGTATCGCAGAAGTGTCGCCATCCGCAGAAAACGTGCCATGAGGATATATCTGCAGAGTGGGGAGGTGTGTGCACATATTCATATGAACCAGCAAATCAAACTCTTGAAGTGTTGTGAGGTTTTCTAAGGTTTAAAGGTGTGTTTTAGAGTTTTGAACCACTGGATCCTGGAGAAAAAGGCGTGAAAGTTCATGCACGGATTCTGGGTGGGTCTGAGCTACGGAAGATCAAACCTCTCGGCTCTGGAGTGTTCGGCACTGTGCACAAGGTACTGTACTGACACGCTCTGATGTCATTACATGAGCTCACACCCAAACCTGACAATAGCTCATATCACTTACTGAAGCATTTCCTCGGGGTGTTCTCCTAATACATTCTCTTACTCTCTTACTCTGTTATTTAACTGTATTTCATTTGTTTCTTCACAGGGGCTTTGGATACCAGAGGGAGACACTGTAAAGATTCCAGTGGCTATCAAGACTATTCAAGACCGTACAGGACGACAGACCTTTCAGGAAATTACAGATGTAAGACACACACACATTGCCTATATACACTACTTATATACCATATACACCGAGAAAGTAGTTTATTTGTTTGTTTTTATGTTGATTTTATTGTTATTTTTGCATAAAATAATCATTTTATGCAATTTTTATTTTTACTTATGGTAAACGATTATTTGAAGGTTTGCCTGGTGGGCGATAAATAGAAAAAAAATGGGGAACTTGATAAATATTTTTAGAAATATTGTTTTAATTAATGCTTTTATTCTACAAAGATCAAAAGTGACAGTAAAAGCATTTATAATGTTAAAAAAATCTATTTTAAATAAATGATGTTTATTGGAACTTTCTGTTCAATTAAGAATATAAAATTCTTTATGACAGAGTCCATAAAAATATTCAGCTGCACAACTGTTTTCAGTATCAATAATAAGACTAAATGTTTCTTAAGCAGAACATCACCATATTAGAATTTTTTTGTTTGTTTTTGAACTTCTGTTTATTTTGATCCACAACATTGCATACAGTCCAGTATTACAGTTACAGATAACATGTTAGTCCTTTATATTCCAGCTACATTGACAGTAGTTCAGTCTCAATTATATCAGACATGTTATGCAGAAAATTTACTGAATTGAATTGATTTTATTTTATTTTATTTTATGATTTAATTTTTGTTAATAGTGACTTTTAGAAGTTTTAAATTAGGAAGTGATGACTATTAATTTGTATTCATTAATATGCTTTACAAAACCACCACATAAAAACATTCAAAATCCACCCACATACTAAATGGCATTGTAATTGATTTCTTTCTGTCCTGCAGCACATGTTGGCTATGGGGAGTCTGGACCACCCGTATATAGTCCGGCTCTTAGGCATCTGTCCCGGGCCCAGTCTGCAGCTGGTCACTCAGCTCAGCCCACAGGGCTCTTTACTGGAGCACATCCAGCAGCGCAGAGAGAGCCTCAACCCTCAGAGACTGCTCAACTGGTGTGTTCAGATTGCCAAGGTGAGAGGGGCACAAAATGTATTTCAAGGTATTCCGATCATTTTAAAGGCCACTTAAACAACTAAAGACTTTCTTCGCCTTCCTCCTAGGGTATGTACTATCTAGAGGAGCAGCGAATGGTCCACAGGAACCTGGCTGCCCGCAATATCCTGCTTAAGAGCGACTTTATGGTTCAAATAGCTGATTATGGCATCGCTGACCTCCTCTACCCTGATGACAAGAAATACTTCTTCAATGAAATTAATGTAAAGCAGATTTAAAAAGTTTGAAATAATAAAGAATGTCCAATGTTTCTGAAAGAAGTATTTTATGCTCACTAAGGCTGCGTGTATTTGAAAATAATAATTACACATGGTAAAAATGAATAAATAAATACAGTAAAAACTAATATTCTAAAATTATGTATTATTTTATTATTCTAAAATGCTGATTTGCTGCTCAAAAAAAATATTATTGTTATGAATGTTTAAAATAGTTTTGCTTCATATTTTTGTGGAAACTGATACTCTAAGTTTGGGGTAAGAAATATAAATAAAAAAATAACAGTTTTATTCAACAAGGACGCATTTAATTGATTAAATGTGTCAGTAAAGTCATTTACAATGTTACAAAAGATGTCTGTTTTAATGAACATTAATTAAATAAATGAAGCCTTGTTGAGCATTAGAGACTTTTTTCCCCAAAACATTAAAAAAATCTTAATTATTCCAAACATTTGATTGTTAGTTTATATGTACTGTTACTATATTCAAAGCCGTTCCTCAAGCAGTATCGCTGCACTGTGCCTCTGAGTCTTTCCATAATGTTTGTCATTTTTAGACGCCAATTAAGTGGATGGCCCTGGAAAGCATCATGTTCCGCAGATACACACACCAGAGTGATGTTTGGAGCTATGGTGAGTCCATGTGTCACAATATCAAATGGTACTGTAAAACACTGCACTTTGGATCTGATGATTTAATAAGAGGTCACTCTCTCTCTAGGTGTGACAGTCTGGGAAATGATGTCATATGGGGCGGAGCCTTACTCTGCTATGCGACCACAAGAAGTTCCTGATCTGTTGGAGAAAGGGGAACGCCTCTCTCAACCTCAGATCTGCACCATCGATGTCTACATGGTCATGGTCAAATGTGAGTTGAGTCGTCTTATAACCCACAATGCAAAGTGGCAGTGATCTCGTGCTTCATCTCATTTATCATCTTGACTCTCTACAAATACATTCCTGCAGATTTTAGCATGAAAATTTCGTAAATGAAAATTAGCGATGCACAATATATAAGTACCATATCAGATATTAGATTTTTTTATTATTATTATTTGCAGTGTTGTTTAAGTATTTAAAATAAAAGTTTATTCGCTTTTTTTAGTTTAGTTTTAGTTATAGTAATTTTCCTTTGTGCTTTTTTGTGTTTGCTAGTTTTATATATGTATGTATGTGTGTGTGTGTGTGTGTGTGTTTGTTTGTGTATATATATATATATATATATATATATATATATATATATATAGCTTCATTTTTTTACATTTCAAGTCTAACCATTTTAGTACTTAAACTTATTTTATTTTTTAAGTTCAGTTTAAATATAAATTAAAATTAAATATTGAATATTTAATTTTTTATGATTTTTCTTTTGGTATTGGTTAAAATATGCTTGTGCATGCTTTAAAAACATTAATAATTTAAAAATACTGTTAAATTAAATTATTATCCATTTGGCTAACATTATACACATTATATTGTACATTATATTGTTGAGATGCTTAAATTCATTATTTATTTTCACTTTTAACATATGATTTATTTTCGTTTTTCTATGTATTTGTACTTTAACAGGTTGGATGATTGATGAAAATGTTCGGCCAACTTTTAAAGAGCTAGCCAATGAGTTCACTCGAATGGCCAGAGACCCCTCCCGATATCTCGTCATCAGAGTAAGTCAAACTGATGGAGCACTTCATCATATTTCATTGAATGTTGCATGTCAAGCTGGAACTGTTTAGATGACTGTTGTTGATTGGTGCTCCACCACTAGGGGGAGGACAGAGCTCCTGACCCGGCCTCAGAAGAGTCCCATCAGAGGGGAACTGAGATGGACATTCTGGGGGTGGCGCTGGAGGACCAGGAAGATGAAGTCTTGGAAGCTACCATAGACATGCCGCGCTACATAACACCATCTAGGAGTTTCTCTAGACTGCGTATAGATTCTCATCGGGTGTGTTTTATAATACTGATCAGAATTAATGCATGGAGGTTTGAAAACAGACTAATGCACATCGTTCACTATTCCAAAAATTTAGATTTTTAATATAATTGAAATAAGCCTCTCTTATGCGCACTAACTGTGCATTTTACATTGAATTTACTTTGAAGGTTGTCTAATTTTAAAGCTGAATTTAATTATCATTACTCCAGTCTTCAGAGTCACATGATCCTTCTAATTATGCTCAGGAAAGAACATTTCTTAATAGTATCACTGCTGAAAACGATGTGCTTCTCAATATTTTTCTGGACAGCATCATACTCATTTTTCATCACTCAAACAGAAGAATAGTATTTATCTGAAATCGAAATCTATTGCAACAATTAAATTTTGTAAATTTAATGCATTCTAGTATAATAAGAATATTAATTTCTTAAAAAAAAAAAAACATACTGGTCCCAAACTTTTGAATGTTAGCGTATATTTTCAGATGATTTGTAGAGGCTCTATAAATAATGAATTAATAAGCTATATATCTTTTTGACACTTTTCTTTTTATTGTTACACCAGTCAAGTCTGACTCCATCCAATGTTGCTGGATATCTACCAATGACGCCTGGTCTGGAGAGCTCAGCACAGGTGAGGTTTCAGTCATACATCCACATGAAAACTATATTTGATGTGTTAGGAATGAATATTGGAGGTGTAATGCACATATATAAGAGCGTATGGCTTAATATACAACTTATAATCAATATATTGTCCACCTCATTTTGCTGTAGATGGGATATGCCTCTCGGTCCCGTCTTGACTCTGGATGCACAGTTTCTGAGAGCTCGGAGGGACGGGGAACTGCGGTGGAGCTGGAAACGAACGAGGACTTCTCGTTGGTTGGCAGCATGAGGAGGGTCACACATCGTGAGGACATCGCTTACATGTCACAGCGGGACAGCCTATCAGGACCTCCCGAAACAACCTCCACAGGGACTCAAGGAGAAGAGGACCAGAGTGGATACGTGCTGCCTGGATTCGGTGAAAGTCCAGAGAAAGGTGAGCTGTGTGTATGTTTCTGCCTTTATAGTAAAAAATAAAAAGCAATTATAAGATCATGTTCTGAATAAGAAATAAATATCTGTTGTCAGATATAAAATCACATTCTGAGAAATAAACTTACAGTTGTGACATACAAACAAGAAATAATAAAGATTTTTTTTTAAGATTTTTGAGAAACGTCTTTTATGCTCTCCAAGGCTGCCATTTTCTGATTAAAAATATAGTAAAAACAGTGCATATTATGAAATATTATTACAAATTAAAATAACTGTTATCTATTTAATTATATTATAAAATGTAATTTATCCCTGTGATGTAAAGCTGAATTTTCAGCATCACTACTCCAGTCTTCAGTGTCACATGATCCTTCAGAAATCATTCTAATATGTTGATTTGCTGCTCGAGAAACGTTTCTTATTATTATCAATGTTAAAAAAGTTTTTTTTTTTTTTGTGGCTTAATTTTCTTTGGGGAAAACTTATTCACTACCTTTCAAAAAATGTACATATCTTATATTTTTAAATTATTTTATTTGTAAATTACATTTTAAAATATATTAAAATAGAAACCAATTCTTCTACAATAACAATATTTATAATAACATACAACCATTAAAAAATGTAGCATATCTTATATTTTTTAATTATTGCAGCCTTTGTGAACATAACAGACTTATTTCAAACACATTCTTGAGAAAAAGTTGCAATTACAGTACATTTGCAATTTTTTATTTATTTATTTTCTTTCATCAGCTTTCATAAATATGCATACTCATGTTAACACGTCTCTTGTATTTTAATTTTTTTTTAGAAACTCTTTTATTCACATCGTCACGTGGAAAACGTTCTCAGAGGAGACTCTCAAGAGGCCACTCCGGTGACTTCTTGGAGGCCCACGGTGTTGCAGGTGAAGAATACGAGTATATGAACAACCAGACCCTCTCTCTCGGGCATATACCAGGACAGCTTAAAGATTACAATCAGCCACGCAACCGCAGCGCCTCCTTCAACCCTGCCGGCTTCTACAGCAATCACAAATCTCCAGCGTCCAGGAGACCCAGTAAGAGATCGTCGATGGGGGGCTCAGAAAGTAGCGGTGGTCTCTCCCAGTCCTCGACTGACCAGAGGAACCACAGCGACGGTGATTTCCTGTCCAGTGAAGCAGAGTACACAGACGGTGATCTGGATCTCCACAAGGTTCAGTACGAGTACATGGACATCCGTGGTGGTGCAGGACCTCCAGCCAACATGGCAGTCAAACTTCACCTCCCAAGACCGGTTTCCCGTCCTCCTCTCAGAAGAACGCCACAAGATGATGAAGATGCATACGTGGAGGAAGACTATCAGTACACTAACTGCCAGCCTCAGCTGAGGAATTCACTCAGGGTTCAGGGGTTAATGGAAGGAGAAGTGTATGAATATGAGGATATGGAATCATTGGCTGCAGGTGGAGCATCTGCAGCTGAATACCAGAATCTGGAGGGAGAAGATGAAGAGAGTGTTGGGCTGACGGATGAACCCCGGACCCTGGGGCCGGAAAAGTATTTAAAAGTTCATGCAGGGATGGAACATAAAGCATTTGATAACCCTGACTATTGGCACAGCAGGTCATTTCAGAAAGCCAACGTTGTCCGCACGTAGACATGGAGAACGGCGTGAAGGAACTTGATGCACATGAACAAATGCAAGTTGAACTGTCTTCAGTGACCAATGCTCAGGATATTATTCAATAATGTACTTCTGAAAAACTTTTGCAATCTTGACAAAATACCTTAAAGCTAATTTGATGTCAAATGTATTTTTATGTGGCAAATGTGGCATTATGTTTAAAATACATTTAAACAAGAGCAGCTTTGTTCTTTTAATATGGTGGAGGTGCCAGAATTACCAGATTCATGAGCTACACATTGAATGCACT
The DNA here is from genome assembly GCF_018340385.1 of Cyprinus carpio. NCBI lineage: Eukaryota > Metazoa > Chordata > Actinopteri > Cypriniformes > Cyprinidae > Cyprinus > Cyprinus carpio. Next base: position 6,344,496 of record NC_056602.1, read on the forward strand.
GATATTTACATCTGGATATGTATGTATGTAAGTGTGTGGTTACTTAAAATGTTCTGTTCATGCCAAGTTTGTTGCACTCATCAAGTGAAGCCATAAGTTTGCTCTTTGTGCATTTGAGAGTGAGTGTTCATCTTGAATATCTGTTAGTTAGTGTGTTCGTGAAGTGCCCAGTTCAGTCAAACCACTGTGCATCTGATTGCACTTGAATTATTTCACAATTTAAGTGTGATTTTTAAAATACGTCTAATCTGAGGTATTTACATTTGGAATTTATAAAATGATGATGTCAGTTGAATAGCATAATGATTGAATTTTGGTAAAGTTGTTTTTCTATGAGATGTTTGTTGTGCATGCCTTCCGAACAAATCATAATGAAGTACTTGTGTTATGTTTCAAATGAAATGGCCAGTAAACAAGCTTTTATAACAAAACTGTAGTTTTGTACACACATATCGAGCTAAAGTATTTTCTCTACTTTGTAACAGTTTGAAAAGATTTTTTTTATTTGCTTTTATCGTACACTTTCAATAAAGTGTTTCTATATAAACCTGAACATTTGAAGCCTTTACTCTCTTATAACCTTTTTTCTGCTTTTTGTGTTTTGTTAAAATTAAGTAGTGTCTTAATACATATTTAGGTAGCTATGAACTATTGAGACAATTCCCATGAAGATCAAGACAGATTTATCATCTGTGTGTGTTTGAATGATTATAGGTGGGTGATGAATTCATCTAAACTAATTTTCAGAGGTGCCACTTACTGTATACTGTATGACTACAAATGATTTACAATGAAACAAAACATTCTGGCAGCTATAAGCCTGTTTTATGATTTATTATTGCATATTATAATAGATTTCTTATCATTTGAACAGAACATCAGAAGTCTTGTGCTGACAATTTAACCTTATTGTTAATAATATTTATCTCGTGTTAATGTAATAATGTGATATTCTCTATTTGTTTCTCTGTTTTGCCACGGGATTTACGGGATGATGCCAACCCCTCAGAGGACCTCAGATGATGCTAACCCAGAGACAACATACAGAACTACCACATTTTGCTATAAGTTTGATTGCATAATTGCTGTTAATAGTGTTAATCGTCTGTTTGTTTAACGTCTTTTATTGATTTTTCTGAACATTTCTGCCGTATGCACATAAACTGACAGTCACCACTGATAAGCTACTACTAAATATTGTAGAAACTTAATTTTCTGTAAAGTTGCTTTGCAATGATTTGTATCGTAAAAAGCGCTATACAAATAAACTTGAATTGAATTTAATTGAATATGCAATATTGTTTTGTGGCATTTAAAAACATTTGCAGTCATTTCAATCCTTTTAAGGAATCGGAAAATAGAAGTGCCTTAAAACTCTAAATTACTTGTATATTTGTAGAAATAGCCAATACATTGTATGGGTCAAAATTACCGATTTTTCATTTAAATTTAAGATATTTTGTAAATTTCATACCGTAAATTTATATGCATTGCTAAGAACTTAATTTGGACAACTTTAAAGGCGATTTTCTCAATATATTTTATATTTTTTTTGCACCCTCAGATTCCAGCTTTCCAAATAGTTGTATCTCAGCCAAATATATCCTATCCTAACAAACATACACCAATGCAAAGCTTATTTATTCAGCTTTCACTTTGAAAAAAGACCCTTATGACTAGTTTTGTGGTCCAGGGTCACATACAACAACAACTTGAACAGAATTGAGCTAGATAATAACACTATAGTCATCTGTAATTAAAGTTATTTTCCTATTTATTACTTGTGAAGCTACTGTGCCCTTTTTTGGAAGACATCCAAAAGCCTCGGTTGGTTTTGGCGCCATCGTATATGACGACACATGTGACGCGGCTGCGTAGTGGGCGTGGCTACGCTGTGCGTGGAGGCCGTGGGCGGAGCTGGACGGTCGGCGAGCCGCCTGGTGGTAGCGTGAGTGATTTCTGCTGTCCGCTCATCGTATAGCCAGAGAGACGCTTCTGAAGCCGGTGCAACGATGTCCGACGACGAGCAGCAAGAGCAGACCATCGCCGAGGACTTGGTCGTGACCAAGTACAAGATGGGCGGTGACATCGCCAACCGTGAGTTTGACGTTTGAGTGCGCGAGGTGTAGAGTCGGTGACACGGGCCTCCACGCTGCTTTCTCACGCATGCCATGTGTTAGGACGTGATGAGCGGCGTGGGACAGAGACCCCGGCGCCCCGGCCTACGCAGCATGCAGCCGCTTGAGACCTGCTTTAAATGCAAAGCTGTTCCTCTCGTACATGTCTGTAAAGCCTGTAGACTTTTTTGCAGTCCTACAGAACGGAGAGACTCGTTCTGGAGCTAATGCTAGCTAGCATTAGCCCTCAGTGCATGTCAGTGGACACCTGTGGCTCTGGCATTGCCAGCTGGTAGAGGTTAGTCCTCAAAGGCATGGGTTATTAGAGAGCTGTCTGGATGAATATGTCCACTACTGCCTTACTGTGGCAGATCAGTGACTTGAGAGCTTTCTCATCCCGTCTGTCAGCGTTGCTCTCACAGGTAGTGAACAGCATGGAGGTGAACTTTAGCTGGTGAGGTGATGCTGACAGGGCTTTGACTTTATCAGACCAAAGCGTTGTCTTTTTTTTGCACGGTCAACTTGAATGGTCGTGCAATACTCTTTGAGCTCCAGTGATTTTAGGTTTTGTACTTTTAGTTATGCCAGAGTTGTTTCACTCTTCACTGTTGAGACTATATTGGTTTCATATGAGAAGTTTCTTCCTTCATATAAGCTCAAGCACCTGTTATTTGCATATTTTATCTGTTATAAGTGATTCTCAACTGGTTCTCTTTCAGGACCCTAATTAATGTTAATTATTTATTTTTTTGCATAAAAGTTTGCACTTAAATCTGATGTTAAGAAGTGTTTATATTTCATCTTGAACCATTATGGTTTCTAACTGCGTGTCAAACTGCACTTTTCACTCCCTTTGCATCTATTCAAATGTATGCGAATGCTGGAGGTGGTACACACAAACTCATGTGAAGAACTTCAGCATTTCGCTGTGTTCTGACCTCTGAACTCGTGTCACGTGAAGATGTGTGAGCCTAATTATTTAGATGACTGACCAATTAAGTTATTAGAAGGATTCGTTGGACTTTCATTTAGTGTGCGTATTACTCCTTTCAGTTTTCTGAATTACATTTTGAAGGTGCCGTCACATTGCAAATTTTCACAGGCGACGTCCAGTCATTTCAATAGCAATCCATGTGATCTGGAAGCTGAAAAGCAAGCGGTTCTGGTTGATTGCGCACATATTCATCATGCTGACCAACAGAAATCAGTTTTGTTTGAAAGTGACGTCTTCGTGAGCCTAACATCAAAATCCTATAGACAATAGACAGTGGACTTTTTTTGCCCATAAATATTGGTGTCATTCTTCTCTTTTTAGAGGCGCTGAGGGTCGTCATCGATGCAGCCAAACCAGGAGTATCAGTTCTCAGCCTCTGTGTGAAAGGAGATGCTTTCATCATGACAGAGACTGGGAAGATCTTTAAGAAGGAGAAAGACATGAAGAAAGGTGAGACAGAAATGCAGACGCGGCTAAATGCTTGTGGCTTTAAATTGAGCCCATTTAGAATAGATCGGTTCTGATTTAGACTCCTCCAGAGAAATCTGCAGGCCTCGTTTGATACATCTCTCTCGTCACTCATTATGCAGAAGGTCTATTTGTTGAGGATTGGTGGTTGTCTTTTCTTGCAGGCATTGCGTTCCCCACCAGTGTGTCAGTCAATAACTGTGTCTGCCACTTCTCTCCCCTGAAGAGCGACCCAGACTACACGCTGAAAGATGGAGATTTGGTCAAAATGTAGGCAAGCTCCCCTCTCCAGTTCGTCTGCGTCTGTCTAACCTCCCCATGTCTTTTCCTTCCTCTCCTTTTCCTCGTCACTCTCCTTCCTCTTACTCGGCCCATCTTGTCTGCAGTGTTCTCCACTCTCCGTCTCTACCCCTTCCGATTGTGTCTTCCTGCTTGTTCCCTTGTTTCTTTATGATCCACACATGCAACTTGCACGTTTTTATTACACTTAATAAGTGTTTTTAATGTAGACTCTGCAACAAAAAGTGTTCTGGAATCTCTAATAGAACCTGCAATTGTCTGTCAATGTATTTCTTATTACAGCAAAACATATTTATGGTCTGGTACTTCGTTTTAAAGAGCATTTTTATTGCATTCATTTGAAGGTGCTCACAGTTTTGCGGTTTATTTGCCTTGTTCTCTGAAAGCACCTAGAATTTGTTCAGGTTTCCCTGTGATTTCCCTCCTAACTTTCTCTTTTCTCTCAACAGTGATTTAGGAGTACATGTCGACGGCTTCATCTCCAACGTGGCCCATAGTTTTGTTATTGGAGCTACCAAGGTTTGTGTGCATATATATGCTTTTCTTCCCCACCGTTGCTACGCTTCACATTTTATAAAGATTAATGGCTGTATGGATGCCTAAAAGTGCAGTTATAATATGATAATACTCCCACACCTCTCTGGAAAATTTGCTACTAATTGGTCAGTTGTATCATTTCATGGTCTAAAACGTTTGTAAAGTTTCCGCTGTCCAAGGCAAACAGTTTTCTTCATGGCTATGCTAGTTTTATGGTCTGTTTTCTTTACTGCATAATATAATAAGTCAACCAAAATGCCCATTTATTTGGTAAGTAGCGTCAAAATAATTGCAACAACAAACCCTGACACAAAACCAGTGACTTTTTGGCTGAATGTACCTTCATCCTGTAATTTTGTGATGTGATTTGAATTTCTTTCAGGAAGCACCTGTGACAGGAAGGAAGGCTGATGTCATCAAAGCAGCACACCTATGTGCGGAAGCAGCTTTGCGTCTCGTCAAACCCGGCAACCAGGTTAGTACATACTTCACAATTACAGAGGCAAATAGTTAAGGTTGAAGATATTAAACATCTACGAGAACATGAGTGGAAAGCACCTCAACACAAGATTGCACAGAATAGTTCTTAAGAACCGTCTTGTATAAAAGTTTTTGTCTTTTTTGTCTGCCCCATTTACCTCTGAAGAACACTCAAGTAACAGAGGCCTGGAATAAGATTGCTCAGTCATTCAAGTGCAATCCGATTGAGGGTGAGTTATGGCTGGAAAGCCCAACCGCAATTAAAACATGATCCATCCAGAGAGTATTGTGGAGTTTGAAGGTGTGGTGGTTACTAAACTCATTACTCCGCAAAGCTGAGAATGAAAAATCATTATTTGTACAAAAATGGGACTGGCTTGATATCTTATATTTGCTTTAAAGGGACAGCTCACCCGAAAATGTCATCAAGTCGGTCATGTCAAATGCTGTCGTTCCAAACCCACACTTTAGTTTATTTTTGAAGTACAAAAAAGTTATTTTTAATGAAACCTGAGAGATTCCTGTCCCTACTGTACATATGAAAGTCCTTGGAACCAAAACTTTGATGCATTAAGAAGAGATTCAACAGATTCACATGTAAACATGGATCAACAACACATATACATGAAGAACATCAAATATGATACTGAACATGTTTCATTTGAGTTTAACTAAACCTTTAATTGTAATTAATCACATAAAACATCAAAAACAAACAACTCAAAGTACCTGCAGGTGCCAATGTGCCATTATTCACAGTTCTTCTCTTTTGTTCATGGGTAGGTATGCTGTCCCATCAACTAAAGCAACATGTTATTGATGGAGAAAAGACCATTATCCAGAACCCTACAGATCAGCAAAGGTATAAAACAAACCTGAATATTGAATTTCTTAACGTTCTCAAACATCTCTATCCAAGCAAGCAAATTTTAGGACACCTCAGAGCCACAGTGTTTATGCTTTTTGAAAAAATTGGTCAATAAATGGCTTGCTTGCGATATCTGCAGTTAAAGGTGGGATAAGTATTTTTGTATTATTAAAAATGGCTTCTTTTCTTTAAGATTTTTTTATGGGTGGATTCTTTTGACTTAAGAAGCATGCAATCACATATTGAACATCAGTAACAATCAGTAGAGAGATTTTCAGGGGCAAGCACAACAATCTCCACTGTTTGTCTCATAACAGGAAGGACCACGAGAAGGCAGAGTTTGAAGTTCATGAGGTTTATGCCGTGGATGTGCTGATCAGCACAGGAGAGGGGAAGGCAAGTAATCAGACGTTTATGAATGACACCTGGTATTTAAAAATGGTTCTGCATGGTTGTAATGAAATAGATTTGACTGTATACCGTAGAGACAAGTGGACATTTAACCTGTATGATTTCACCAATAGGCAAGAGATGGCGGCCAGAGGACAACCATCTACAAACGGGACCCCAGTAAGCAGTATGGGCTGAAAATGAAGACCTCAAGAATGTTCTTCAGCGAGGTGGAGAGGCGCTTTGACGCTATGCCCTTCACTCTTAGGTGTGCAGTAGCACTATTCTCCAATTTGTTTGGTTTCTAATTGACTAAATCAAGAAGTGCATCTGAATTAGATATTCTGTTCTTTGATGAATGAAGCAGACTCAAATGATTTGAGAACAATGCTGTTGATTTTTGATGAAGTGTGTGTTTTATATTTGTATTATCACATGAGAATGCTAGGACAATGACTTAGAAACTTGGTGGATAAATCGATGGTTTAGATTTCATGGTGATTTGGTAAACAAAGTAGACTTTGTGTCCTGCAGGGCATTTGAGGATGAAGGAAAGGCTCGTTTGGGAGTGGTGGAGTGTGCCAAACATGAGCTCCTGCAGCCTTTTAGTGTGCTGAATGAGAAAGAAGGTCAGTTTCATTATCTTTGCGGCATTTCTTCCTGCTTTGATGTCTTTCTTTAACTGGGAATCCTCTCTTTCCACCTGTATCTGTCTTTAGGTGAATTTGTGGCTCAGTTTAAGTTCACAGTGCTGCTGATGGCCAATGGGCCCTTGAGAATCACCAGTGGACCATTTGAAGCAGAACTTTACAAGTCTGAATGTGATGTTCAAGATCCTGAACTGAAGGTATGTTAGACCCATCTGTTGTATTTAAGTGTACTATAAATGAGGGTTTTTCCTAGCATGATGTCTTGGTTTCTTCTGTCATTTTCAGTCTCTGATCCAGAGTTCTGCAAGTCGCAAGGCACAGAAGAAGAAGAAAAAGAAGGTGAGGCCTTTGCTTTAAATGCTCAATCAGGATGCATTCCGATTGGCTGTCTGTGTGTTTATTATTCTGAATGTGTTTTAAAATATCGTTCCTCTGTATATTTATTGTTATAGTTGTGGTATGGACTTCCTATTCTCATAGAATTAGAATGCTTGTATCATTCTAGTTTTACGATGCTTATATTGTTATAGTTATCATTATAAATTATCAGTATAGTTATCATCCTTGGTGTGAACAGGCCTTTAGACTTATGGTGCTTTTGTCATTTTGGAGCTTGACTGTCCACATTCATTATAATTAGATGATAAATAGTCATTGTCAGCCTGCACAAAGGAATGACAGCCATTCAGGTTTTTATGGGTGCATTTTAACTTTTTAAACTGTCTTGGAATTCTGGTTATTTTGCATAATCGAATACCATTAGTCAGTACTCTTCATTTCCTTCATTTGTCTTTCCGATGCTTTTTGTTATAGGCCTCCAAAACTGCAGAGACTGCTACAGGCCAACCAGCTGAGAATGAAGTTGCAGCTAAATAGAGGCGACTCACGGAAACGTCAACATTTCACTCTCGCCCTACTGTTTATCCTCATCAAATCTGATCAAGAGTCACTGTTAAAGCCTGTGTTTAAGCATTTCTGCCTCCCCCTGTTACGGAGAAATGTCATTTAGATTTGGACTCTAAGCGAGTGCAACAAGTTTGTACTTTCATAATGATTCTATTAACTCTTTTGAAGCACTCGATTTACATTTCAACTGGAACGCAATGCCTTTTTCAAAATGTAATTAAAAAAGCTTCGCAATTCTTTTGTAGAGTTGCGTTTTTCACAACATGTACTGGTGACTTTGAAATGCTTTATTCGGCCCAAAGCTTCATTTGAAACTGCGTTACATTAGATTAAGTAGTTTGGGAAAGAAACTAATTTGATTTGCAGCTATTTCTCAGGGTTCTGAAGAAAAACATCTCCCTTATATGAGAAGTAGTTTTGTACAATTAGGATTGAGAACACATTCGTGGAGAATTTCATGACTAGAATTGGAATTCAGTGTATAGAATTCCTAAGCACTCCACTGCTGTGATGCTATAGCATTTCCAAAAAGGGGAAAATTAAGTATTTTTCTCCAACTGCCATCCCTTTCACAAGTGTCACATTTGAAGATGACATTAGGGAATGTATTGGTCATACTTTATTCCTGCCCATTTTCTTTTTTCTCGCCACATTTTAATGTAATTATCTTTTATTGATGCAGGGAGATTTTCCAAACATATTTTAAAGGGTTACGCCACTGCAAAATGAAAATTTTGTCATTAATCACTTGCCCCCATGTCGTTTCAAACCCGTAAAAGCTTCGTTCGTCTTTGGAACACAATTTAAGATATTTTGGATGAAAACCGGGAGGCCTGTGACTGTCCCATAGACTGCCAAATAAATAACAGTGTCAAGGTTCATAAAAGTATGAAAAGCATCGTCAGAATACTCCATCTGCCATCAGTGATTCAACCGTAACGTTATGAAGTGACAAGAATACTTTTTGTACATGAAGAAAACAAAAATAACAACTTTATTCTCTGTGTCTATACAAATCAGCATAGCCATTTTGGCAATTCTGAGCTGTATGCAGGCAGCGTACTGTCTTCTGTGTCAGCTGCGCTGCGCCGATGCACTGTTTGCTTTCAAACCAAAGCGTAAATACATGTAAAATACGTATCCTTGTGGCGCGGCTGACTTAGAAGAGAGTACGCTGCCTGCGTACTGCTCAGAATTGCCAAAATGGTGCTACGCTGATTTGGAGAGACACAGAGGAGAGGAATTGTTGAATAAAGTCATTATTTTTGTTTTCTTCGCGTACAAAAAGAATTCTCGTCGCTTCATAACGTTACGGTTGAATCACTGATGGCAGATGGAGTATTCTGATCACGACTTTCATACCTTTTATGGACCTTGACACTGTTATTTACTTGGCAGTCTATGGGACAGTCTCAAGCCTCCCGGTTTTCATCCAAAATATCTTAAATTGTGTTCTGAAGACGAACGAAGCTTTTATGGGTTTGGAACGACATGGGGGTAAGTGATTAATGACAAAATTTTCATTTTGGGATGGAGTATCCCTTTAAGTTGTAATAATTCAAGTTAATATAAGAAACTGATTCATTAGGGATTTGGTCCAAGATACACTAAAGCTACTTCAACCCACTGAAAAAGGTTATAACTTCCACTTGCCAAGGGCCAACATGTTATCACTTTATCTTCTACAAGCAATAGAGTGTCTGTTTGACTGAATATTCAGATCAAAACTAGGCTCGGACTGGACTGAGAAGCTTTCCCAGTGTCATTTTACAATCCAGTCAGTGCAGTTATTTCAGGAGAGGTGATGGGAAGTGGCTCTAGAGCATTTCTGGATCAGTCCTATTATTTGGGGCTTAGTTGAGGCTGGTTCAATACATCTTTTGAAATGTTGGTTACTGTGAATTTTCTGTTTCCAGATTGTAAAGGTTTATGTGGCAAAGGAGGCTGGAGGTTTGGATTTGACACGATCTTGTTTTTGTAGCGCGAACCATCATATGGGACTATTTTACAACTAATGAAATAAAACATACGTTTGAATATATTTTCTTTACGATTGTCATCATTAATTGTAAAAATGCACACACTTTATGCCAAGCCTTTGTATAGTTTGTGTACTAGGGTTGTTTAATTTGAGTTCCATGTTAGTTCGAAGCACGAAGCATTTGTAATAGCTCTGAGAAAATAACTTTTAGGAACTTTTTGAAGGTTTTGTGTCGATGTACTATTTATAAACCAGATAATTATATGTCTGCCGCTTTATTTCTATCTCCAGTAGGGAGAAGTTGAACATTTGAATGGAAAAGTAGGGTTTCTTTTTATAGATGACAACAGAGGGCGCTGTGCGGCCCAGAAGTTCATTCATATGCGTGATCCAAGTCTCTCAGTTTACTAGAGAGACTGAAACATGTTATTATTAAAATCGATAAACTCCAAAGGCCAGACCCAATCATCCACGACAATAATTAAAACTAGCAATAGCTAAAATGTCTAATTCCGCAACCTCTTACCTGTGAAAAGACAGCTACACGTGAACTTGGTTAAAATAAAAATTTAGTAGAGGAAATTGTTTTATCCATTTAATCATTTAACCTCGGATTTTTTTTAAACGAATCATGCGAGTCGGATCTTTTCACTGATTCTGAACAAGTTCCGAAACGACAACATGTATAGCTAACGTTACAGCTTGATTTTCTTCGTTTAGTTTTACCAGCACAGATACAAAATAAATAAAAATAACCTAAAAAAGCTGAGTATGTAAAATGGGATGCCAGGGTGACAGGTGAATACGTAGTTAATTCATCAAGTAAATTGCTGAATCGTTTAAAAAGTTTCAGTTATATTTATCTGAAAGGTTCGGTTGGTTAGATTCGATTATGAGTTTGGTTTGGGTGAGGTTAAAGTTAGGTTGGTTATATTTTCTTTGCTGTTTTATAATTATAATTTACTATAAAATATATTTGGTATCTATTATGTTTTATTATTATTTCGCCTATTATTTATCATTATTTTCATTATATACAATTTTGACTATTTTTCAGCACTTCTAAATCTATTAAAAAGATTCACTGCCCTATTTTGGTCATTATTTCGCGCTCACGGCCTTGCAACCCAATGTGTTTCTATGGATCCAGCTCCCGCTAGATGGAAGAAAGCTTGCATGAACAATCACTTTTTGTTTTTGGGAGGGAGGGGGGGGTGTAATGCAAACAAACCAATAGCTTGTGGTCAAGGCCCGTTACAATCCAATCCCCGTTCCATAAGGGAGCCGGTGGGTGTGACCGGAGAGGCGGGCGCAAGAGCGCGCGATGCTGAGTTCGGTTGAGGAGCTCAGAGAAGCAGGGCTGCGGACAGACGGTGGCATCAGTGCAAAGGGGCGAAACAAGGGAATATTTGGCCGACTTTCAAAGAACTGGATTATAAAAACTGGACGCGCTGGATAGCAACTCACTCATCTCTTCGAGCACGTAAAGGTTTCGTCCGCTGACAGCCCGTTGGTAAAAGTTTTCACGCGTCTTATCATTTTGGCCCGTTTTTTTTTCCTCCGTTGCCGTGTATAACGGATTTATTTTTTCGCAAATAACTTTTCAAGCAGCGGGGAGAGCTAGCGCTTAGCCCACGTTAGCGAGTTTGTTACTGCGGCTCTTTTAAGATGATAAATAAATTTCCAAATTGAACAATCCGTTGCCTTTTGGGCAGCCCCCGAGCAAGGATGTGTCCGGCTAATGCACTTATAAAACGTTTGTCCGCCTCGAAAACGGTCCGCCCATATAACGGGAGAGGGTGATGAGGAGGAGTCGCTTGACTGCTTCCCGGTTTGCAAAGGCGCGAACTTCAGCTCGTGTTCTCTCAGTTAAACGGTCACCCTCGTCGCTTTATTTGTATACGTTACTAATGTTGGCATAATTTTTTGTTGGTAGTTTTTAAATTATTTTTTTGAGACCGTGGACCCGTTAGAAGGGGGGGTGTTTTTAGGTGGTTTCTCATTGAATGAATTGTGAAAGGACTATCCGGCCCTGACAGGTCCCGCTATTTCAGTTGAACGTTAACGGGATTCATCACGCGTACCTCAGAGAGAACGCCGTCCACGCTATGAGCTGGCAGAATAACTTGCAGACAGCACAATTTACCTATTTTTGTTTTTTGGAGGGAGCGGCTCCTAAGTGTGTATTGTCAAACACCAACCAATAGCTTGTGGTCATAAGGCCACCGTTACAATCCAATAACCCTTCCAATAGGGAAGTCCGCGTGTAAGGGAGCCGGTGGGTGTGACCGGAGAGGCGGGCGCAAGAGCGCGCGATGCTGAGTTCAGAGAAGCAGGGCTGCGGACAGACGGTGGCATCAGTGCAAAGGGGCGAAACAAGGGAATATTTGGCCGACTTTCAAAAGAACTGGATTATAAAAACTGGACGCGCTGGATAGCAACTCACTCATCTCTTCGAGCACGTAGGTTTCGTCGCTGACAGCCCGTGGTAAGTTCACGCGTCTTATCATTTTGGCCCGTTTTCCTCCCGTTGCCGTATAACGGATTATTTTTCGCATTACTTTTCAAGCAGCGGGGAGAGCTAGCGCTTAGCCCACGTTAGCGAGTTTGTTACTGCGGCTCTTTTAAGATGATAAATAAATTTCCAAATTGAACAATCCGTTGCCTTTGGGCAGCCCCGAGCAGCATGTGTCGTCTAATGCACTTATAAAACGTTTGTCCGCCTCGAAACGGGCCATATAACGGGAGATGTTGATGAGGAGGAGTCGCGTGCTGCTCCCGGTTTGCAGGCGCGAACTTCAGCTCGTGTTCTCTCAGTTAACGGTCACCTCGTCGCTTTATTTGTATACGTACTAATGTGGCATATTTTTGTTGGTAGTTTTTAATTATTTTTTGAGACCGTGACCGTTAGAAGGGTGTTTTTGAGGTGGTTTATCATTGAATGAATTTGTGAAGGACTATCCGGCCCTGAAGTCCCGCTTCAGTTGAACGTTACCGGGGATTCATCACGCGTACAATGGCTGAAATAACAGACATTACCTATTTTTTTTGCCGTGCTTGCTTATTTTAGCCTTATTTTTTTTCCTCTGTGAAAATTACAGTAACTCTTAGTCCAGTTGTAGGCCAGAGTAGACCGAGACCGTCTGGCTCTTGCTGTTGTTTTTTTGTTAATGCGACTGTGAAAGGCCACTGGAGGTGATCCATATTAAACTCACATTATCTAGTATGTGTGAACCGATTCAGACAATGTTTTATATGCAGCTGATTCATGACAGTATGAACTTTGTTCAGCTGCATGTTCCGAAAATGCAGTATTTGACGAATATTAACTAATTGTGGACTAGTCATATAATATAGATGAAGTGAATGCTGCATAGTGTTTGCAAATGTAATGTTCTCGGCTATATCCATGTAAAACCAATGAAATATTTGACCCTTTCTACTCATATTCCACGGCTGTGTCATATCGCATAAATTAGAAGTGAATCTCTGCTCGTTCATCACTAACTCCCTCTAACTCTTTTTCCAGGTGGCCTATTTTTAGTTCCTCATGCCGGAGATGGCGCAGCGGAGCGGGCAGGAGGACCCTGAGAGGTACCTCTTTGTGGATCGGGCCATGGTCTACCACCCAGCTTCCCAGGCAGACTGGACGGCCAAGAAGCTGGTGTGGGTTCCTTCTGAACGGCATGGGTTCGAGGCGGCCAGCATCCGAGAGGAACGTGGAGATGAGGTGCTCGTTGAGCTGGCTGAAAATGGCAAGAAGGCCCTGGTGAACAAAGATGACATCCAGAAGATGAACCCGCCCAAGTTCAGCAAAGTGGAGGACATGGCAGAACTCACCTGCCTGAATGAAGCGTCTGTTTTACACAACTTGAAAGATCGCTACTACTCTGGGCTCATATACGTAAGTGTGACGATGATAATACATTTTGACTTTTCTGCCTTGGTTTTTGCAGGTTTACGTTGGGGGTAGGGCTGCAACTAATGATTCTTTTGATCATTGATTGATCTGATGATGTTCCTTGATGAAAAGTCAACTTTTATTTTCTGCAATGTTTTTTTTCTGCGAACAAATATAGTGAATATATCAAATTATATGCTTACAAGTATGTTTGAAGGGTATAATATCAAGCATTTTCATGTTAGGGAACACTTAGTTTGTACATTTTTCCCATAGTCTGTACATAATTCTGTATATTTACTTAAAGGTTGTATATTCTGTACATAGCTTGTACATTTTTTCTCAGTCTATGTATTCTGTTATATTGCAGATGCATTTTGTCCATAGAAATGTTATCCTCTACAATGAAATGATAGTACTGGTGAATTTTTTTTGTTTGCATGTATGCATACAGTATAAATTGATAACCAAATTTGTTGTTTATTGTCATTATCAATTTTATTGATAGCTGTTGCAGTCCTAGTAGGGAGCAGTTCATCCTACCTTGCGATCTTGACCCATTTTATAGCTTGTACTCTGAGAGAGAAACCGGGGGACTTTTATTATTCAAGAGAGAGAAAGAGCGTGTGAAGCACGTGTAGCCCCATCATTTCCTCCATTCCCCAAGTGTGAAGGAGCTGCTGTGAGGTCATTATGAAATCTCAATGAGAGCAGCCACTTGTCTTCACACTACTGTTGATATTACCACCCAGTTACATCCTTTAAAACACTGGATGGAATTGAACCACTTTTCATTTCCCAGCACTGAAAGCTTTTCTAGGTTGTCGGTAACAGAGATCATCTCGACTGGCTGCACTTCAGGCTTTATGAAAGCGGGCGCTGTTGTCATTTTACACAATGCTGAGAGAGTGCAGACCACTCTCCCATACCCACTTACTGGAAAACAGATTGTAAGGCTAGTTCCCTGCATTTTTTTTTATATTTAAGCCTCTGTTCCATGTGATTGCTGTGCTCCCATCTTATAGGCTACAGTAATTAGCTGTAGAGGACCATGCTAGTCCTAGTAAAACCTGAACTTTTACAAAAGGACCTTTGTGTTTGTCATTGAGTTGCAGCTGGCTTGTAATATCTGTGAGATGTCAAGATGTCAGACTGATTGTTGATAGCACCTGCGTTCCTCAAATTTCTCAGCTTCCTTATTACTGTTGGCTAATGGTTATGTTTGAAGAAATAGGCTATAGACCACAAAATGGAAGCATAATGTTATATATTTACTGAAAGGTTGTATATTCTTTCCTGTGAGCGTGGCTGGTGCGTGGTGTGTGCTCTCATATCTGCTGTGTGGGCAGAGCCGTGGAGTTGCTGCGTTCCTCTCTGCCTTCCCACGCCCCTCTGTTCTGGAATAGCATGATGGGTGAAGACACGTTAGACTTGATTTCTCTCTATGGGTTTGTTTAAACAAATATTTTTAAGTTCTATATATTCATCATAAAATTATTTTTTTCTTTGGTTTTAAACTTTTTTTTTTTTTGAGCTTGCAATTTTTAATTGAACTACCACACCTTTAATTTAACTTAATTGAACTTCTCTTTGGTGTCATATGCTGAACTTATTCATTAATTTCTTCTGCTTAAACCCAGCTCCTATCTTACAGTCGACTGCAAACTTTCATTCAGATCCAATCAACAGCTGCTGAATTGAACCAGTTCCCCACCTTACGTTTTTTTTTTTTTTTTTTTCAATAATTTGTTTCACTCTGATGTATTTCACATACAGAAGAAATGATCTGCAGCTCTTTCCGTTACATTGGGACATTAAATGTACTGGAATATGTAGTTGTTGCTTTGTTTTGCTCCGTTATCAGAATTTAAAAAGGAAGAATGATGAGACCATTGTAGTATCCTCGGATATTATACAGTTTTGAAGCTGTGATGAGAGGCTTCTTGCATAACGAGAGATGCAGAACAATCAGTTGACTCATTTCCTTTTTTTGTTAGGTTTCACAGATTTTGACAGGATTTGAAAAATGAGTAAAATAGGATCACAAACTGTTGAATCTTTTGTGTTTTTGTAAGAATTCTGCCAGGATGTTAAGACCGATATCTCTGAGTAAACCTTTCTGGTTAAGGAAGTCTACCTACTTTATTTTACACACAAAGCCTAAAAAAATACAGTTTTGATGCACTACAATGTTTATTTCTTGTCTGGTGTCATCTCTATTTACCTTCAGAAGTGATGACCGAGTTTAAACTGGAGTTGTGTCTGTTGTCTCTTGCTGTCATTAAAGGCATCAGCCACAGGCGATATCTGTCTTATTTTCGATGCACGATACTGTCTTCTATCGGCACAACCCTACTGTATGCGTACTGTAGCATACCTGTAAAAGCCAAATTATTCTTTGGGAATAACATGCTAAAATTATACAGGGATACTCAAAATCAACTGGTGTGTATGGGTTAGGTTGCCTGAACAATTAGTCAATCTTAAGAAGCTCTATCAAATTAGGCTTGTTTAAGGTCATGACTGATTAAATGGATTTCTTAGGGATATGTGGCATTTCATAAGGTGATGAATACTCAAAACACAAATAAACAACAAATAAATAAGATAAATAACCATAAAATGGCAAATTATTTATTGGATAGTCTGTGGGATTTCATCACAGAGTACTGACTCATAACTGGCACAGTGCTTTATAGTTATTCAGTGTAGCATGTTAAATTGTTTATGATTGCCGTTGTTCATTGCTCAAATGGGAAACTGTTTTCTTCCATATGTAGCCTGACAAACATTGAGAATGATACTGGAGAGAAACAACTTTCCAGCCACAAGTCTCCTGAGTCCCAAGTCTATTGTTCTGGCCTGCGATCTAGTTTGGCAGGATGGCTTTATTTAGTGGGGAGTGGGATGTAGACCGATCTGTCCTCAGTGCACCCCTGAAACTCCTCCACATACATACATACATACATACATACATACATGTCCACTCATAGAAGGACCCTTCGGCAGGCAGTAGTGTTGGGTATCATTTGAATTTTATTGATTCTGATTCTGCTTATCGGTTCCAGTTCTTAACGATTCCTAGTTTGGATTCCAATAAGATAAAAAATCAAATATAAATAATTTAAGTCAAACGTTTAGATGTCACATTTATTCTGTGTCTTTTCATAAAGCATTCTGATGCAGCTGAATAACATGAGCAAAAATCAGCAGCCTACAGGAATGCTTTAAAAAAAATACCACAGCAAAAACAACTAGATTAATATAAATTTAAAATATTAAAGTGTTAAAGACAAGTAAACAGTAATAAAATAGGAACAAATAAATCAATTAATAGCATAAATAAATACAACTGAACCAAATTTCAGGTAGCTACAGAAACTGTAATTAAAGTTTTTAAAAACACTGCATAGGTTTCTTTTCATAAATAAAATATAGATAAATTAAAGTTATTAAATATATTCAGTCAAGATCAGTGAATGATTTTCTTTTGTTCTTTGATTAACATTTAATGACCGGCAGCGCATTTATAGCATTTGCTGTCTCTTTAACACCGAATGCACGCAGCGCTAAAAATGCTGTACATTCGTTTTCTTTCTCATGTTCACGTTCACTTAAGACAAAAATGCCTGTGTTTATGATGATATATTGACTTAGTTTTCTGCATACTGGTCGATAAATATGAAAGAAGTCAGTTTTGGCAAAACAACCTTTTCTACAGTGGAAATACACGGAATGGTCCGAGAATAGACACAAACTGGGAACCCGCGCCGCGACCGCTATTCTCTTGCACTTCATGTGAGCGTGCTTGTGCTTCATGTGAGCTTCTTTCTATTAGTGCGATTGTTTTTTTTTTTATTTCAATTAAATATTTTTGAATCATATCTTTTTCTGTTTGGTTTTTTTTATTTGCTATTAAATGGTGTGTTATTGGAAATTTTGGATGTGAATTTTATATTGTCATGTTTAGAGTTCAGACAGGGATTACCTCTCCCCTGACTTGGCCCCCTCACCATGTGTCTGGATCACCCAGCAGTGGCGGAACATTCAAACAAACACAGGTTGCTCTCAGTTATAGCCTAGTATATGAAACAGCTTGAAGGACAGGGTTAATATCTTGTAAATGTCTTCTGTAATGAAGTGCAGGCTCACTGCAGGACAGCTGCACTCGCAGTGAAAGCATTCCAGCATTTCTCAAGAGAAATGCCTTCAGTCTGTTTCATTCTATACGCTTAATGTGAGGAGATTTCATTGTCCCTTCTTGAAAAAATACCAACAATTTTATCTTATTACATTATTTTTAGCAGTCCACCGATAAATTACAATGGCAAATATTACTGGGTGAAATTTAAAATGTTCTTATGATCCGTGTCAGCTAAGTTTTTCTAATAGGCCTAATTGAAAGCCAAATTCTATATTTCTATATACATCAGCATTCAGTAAATACGCATTTTAAACTAGTTTTTGAATATGCAATGAATTTTTTTATTTTTTATTTTTTTTTGCCACAAACTTCGGCTGTTAGATCTTGTTAGCTTGCACAAATGCTTGTTCTGTTCAATTATTATTATTATTTTTTTTTTCAAATCGATACAGTTTCAGATTATTTCAAATTATTTTAGTAAATATAAAAAACTTAATTGCAGACATTATGCATATGTTATCTACTATAGGCCACCCTGCTCTCTAAAGGCTGATTTATACTTTTTTGGCTTCGGACCTACATCATAGCCTTTATACCGTAGGCTATGCGTCGCTTTCTATGTATACTTCTGTGTCGTTGTCCGCGTCGACGTGCAATTACACATGTAAACCACTAGTCTGCAGTGTCCACGGGCATGTTGCTGGTGTTACCCACAGTGTCAGGCAAAAGCCCAAGAAGCAGCAGCTTATCAGAGAAGCTTCAGCCGTGACAGTGGCAAATAAATATTAAAGAAGAGATATAATTTATTTAAAAACTACAAAAAAGAGACAACAACAAAACAGGAAAAGATGGCATTCTTTCAGTCTCCGCAAGGACTTGTACCATGGCAGAACAACATTGTTTGTCGTGGACAACTAAGTGATAGGTCTGGGAAAATAAATCAATGCGTAACGAATCGTGAAATGATTCCGCATCGATTCTGAGATTTTCTGAATGCATTGCGATTATTTCTCGAGTTGATTCTGACACGTAGTTTTGAACAGTAGATGGTCCGCTAGTAAATACGCATTTTAAACTAGTTTTTGAATATGCAATGAATTTTTTTATTTTTTATTTTTTTTTGCCACAAACTTCGGCTGTTAGATCTTGTTAGCTTGCACAAATGCTTGTTCTGTTCAATTATTATTATTATTTTTTTTTTCAAATCGATACAGTTTCAGATTATTTCAAATTATTTTAGTAAATATAAAAACTTAATTGCAGACATTATGCATATGTTATCTACTATAGGCCACCCTGCTCTCTAAAGGCTGATTTATACTTTTGCGTCGGACCTACATCATAGCCTTTATACCGTAGGCTATGCATCGCTTTCTATGTATACTTCTGTGTCGTTGTCCGCGTCGACGTGCAATTACACATGTAAACCACTAGTCTGCAGTGTCCACGGGCATGTTGCTGGTGTTACCCACAGTGTCAGGCAAAAGCCCAAGAAGCAGCAGCTTATCAGAGAAGCTTCAGCCGTGAGAGTGGTAAATAAATATTAAAGAAGAGATAATTTATTTAAAACTACAAAAAAGAGACAACAACAGAACAGGAAAAGATGGCATTCTTTCAGTCTCCGCAAGGACTTGTACCATGGCAGAACAACATTGTTTGTCGTGGACAACTAAGTGATAGGTCTGGGAAAATAAATCAATGCGTAACGAATCGTGAAATGATTCCGCATCGATTCTGAGATTTTCTGAATGCATTGCGATTATTTCTCGAGTTGATTCTGAGCGTAGTTTTGAACAGTAGATGGCACTGCATTCTTTAGAAACAGCCGTACTCTGCTTGTTTCCAAATCCTTACACATTCTTGAACTTAAAATAATCATTCATAAAATTTGAAAAGGTTGAAGTGAATTACAAGGGTGTTGACATTGGGCTATGTTTACATTAATCAGGCATCATGAAAGCATTCTGAGCTGAGGTAAAATTACGGACTCGCTCTTCTTCATGAGCATTCGAGTATGCGGATAAAAACTAATGTAGAGCTCCATCTGCTATTAAAATCTAAGCTCAGAATCGATTCCAGAGAGAACTGCGACGCATTCGGAAGATCTCAGTATCCATCCACAAATCAATTCTGCATCGATTTATCGTCATAGCCCTGCTAAGTGATGTATATTCTATGTTGTATAATAAAGAAGACTTTGATATTTGCGTTGTTTTATTTTAAATAAGGTGTAACATTAAAATATATTGAAGTGGAAAAAAACACACACGAAACTCAAATACATACAGAGGGAGGGGTTCTAGCAGACAAATCACAGCGCTTGCTGTCTGCATAGAATTGACACGCTGTGACATTTTGGAGAGGTGTATGTAAGGCTACGGCGTAGTTCGACACAGAAGTATAAATCAGCCTTAAGATATCAGCATCGCCCATCAAAACATCCATAATGGTTAAACACTATTAATGATTTGTTAAAATTATTAATATGCAACTGGAATCACATCACAATGTGTCTCTTTTGTTTTAAATTGACACCTGTCTAAACATAATTCTTAGAAAAATATGTAGTAATTCATTCAAATTTGGCTCAAACTTTCTTGAAATTAAAGCTTGAATTCTAGACACTCATTAAACATTATCTTTATTTTCAGGTTAACTGTTGTACAGTGTGACACTCTTAATTATTGTATTTTAAGAGATCACTCACCACATCTAAAAAATACGTAAACATATTTCATTTCTTAATTTTCATTTTATAACTCTTGATAGGTTCATGTCATTGTCTGTTTGTCAACCTGTTGTCAATTTTTGTAAAGCTAACAGCAGCTGATGATGCAGTTGATTTGTTGCTGTGCAGTGAATATAAGTGTAGCGCCCTGTGTAATCAACCATGTCTCAGCTGGAGATGGAGTGTTGTCGTTATAATGCTGGGACTCTTACTTAAGAACCATGTCAGTCTGTGCAATGTCTTCAGATGCTTACATGTTATGGATGCTTTCCCCAAATACAGATTATGTGCCGAATGAAAAAGATTAACAAACTGTATGAATGGAGAAAAACTATAGTTCTAGGATATTTCACAAGTTACTCTGGAGTATTCTGTGTTTCAAAAATCCCTGAATGATTATACAAACTGTAGATGTACTGTTAAACCAATAATCTAGTAAAATAGAGATAGAAGCAGGGCTACACAAGAAATAAGACAAAGAGTTACCATTATATGTTTAATCGCTTTTGTGGTTCTTTTATTTGAAAATGTTGGGATTTATGTCAAGTTGCAGGGTTTGATTATAAACACTTATGTGTTTAATGTTTTTAAACATTTTTTTTTTTTTTTTGCATAATTGAATGTTATTAAATGTGTTTATATTCTATATTTATGCTGTTTGTCCAGCTTCTTTTAAAAACCCATATCGTTTGACCGCCAGTGTTAATTTTCTTTCCTCCTTTTGTTTGTTCTTGTCTGTGCAGACATACTCAGGACTCTTCTGTGTGGTCATAAACCCATACAAAAACCTCCCCATATACTCCGAGAACATCATCGAGATGTACAGGGGCAAGAAGAGGCATGAAATGCCACCTCATATCTACGCCATTTCTGAATCTGCCTACAGATGCATGCTTCAAGGTAAGACCATAACAAATATTCCTTCTAATGAACGGTCTCAGTGTCTCCATGTGTTACAGAAATAACATTTTTGAATCCTGCATTTCCGCTGAGAAAATAAATAGGGTGTGTTGTGTTTTCTCAATCTTTGTTCAGCATTTGCTATGTTAGATGAGACCACCACGTTGTTCAGATAAGCAGACAAATGCTCCACCTTTTGCCTTTTTTTAGCAGTTCAAGATTTCCTAAACCCTGGAGCAGAATTTGAGCTTACCAGCAGTTTCAGCCAACCTTTAATGTTATTGGCTGTACTTTGTGTTTCATAGTATCATGTGATGTAGAGCGGCAGAAATGGAATGGTCACTATTTCCAACGGTATCTATTATATTTCAGTTTGTTTTTCCACTCTAAGAGATAAATTAATTTTCTCTGCCACATCTGGTGATAGATAAGCCCCAAGAACGGAAAGAAAAAAGGGCTGCATTTTTTTCATATTTCACTGTGGTGGGCTTAAGTTTGTCTTGCCCCAGCTGTTGATTTGTCTATATTAAAGTGAGAAATGAAAGATAATACATCCGTCAGATGCTGTGTTCTTCAGCTAATTTAGATGTGTTGAAAGAATTAGTGAGTCAGGCTTTTGGATACAGTGCTCTGTTTTTTATCATATGTCATTGCCTGTGAATACTAAGCTTCTGTCCATCACAGCAGGATATCATGTAAAGTAAGCCCCATCACTCCTGTTCTTGAGCAGTTTTTCAAATGCTTTCTGTGTTTTCTTATTAGTTCTCTTTTCAATGAAGTGGATAGCTTATGGTTGATTGTGAGGCAAGATCAGGAGATGTACAGTAATTCTCTGATTCAGTCAGCTGTC
The DNA here is from genome assembly GCF_018340385.1 of Cyprinus carpio. Taxonomy (NCBI): domain Eukaryota; kingdom Metazoa; phylum Chordata; class Actinopteri; order Cypriniformes; family Cyprinidae; genus Cyprinus; species Cyprinus carpio. The sequence continues at coordinate 6,366,710 of NC_056602.1, forward strand.
ATTTTTTTCCTACCATTGTCATAATCTTTAAGTCATCTCTTAGTAAATCTGGGGCAGTTGGATATTGGAGTGGGCAACTGTGTGTCACAGATTAAGATTGTGATGTCAGTGTGTTCCATTACAACTGAATCGTTTAATCTTTTAACTCTCAATTTAATTTTCACTAGAAAGGTGTTTATTTTTAGAGTTTATACAATCAATGAACAGCAAATGTAGTCCGGACAGTGGTTTAATAAATGTAGCTGTATTTTGTAATATGAGATTTGTGTTTGTAAGTAGGCTGCACCAATTCTGCACTTCCACTGTGTTGAATGGGATTCTTGTATTTTGATTCATTGCTGTAGCATTTGTGATTGAAATAACTTCTATATGTAAGATTTTATTAATGTAACGTACACTACTGTTGAAAAGATTGGGGTCTGTACAATATTTTTAAAACGTTTTTGAAATAATCTGTTTGATCAAAAATACAGTACTATTATGAATTATTACTATTTAAAATGACCATTTTCTATATGATTATATTTTAAAATGTAATTTATTTCTTTTGATAATACTACATATATTATTTAGTGTCACCTGATCCTTCGGAAATCATTCTAATATGCTTATTTATTGCTCAAGAAGCTTTTATTATTATCAATGTTGGAAATGTTTGTGCTGCTTAATAGCCTATATTTGTGTGGAAACTTATTAATTTTTTTTTAATGCTTTTGTGATCAATAGAGAGTTCAAGTAAAGAGCATTTATTTGAAATATGTTTTGTAATAATGTGAAAGTCTTTAATGACACACTTGATTCATTTTATGTCGATGCTGAATAAAAGTATTAATTTATTAAAAAAAAAAAAAAAAAAAAACTTGCTGACCTCAAACCTTTGAACGGTATGTAATTATATGCAAAACCATATTTGCTTTTTTTTGTATCGGTAAATGCCATGTACATAAAATTGGGTACATTTTATGAGTTCCTGCATTGGTAAATTTTTGGTAGTAATGAACAAGTCATGCAAACTTGGAGTCAAAGAAGTTTGTCCAGGAAATGGCAAAGCATTTGGCGTCAATGAAAAGCTGAATTCCCTACTAAAGCTGACTCTCTCACATAGAAGGACAGGCCAGTTGTCCAGATCTGTCAGAGGCCAGTGAACAAGAGCCATCCCAGGCTGGGAATGAGAGGCTGACCTGCATTGTGGGGTACAATGTCGCCTTTGTGGACCAGTGGTTGGGGGATGGGGAGCAGTACATACTCTTACGTGCTGGGTCAAGTGTGGCACATGGATCCTGGTGTCTGCTTCTGGAGGAAACACTGCTAACTATGCTGCACGCGCCAGGGCATCATTAGAGCTACAGGGATTAAGGCGGTGGAACAAAGTTGTTTACTTTTCCTCTTGAGATGTTTCCTCCATTATGGCTTTGTTCCAGTTATTGTTTAAGCACACTTGTGGTTTCAGTCACATCAGTCACAAAACCACGCTATTACACTCTTAATCAGAGCACCAAAACTGGCCAAAGTTTAATCAAAGAATCTGATATGGTATGCTAAGATTAAGTCTAAAGCATAATATTAACAAGCCAGCATATTTTATTTGTTTTGTTTGCATTTTCTGATTAGTTTTTGTTGTATAGTGATAGTTCAAATGGCCAACATTTATCAGCATCAGTTGATATAAGTCAAGCATATATTTGTGTGTGTGTGTGAGAGAATTGAGTAAATATTGTGTAAAATACCATTCATTGCTAGATATCTGCACTTACATTAGCCTTTGAAAGACTCATACTAGTCAACTATTACCAAAGACTTTAGATACACAAAGTTGGTGCTTTTTTTTAATGCCATTTGGACATAAAAAAGCAACATTTAAGGGGCTGTTTGTGTCAGATTTTTTTGATGATTTGAAATGCAGTTTAATTGCGAGTGTGGCAAGCAGTTTTTGAGATTTTGTGCAAATATGGCTGCTGACTGAACACACTTTCCTTCATAGCTATCACTCTGTATTGCAACAAACTTCATGGTGTCCAGTCTATAGATAATAAGAGGAAAGTGATCAGTTAGAGGTTTGTTTGCTTATGAATTATAACAAACTTAATAGGTCAGATAATTTACTGCTCTGTATTAGTCTATTGAAGTAGAGTATTTGTTTAATGACATGTCAAACATGCAGCTTTAAATGTTAAATGAGACTTAGCTCACACAAAGGTACATTTTTTTAACGCCTCTGGACACACTGACTTACACAACCACACATCATTTCACATCTGTCTTTGATTAGTCTGCCAGAAACCAGCCATAATCCCCCTCTCTCGCTGTTGACTGAACTTGGTTACAAAGGGCTAATTATAACAACTTTAAGAACTTTGGAAGTGCTGATCTTCACTTCAACAGTAACATTTTTGGAAAAGGCCCAGTCAGTATAGCCACTGCAGTGCAGGAATGTCAGTGGCACCCATCTCTCTTCAAGGCATATGGAAGCTATGAAATCTAAACACGGTTACTGACTGGAAAGTTATGTCTGAAACATATAATTACAGCCTTTAAAACGGCAATCTCAAAACCACATTTACCCAGTGCGGAGGTACACTTAAATTTCAATTATGCTAAGAGATGTCGAGCCCCCAACTTATCAGTTAGGCATGGAATGGGATGGGATGGAATAGGTTGTTGTGTGGTAAGATGGTTACTGTTCTGTGGAGTTTTTGACCCATCTGTTACCAATACATGTGTAATGAGCAGTAATGTGTTTCATGGCTTTGTCCTTTTGAACTTGGCCCAGGCTGTTGCAGAGAGATCTCATCTGGTTCTGAGCCCACTGGAACATAGAGAGCTTGTGTAGATTACAGTGACCCTATATTTCAAAGACATTCCAAGGGGAGCTCAAAAACATTTTTGTACCTGTTTCAAATCAGCTGTGCTTTCCTCAGTACTTGACTGAGCAGTACTGAAGGTAATACATATTACTTTATAGTGTTGTCACGGTACCAAAATGTCAGTATTCGGTACCAATACCAGTGAAAATCCACGGTTCTCGGTACCAATTTCGGTACTAAAGCAAAACACAAAAACATGCGAATTAAAAAATTTGACTATACTTTCATTTAATCCAAACTGTGTACATATTTCATTTTAAAGGGATTTAGAATTTTAAAGCCAAGAATAACAACTTAGTTAGCTTAAAAAAAAAAAAAAAGCCCAGACCTGCTTTTCTGACTGATATGACACAAAGTGTTAACCATTTGTACATTCTCTAACACGTATATTTTAGATTCACAATTCATTATAGCCTCTGGTGTGTAAAAATAGTAAATATCATCATGTCATCCAGTGTTTTTACCCTAATAAAAGTTAGGAGCGTTAAATAGTTAATAAAGAAACTTAATTCTAATGCTCATTATATTTGCGTTAGCCGCGCTTATGCTAACGATTAACTACTCTAATAACAGCGTTCATTTCTATCTGACATTCAAATTAAAATAATTCATAGTATTCATAGCAGAAGCGGTGTTTCCCACAGCGGGAAGGTGCTTGTAGAGCATAATTGGTTGGTTGGTGGCGTTATGAGATGTTCAATACTTTTGGCTCCTATCTAATCCCATACAGAAGACCACACTGTGTTTGAGTATGCGTAAATATGTCATGTATAAATAATTCTTGAGTTAAGTGTTTATTTTGTTTGTACATCCACATAGCATGAAGGGTCCAGGGTTTACCAGGCTTGTTTGTGTCAGACAGCCATGACCTTTGAGGTGTTTGTTTTTGCAGTAGACTGAGGCCAGCTGCCCACATTGCCAAACACACCCCTTGAGCACAACAGGATCAGGAAACAACTGCCCTCCCACACTACATGGTTACAGTATCCCATAATGCCTCTGTGAGCTGAGCCTCTGACAAAAGCAGATGATATATTCTTAGCTTGCTAAACATCAGCTGATATCATGATATACTTTATTATTTGATTCCAGCAAGGACGACATGTCTCTGAATTAATCCTCTTGTAGATTGTAATGGATCCTCATAGTGCAAATATATTTAGAACATAATAAGATTGTGCAGCATTTCTTATGAGAGTATGTGTGGTCTGGAGGTCTCTAGATGTTTGGTTTGTAATTTGATAAAGATGAATGACATGCAGTCATGATGGTGTTCTGTGTAATAGAGATGCAGTCTCCAGTAGTTTGTGTCACCTCTGATCAGGCCATATCTGGCTCGGCTCACTGAGTTGCTAGTGAGTCATATTTTTTAGTGTGTGACTGACAGCCTCGTCGCTTCAAACAGCTACATGTTAAATTCCTGCAGACAGCAGTTGCAGCAGATGGGATGTTTATTCTGTTGCGGATGCTTGTCGTTGCCCTCTTGTTGTTTGGTGCTTTTGCACTGCAGTTCATATGAATGATTCACCTAGGCCTGATTATTTTAATGTCTGTGAGCTCATGCGTCTTATCTGTTTACTTTTGCAGTTGTCATTTGCTTCATATGAAAATGTTCTGTTGAAAGTACAAATGTTTTATCAGACATCAGTTCATACTGTTAAACAGTAACTTGTTTTCTGTGATCAAATAATATCTGAGAATAAATACGCATGCCATAATCTTTCTTTGTCAGAACAGTCAGAATAGTTCACACAAAAATGAAAATTTCTGAAAATGGACTCACCCTTATGCCTTCCAAGATGTAGATTTTCAAGATTACTTATTTTATGGATTAGAAGAAATCTAACATGTAGATTAGCCGGCCTACAATAACTCAGCCAAATACTTTAAAATGCTCATTAAATCTAGTCATTACGAAAGGAATTAGACATTTTGCGTGAGAGAGGAAATCTGTATATTTTGGTCACACAAATTTGCTGCATTGCCTGACAAAAAAGCTGCTTGCTTAAAAAGTGACTTCTGTGTGAACAGTTCTTCATACGTTGCTGTTTAGGTGAAATTTTACTATAGTGGGACGAACCGTGACATGTAAAATTTGTGCAGCCCTGTGTCAAACATATTTCTACGAGAAACACAACAGAAAACAAGTAAAAAAAATAAAATAAATTCACCACCCTTGGTGCAGTACACCACAGTATAATTTAAACAAAGCAACTGAATATGCTGTTTTAGAGGAAAACAAAGCATCAGGTAGACAATTGGAGTGACCGCAAACGCAACCGAAATGAGTGGAATAATATTTACCAAAATGTGCATTTTTTTTTAAATATTGGTGGACTTCAGATCTATCTTGAAATGTATTTATTTTTAAAACATTAGGCTAACTGTTATGAGTTCATGGTAAAGAATCCCTAACATTTTTATTTTTTGACACATTGCCCGCCCTTAGTCGATGATGGATTGTTTATTATAAGAACACTTTTCTTTGCATTAGGCCAGATACACTTTAAGCCATTCAGTGCTAGAGTGCCAGACCTTCTGTCTTCTGTTATCATTCAGTATTGTATCATCTTCCTGAGAAGTCATCCTCACATGCTTTGTTTACTTTGCACTTCACTGCACTTCCATGAGAGATGATTGTCTGATCAGTATGTAAACACGGACTCATTGCAAATTCAAATTTGGAACCATCATCACCATGTATTATAAATTGATGCATTATTAAAATATTTTCCTACACTTATGCTGCTCTAGATGAAATTATTGGCAGCTCTTTTGGCATTCAGTATTACAGTCATTTCTTTCAGCTGTGGTAGATGTTGTTTATGGTTTTATGAGGCACAGTTTTTTTTTTTTTTTTTTTCTTCTTCTTTTTTTTTATGGATCAAATCTCCGCATCAGAACTGGTTTCTGAAGTGTTGACCTCATTCCTGCTTAAGCGAAAACAGTCACAAATTATTTTATTTGTTGGAATTGCCTTTTGTTATGTCAACTGCAGCTGTTCCTGTGCATGAGACATTTTTCCATACTTTGTGCAGTTTCCAAAAACAGTGCCACATTTCAGTTCAGCCATGATATTTTGCAATAAACTGTATTTGTTAGAAACTGTTGCAAAGCGAGGAGCTGTATGTGTTTTGAGTCCAGCAGCACAAAGTTTTACTAGCCTTGGCACATGCACATTAGAAAGTGTAATGAATGTTTGTGCATCCCATGTTACTGAGGTGAAAGTGGCTGCAGCCCTAGCATTGGAAGGTTTTTCCTTTGTGTCTGTGTCCAGCCTCCTCTCTCTGGTGTCTGGCAGCGATGTGGTTTGGTATGTGAGGAATGTGTCCTGTCTTAGGTTAATCCAGTGGAGGGGGTGGGGTGGGGTGGGCCAGCTGAGGGGTGTGGACTGAGGACTTGGAGTTGAAGCTGACAGCGGTCCTCCAGACTCCCAGACTACCCTGAGTTTAACTAGAGAGAGTCTGATGATTGGTTTGACCTGTCTGTAGATATATTAAACCGTTATTACTCCAGTCTTCAGTGTCATCCTTCAGAAATTATTCTAAATGGCTGATTTGGTGATTTTTCTTTAATAAGAAACGATTCTTATTAATTTTGAAAATTAATAGAGAGTTCAAAAGTACAACAGAACATTTAATTGAAACAGAAATGATGAAAAAAGAAATGATGAAAAAAGAAAGATGTTAGTCAAATCAAATACCATACATTTTTTTTTATTCTCCATACAATTGCATGTTTCTATGCAGTATGGAATTTGATTTTTTTTTTTTTTTTTTTTTGTAATTTATGTCTGGATATGTGTGGAGAAAAAAATTGATAAATTTATAAAATTGATCATTTTTAAAAATGTTTCATACAGGTGTGCTTTTCATGGCTTATGAAGGTTAGAGATATCTATACTCAATAAGTTTGTCTCTCTCTCTTTTTTTTTTTTTTTTTTTTTTTTTTTTTTTTGTGGTCACATTTTGTTTTTTGAAGAATTTGGGTCAAAAACATTTAATTACACTGGAATCATGGCCCGCACATTTTCCAGAGCAGGTTTGGAACTAATCAATGAAAAATTAAATTCAACGAGAAGTATGCAAGGTATGATCTGCTGACCAAGCCTTAAGATAATGGGTTGTGAGTAGGGATGTCAATTTTGGATAATTTCCATGATCGGTGTTCGTTTTATTTTATGATGAATTAGTTTTTTGATCGTTGACCTTAATGCTGCAAAATGTGTTTATTGCAGTGGCATGCAGTCACCGGCATGACAGGATGTGCAAAAGCCACTCAAAACAAACCTTTCTCACTTGATTTAAAGGGGTTTTAGTCTGATTTAAATGCTACGTATGTTAAGTAGCAGGATTAAAAAATGATTAGATGTGATTATGATCATTTGATAAAATTATGAGAGCACAGCGTGTGTTTGAGATCATTTTTCTTTGTTGACTTTTTTCTATCCCGGCATGGAGACCGCTGAATGCGCCTCTTTAAATAGTTTTGTGGTGCTCGTTGTTGTATTTTAAAACACAATTGCAATGTTTTCAAATGACATTATGGCATTTCAAATAAAACTATCCCAAACATAGGCCTAACTGTGGCGCGTGTGTAGGCATGGGCCAATTACCGGTTTCAAGGTATACCGCGATTTTGAAATTTTCATGGTTTCAAAACCACTAATATTTTCCATTATACCGTTCCTGCGGTATGTGCCGTTTTCCATGTCTCCTCAAAGACCGAAAGAGAGGGAATCCCTCAGGCTGAGTGCAGTGTTGAGAGTAACACTGACCCCTCCTCGTCCTGTTGGTGCGAGCGAGCGGTCAGTCACGTGTGTGTAGGATGGCCGAACTTAAGGCCCGGGTACACTTCGCATTCAGCGTTCCTTTCCGTCTCGTGCACAGCCGCGTCCGCACAGCTTTCAAAAGTACACTAAACCATAGATGAGCGCGGACATCTCCCTGTTCTGGACTTGCACAAACTGCGTTGCAATGCAATCATTTTCCAAAATGTAATTTATGTGAAAATATGACATCTGTTAACACCCGTTAACACAGGCCAGAGCAGCAGGCAGATCACAAACTGTTCATGATGCACAAACTATTGGAAGAAAATCCTCAATATTGATTTGGGGATTTATATGAATGTGTTTCTGAGGGGAGCTGACTGTCGTCTGAAAAGTTTACATGGTATAATTTCACAAAGCTTGTAAGAACATTCTGTTTTTGCTTCAAATTGGGTTATTATTAAATCAGATTATGTGTATGATTATTGTTATATAACTAAATGATATGAAATGATATAAATTATATGTACATTATATAACTAAAATTAAATAACTGTAATTACATATTTAGGTTAAATAAAAATGTCAGTCTTTTTATTTTTATTTTTAGGAAACAGATCAAAGAAAAAAATTAACTAATTCTACTGTTTCTAATATTCTGTATGTTGCTCAAAAACAAAATATATTTTCCAGTGGGAAGAAATTTTTTTTTTTTAACCCAGTCATTTAAAAATAACAAATTTCAGAGCTGTAACAACAATACCATGATACCGTGAAACCGTGATATTTTTGCTTAAGGTTATCATACCGTCAAAATCTCATACCGGCCCATGCCTACGCGTGTGGCTGTGTTGTGCAGTCAGAGAACCACTTCCATCGGCGCTGCTGCAGCAAAACACACTGTTGCTCACATCAAACATTTTTATTGGAGTATTATGACCAGTACTTAATTTGATCCTGCTTGGTTCTGTTCCAGAAAATGTCAGATTTTTAATTTTTGCGTTCCGTTAGGCCTATTTGTTTTTAAAAATCTGGCATTTAAAGTGCATTAGATTAGCACATTTGAATGTATTTGGAGGTTATTGCTGACGTTTCAATCGGCACAAATCCAAATGTTTCCATATTCGCAATGTATTTGAATGTTAAACTATTATTTATTATGTAAACTAGGCTTGTACTTCACACACATTCACATATAGATGGAAAAGATCATCCTCTTCATATGAGCAAAAACGTCCTTGGCATAACAGTAGAGTGATTTATTTATAAATAGTAATAAATAGTATTTATTTACAAACTATAAGCTCTGATTATGACAATCGTTGACATCCCTAGTTGTGAGTTATTTTTGAATGCTTGTTTAGAGCTCCAATACATTTTTAATTATTTCCACACACTCGTACGGCTGTGCCTGAATTATGCTGGAATCTCTTTAATCAGCCGTTCTTTATTCAGAGAAGAGTTGCTAAGGCCTTGACAAAGGATGCAGTGAAAAGAAGTCAAGAGCCCTCTCTTCACTTGATTATATGCTTCCCTTTTCTGCAGCTGTGCTGATAGGAGAGGCCATTCTTCAGAATCCTTGGCTGCCATATCTGTGCCTCTGTATCTGAAACAGATAGTGTCATGAATGTTCACAGAGGTTAATGTACACCACACATTAGGAAGCGTCTCCACCCTGGAACTGCTTCCAGTTCTTGTAACCTGAGCCCTGAACCTTTTATCTAAAACTTTGTCTTTGAACATGGTAGGGCTGCACGATAATGGTTAAACTGATAATCACGGTTATTTTGATTTAAAATTATAATCACGATTATTAATAACAATTATTCTATCCTGTTGAAAAAAAAAACTTAGCTGGTTTAAGCTGGTCTCCCAGCCTGACTAGCTAAGGAAGTGGTCAAAACCCCTTTAAAACCAGCCTGCTGACCAGCAAAGACCGGGCTGAAACTGACCAACTAAAATCAGTCAACCAGCTTAGGCTGGTTTTAGGTTTTTTGTTTGTTTGTTTGTGTTATTCTGCAGGGAAATGCAATAACATTTCATGTGTCCTTTAACCAACCTCCACTGACTTCATTTAACCAACTATGATAATACAAAACTCATGGTTTTGGTGGGAGTTTTGTCATCTGTATTCACATTACATTTTCTAAGAGACAATTTGAAACTCAGTGAAAGTTTGATTATGGCACATTTGGTAACACAAACCGTACAAATGACTTGTGAAGAAACACACATTGTCTATATGACACTTTCATGTAAGCAGAATATCGCTGTGGAGAGATCGCTAAACTCGTATGTTTTATATCATCATCATCAGCGCTTGTTCTACCATTAGTGAACGCGCACAGGGTTGCCACATTGCACAAATTAAATAAAACACTGGACAGAAAGTGTATCCTTAAAGGAGAAAAGCACTGTTTTGGGGCTTAAAGCTCTTCACATCTGTTAACCACAAGCATGAACACTAGTGAAGACTTGTTAGCAATGCAGGGTAACACAAATGCCAAAATTAAAAACACGTTTCAGGATAAATAACGAGCCGGCCAGTATCGTGACGATTATTTTTAATTAATCGAGAAAGGTGGATATTGTTAATGAAATTAAAATATGATTAATCGTGCAGCCCTAGAACATGGCATGTTTCATATCTCTGCTTATGATGAGATCAGTCCAACATTCTGTTCCTGTTAACATATTGAGTTACTGAGTCCTTCTGTTTTCTGCTATCTAGCTTTTGAACAAAAGATGGTTTAACAATTCTTTTATGGCATTATCATTCTTTTCCATATTCTGTTACATGTTTGGCCTCTTATGAGGGCGGGTTCTCGAGTGTTAGACTTTTAGTGAGTCCAGGTGGAGGAAACCCCATACTGAGGATATGCTCAGCTGTAGATCCTCTTCATCCCAGACAGCCCTGACCTCCTGCTGCCAGAACAGGAAAGCAGTCAGCACTATTTTATCTTCAGGCATCCTCTGTTCCCATAGGTGAACTTAGTCAGATGCCCCTGTGTCTCGTTAGAGGACTGCAGAACAGACTCCTTTCCATGCCTAAAAGGAGGAAGCAAATGGTTTGTGGCGTTTTAAATGACCTCACTACTTTTTAGGAGCTTGATGAATCTTCTCCACGGGTCCTCTGAGGACCTAAATTATGTATAAAACAATCATAATTCTGACTGCTTTTGTGGAGCAGTAATCAGTCAACAAGCAGCGCTTCAAAAGCACAGCTGGTATTTTATTTTAATAAAGATTTTGGATCGATTTCTTGCAGTCTCTTCACACTGAGAGACATGCAACAATGCTAATGATGCTCCCAGTACAATGTGAAAAAAAGAGCAACTTTATTTCCTTTGGTCGTTGAATTTTGCACTGTGTGAACATGCCTTTTCACACTGTTGGTACAAGAAGAAATAATCAAGTAGATCAAGTGTAGAACAAACAGTGCTGAATGAGTTGCATGCCAAAATGTCACACTTAGTTTAAGAAAAAGTCTGCACAAACATTTTAAAAGCAGTGACTTGCTCCTGAAAAGGAAAGACGTCTGTGGACACCATTTTTGGATCAGGTTGGCCAAGTTTATCTTATCTAGTGCTTCTTGGTTCCACCAGACACGCACAGATGCCTGGCGTTTCAAGGATGGCCTGTTCTCAGCAGCTATCTGATACTGCAAGAGCAACAGTTTAACAGTGACATGAAGTTATTTATCTTCATCATTAGCAACATTCTGCAGATTTTGGAACTGAGACGCCACCCAAATGATCACTTGGAAGAGCTCCCAGGGTGGGTGTGTGTTCGTTCACCCCTGGTTTGCAGAACATGTATTCAGATGAATCACAACCCTTTGGAAGTGGATGCAGAGAGTTATGCTGTAATACAAATGAATACATACTCCAGTGTGATGCACAAAAAGCTTGATGAGTACGGTGCATGTGGTTTTGTAACTGCTGAACAATGCGGAGGAAGTCGTTTACTTTATGAGCTTATTGAATTAGATGTCCTGTATAACGAGGAGGCTGCAGGTCATTAAGTAGTACATTAAATCTGCTGATCTGTTTCCATTCAGATTGTTCTTTCTCTGGGCATGACCTGAGCCTGATGTGTCCTGATACTGTAGCCAGTATTGGCCATAGTCTCTTAATGCTCAAACCCAATTACCTACAGTCCGTATGTGTCAGTGTTTGATTAAAGTGAGCTGATGTTACAGAGATCAGTGCAATTAAAGCATGTCAAAGGCTTGCTTAAGCATATGAAATTCATGCAAGTATCTCTGGCATATACCGGAGTTGACATTTAACTGTTTGTGCCTGGGAAATGAAATGTATAAGTAGTGCAGAGACAGTTTTGGTCTCATTGAAGCTAAAACACATAAGAAATATGATATACGCCTTTTTAAAAACCATCCTCAAATAAGCGGTCACATGATGCCCCATCTTCCTCTTGCAGAGGTTTAGTATCACTGTGAAACGGTTTTGCTCGCTTTAGAAGTTTCCTATAAAGCCTTCACTTTCAAAGTTGCGAAATCATTCCGTTTTGTGGAAGACCAACCTGTTTATGAAGTGAGATTTGCAGATGAGTGGGAAACCTACTTTGAATATAGACGAGATGTGACATAACGAGTTTTGCAGATGTTTTCTGGCTTGTATTTTAGGCCAACACAGCATTTTCAGTTGGCACTGAAGCTGAGCCATCTTTCTCTCTGCTGTGTTTTCTTTCACAGAAACTTTCCGTCTGTTGAAATGACAGAATAGTCATAATATGCAGTGTTGAGTGTATAAAAATATGACAGCAGATTGTAATAGTAGTTGGGTAGGAATAAACCATAAAATAGGTTTTTAGTTTCTTTTGCGAGATTGCATCAATGTACATGTGTTGTTTGTATTTGATAAATAACTTTGTGGTGAAATGTTTGTCTTTTGCTGTTTTAGGTTCTTTTAAATGTCAAAGTGGATTGATTTGAATTAAAGGCTCAGATGAACTGAACTGCAAATGCTGACCCATTTTTTTTCTCCATCTCCTTTTTTGCAGATCGTGAGGACCAATCAATTCTTTGCACGTGAGTAACCATTAGGTCATCTCAGCAGTTACAGGTTACGTCAATCAGTCGGGCTGATGGAAGTGATGTCACATCCCCAGTGCTGCACAGGAATGGGATTTTTTTGGAATCATACATGTACAGCTATGCCTGAAAACATGAGTCATGTATCATTGCGGTATTAAATATCAGTAGCTGCAGCTGTTCGGCATGAAGAGCATCTCAGTGTGAGTCAGACCCACAGGCAAATATTTCTAGTCAGCCTATAAGTATTCATCCATAGAAATGCAAGCTTTTGATGCATTAAGCCTGAATTGTCTTTGCACATTGTAAATAAGTAAACAGCCTCTCTCGTGTCTTAGTGACACTGTAAGAGGTTATAAGAGTGGGTTTTAATATCGTCTCTCATAGTCAACCCCTTCTGACCCGGCGATACCACTGCAGCACATGCCATTCTGCACCCCCACTATGAAGACATATGTCTATGTAGCTAGAATGCAGGGTTAAGGAATCTCGTACTTAACAGCTTATAAATAAATGAAGACAATTTATGGCTTAAGAAGAACTGAATACAGTGTAGAGTCATACAGACTACTTTTATTATGCTTTTTATTGTCCTTTTTGGAGCATGAAAGCCTTTAGTGTTTTACAGAATCTTCTAGCAGATTCCAACTAATACGTCTTGCTAGTTTTGAGCACCATGAGTATATTTTCTTTTTTCATAGTGGAATAAAAATGCAGGAGTTCTAAGAGATGCTTTTAGAAGATGGGCTGTTTCCATGACATCTTAAACTCAGTAAACAGTGGGATGCAATGCATTTGGCAAAGATGTCAGTCTAATCGACTGTTGCTGTAGCTGGGGTGCTTTTAGGGGTCTTAACTTTATTGACAGAATTTTATTGTGAGCTGTTTGTAATGTCAATGTATATAGTGCTTAACAATTCATTTTGTTATAGCATACCTGTGTTGTATATGCATTTGAGGTTCTCATAAAATACTCTTCATTAGTTAAGTGTTTTATCTTAGATACATAAGAAACAATGATCAGGGTGATTTTTCAGTGATGTGTATACATATGCATATACATATAATACATATAGTGTATAGGTTTTTGTGTGGTTCACCCGTCTGCATTAGATTTTGCTGTTAAATTTTATTGATTGAAGCCAATGTTAAATGAATGACTTCTCATGCCTTTATGGAAATACTTTGGCTGTCTTTCTAAAGATTTTTTTTCCATTTATGGGCAGATTGGGGAGAAGAATTTTTGAATCAGGCTTGTGAAGCACAATATTTCTTGCATTATAAAAAGTCATTAAAACACATAATTATGCATGTCAGTAATATTATAAAAGACTTTTAATGTTTACTTAATGAAGCTCATTGTGTAATGCACATGCACTATAGACCAAATCCTCCTCAATCAGAGTCCTAGCTGCTGAAAGGACCTGCAGCTGTAAAAACAAACAGCAGAGCTAGCAGACCTGTGATACAGGATGCAGTCTGATGCTTAATTTAGCTTGTGGAATGCAAATGTGCTTAAATATCTACCCAATCTGTTGTGGTATTATATTATTCTAATGATATTTTTATGTTTGCTTTTAATTGGAATTTTCTCTCGCAGAGGGGAATCAGGTGCTGGAAAGACAGAAAATACCAAAAAAGTCATCCAGTACCTGGCTCACGTTGCATCGTCTCACAAAGGAAGGAAGGACCACAACATTCCAGTGAGTTCCATTTCTCTTGGCCATTCGCTGAATCATTCATTTTGACATTCTTGTTTAATTTCACCAGTAATATAGGTGTGGAGAGAGGGATATATCGGCATATTTTGGGGAACTGTCCCACCTCAGTAGGGGGCAGTACTGTGCAGGATAGGATAATGAGGTTAAAAACTAGTACATTTAGAATCAACTACACATTTTCAATTGTTTATTCCTCTAGGTTGTTAATTGGTTTCAAGAAAACTTTATATAATTAGGGTTCATCTTCTTCATCTTTAGGTAGTGTTTACATAAGATAATGGAATGAAAAAAATGGAGACGTCTTTAGAAGCCTTTATAGAGGGTAGAAAAAAAGAGTGGGATGCAATGGGCAAAGACATCTATTGCTCTAGTGCGGGTGCTTTTAAGCATCTTGACTTATTTGAGAGGAATTTAATAGGTTGTTAGACAAATATTCAGTTTTTATAACTTTTCTGTACTGCATTTACAGTTGAAGCTCTCATAATGTACTCCTTAATTTGTAGTGTGGTTATATTTAATCTATTTTATCTAGATACAATGACATCAGGGTGCTTTTGCTAGAAGAGTAGTTTTAACCAAATGAACATACATCAGTGGATAACATGCACTTGTATGTCATTTATAGTGTTTTGTGTAGATTCTAATGTACTGATGTTGTGGTCTAGATGATTATTATGGCTCTTAACTGTGTGTATAAGTATTATTTGTGGGCCTATATTGAGAAAACATCTTAGTGGTTGCAGTGCTGGGCTGTAGTTTGCCGTCCTTTTGCAGTTTTACTGGTCTCTTAATTTGTGATAACCTTCAAAAATATGTGCAAGCATGCTAAAGAGTTTTACATGCTGCGGTTACTAGTCTTAATGTATTCGCATGGCCAAATTTATGCAACATACTAAATGCTTAAATCTATCCCGTGGTCGAAGACACTTGGAGAATGTGGCCCTGATGCCTTCTAACATATTACATTTGTTTATTATACACAAACAGCCAGAATCTCCTAAAGCAGTCAAACTCCAGGCAAGTTCCCTTTAAGCTTTTTATACCTGCTCTGCTTGTGCATGCAAAACTAACCTGCTGTATAAACACCAATGGAATGTAGCCAATCCACGGGGAAATTTCCAGCACTCTGGGATATTTTTGATATAAGCAAACACATTGCGTTAAGGGGTTAAGATGGTTTACATTTGAATTATTTGTACATATTGTCACATTAGCGAAATGGTTTTGAATGTGTGCACACATTGTTAGTGTTGGATAAAACATATTAGAGAAAAACCTAGTTAAATTGTCAGGATAGCTGGGGGCGTAGTGATATATTTGCATGATGTGAAAATCTGACATTTTGAAGTCATTTTAATATTTAACTTCGTTATATGGAAGTAAAGAGCTGATCATGTATAGCCTTATCTGATGTCTAAGAGATCTTAAAGAAAAGAAAAACTAATGAAATTGAGAGTTTTTAACACCACACATAAAGGTCAGTTCTGTTATTTAGACCAGTAACATTCACAAACTGAGAAAGTATCTTTCACACATATTCACAGCACATTTTGTTTAGCTTTTAAATCACCCCTTGCTTGTCTGTGTTTTGTCTGTCGTGTTTGTGTATTTCCCTCTATGTGACATTAACACCTCTGTTTCCATGATAATGATCTGATTACAGAACGGAATCCTGTTTTATGTGAGTAGCTTGTAGTCCCTTGTTTTTTCCCCATTTTCTTTCTTATCTCACGTTACTTCTTTGGGCATAGGAAACTGTCATTTTTGTTTATTTTACCCTCATCTTTTGTTTTTGTTTTTACTAACGACTTCTCATTCTGCCATATAACATCTACTTTCTTAATTATTATTTTCTGTTCTCTGTCGATCCAATTTATTATACTTTTGGGGGTGATGTCAAATAATTTACATGTCTGTAAAACGTTACACTTTAAAAATACTGCATGATGGTGCAGTGCTGAATTCCTGTTTGTCAGATCACATGTTACAATGCTCCATCCATGCAGTTGGAAAGTTCAGGAATGTCAGTTTACAAAGAGCTCTGCTACATAGAGCAGCTCGAATGCCAGTAGTTCTTGGCATACTTTCTATAAAGATGATAGTACCTTTTTGACTTAATCTTATCAGACCTTCATTTTCTAAAAATAACCATTGCTAATGCAATTTTGTCATACCACTTCAATGGTTAATTTTTCTCCTGTTTAGATGAGAGTGAAACCTGTTATTTTTCTCATAAAGCTTCACCACTAATCCTTTTTAAAAGTTCAATGCATTGTTCTGACTTTAGTTACAGATTTTTGTCTGTCTTAGATACACCCAGATATGTTTAAACAATTCAGCATCTATTCAACAGTTAAACATCTTTCAGTCTATTTATAAGCTTTTTATAATATTAAATTTCCATAAGCATGAAACTGTTAAAACTTCAAAATCCCCTGGACTGTATCCACTATTTTGCTGTGGTTTGGATTGCGTAATGGGAACAGGGTGTAAATTCACAGTGGCCGTTCTCTCACGCCGTGATGTGTTCCTGTCTCATGACAGCAGCAAGAACAATGGGACACCTGTCTAAACTTCCTATCAGGTGGATGTGGGCAACACTGATGGTAATTAGAGGATGTAAGGGGGTGGATGTCCCAGATTTGTTGCTAGGGGAGCTGTGATGCAGACTAACCCTGTGATGTGGCACAGTGGGGCTTTGGGTGCCTGTCGTTGCTAATTTGAGGAGTTTCCTCTCAAACCCCCCAATGTCTGTACCATTCAGGCAACCAATGAGAATTTGCACAAAAAGCCTCTCATGGCTACCCAGGCTTTAATTAGGTTTGTAGGGTAGTGTATTTTTACTCCATCCAGATGATCTGCTTCAGGTTTGAGGTTCAAATGAAGAGAAATGGCTTTGCTATGGAAGCAGACTGATCATCGTTAGCCACACCATCTCAACAAAATAGTGTGAAAATACAATTATAAATGGTATTTGATGAAGATGATATGTAACTTTTGAGTTTGGAGTCAGTCATCCCACTCCAAAACTTATGTGTATTTAAAAGTGGATCTTGATAAAGACCTTACTAATGATACAAACTAACCCAAGGTGATCAGCAGTATACTGTTTTAAGGTAATATAGACTGTTTCATTGGGCGCACGCGCCTGGCCCTAAGTCAACTTCCGGTTTGTGTTTGTTTATCAGTCTGGTTATGGCGCTGTCTAGAAACACAGTTAAATTAAGGTGATGAGTTGACCGAAGTTGGGCTCAGGTGGTTGTGCTGTGGGATGTGTTTCCCATACATTTATTTATTTGTGGCGCTCACAATATCGAAAACTGACCATTTTCCAAAAGGCTATGTTGAATATACATGAGCATGTACTGCACGTTTAAAAATCAAAACGAGGCACGGGTGTTTTTATATCACTGTATTTCTGAAGGAAGACTATCTTTAATTAGTCTATTACATTTTCGATGTCATTTTCATTTCATCTTCCATGTTATATGCCTGATAAAGCAGCGTTTGTTAGCTTAGCGCCGCTTTGTGTACAGCTGTTACTGGGGAAACCTCTGTTTCTCCCGCTGGCAGAGAATGAATTAGCATTTTTAGTAAATCTAATTTAAGCAGCAAACACATTTTGCTTGTTATCAAAAATAATCTACTCTAGAGGGATTACTTAGCTGTTTTAATTGATTCTATTTGGAAGTCTAACGGAAGTTATGGTCCCGATATACTTCAAACGAAGTCAAAGAACGAACTGATAGGACGTCATTTCGAACAAAATCAAGCCGAAACGAAGTTTGTTTTGAGTTTGTTTTGGCAGTTTGAAACCGCTGACCAAAGCAAACTTTCTGGGGAAATTCATTTGGCTCCTAAACACCTTTGTGCTTCCATTGGTCCGTGGCGGTTAGGCAGTCGGTGGGTGTGTTCTGAAACTCCACCTTCTTTGATGTGCGATTCCACCCCCCCAGTTTTCAGACTATGAGACTTTCACACTTCCCATAAAGGACTGATTATGGAAATAGAATGGTTCTTTTGTATTGCAAACATGATACTTGACTCTGAGCTGCTGCTAATCGTTATTCTTTTGTCTATAATATTCTGACCACTGGTGCCCGTCTCACACCTAGAATGCCTACGCTTCATCGTTGTTGTGTTTAGGGGATACGCGTGAGCGTCGCAACGCATGTTTACATTAATCTACACTCTGCCTTCAGCAGCGCGGGGGTGTCGGAATGTTCGAAAACCGTATACTGTCGCTCAGCCTTTTCAAATTTATTTTTGTCCCCACACGAAGAACGAAAACGAACTTCGTTAGAAGTATACCGGGGCCTTTTAAGTTAGGGCCACAAAAGCGCGCATGCATAGTAATGTTTATGTTGTTGCCATTATAACCGTCAATATGCTCAAATGTTTGTAAAATTGGAAATGTTTCTCTTTGCTTTCATTCTGTTTATTGGTGATTAAATAGAACATTTTCACTGGGTTTCTTTTCAAGGTTTCACAAACATTTTATTTTTTGCTTTTTAGTTACACTCAACCTTTGAACTTTAGTTCATTTTGAATCTGTGTTTGTGTGAAACTTCATTTAATCATGAATTTAAATATATAATGTTTCTAACCAGT
This sequence comes from Cyprinus carpio, assembly GCF_018340385.1. Taxonomy (NCBI): domain Eukaryota; kingdom Metazoa; phylum Chordata; class Actinopteri; order Cypriniformes; family Cyprinidae; genus Cyprinus; species Cyprinus carpio. Next base: position 6,385,730 of record NC_056602.1, read on the forward strand.
GACTTTTGCATTACAGGGAGAGTTAGAGCGTCAACTCCTGCAGGCAAACCCTATTCTGGAATCCTTTGGGAATGCCAAGACAGTGAAAAATGACAACTCTTCACGCTTTGTAAGTTGGTCTATTAAGTCTGATGTGATAATTCCACCTCTGTTTTTCCTACTGTAACCTTGTTTCAGCACTGGTTAGTTATTTATTACTTTACAATGACATTTATTACATTATGCATGTAGCATCTGGAAAGGGCTCTTTAGGTATACGCTCACTAAAATCCACGTTCAGCTATCTGAGAGAACTAGCCATCTGTCTTGCATTGGCTCCTCTTGTCAGCTGATTGAGTTTTCACTGGTATGCGTCAAAGTCAGCAGAAAGCTTTTAAGCATACAAACAAATCAAAAGCCACAGAGGAATTCAATTCTTTAGGCCTTCCTTTAGGTAATTATTTTGGGGCATTTGCTGCAAATAAGCATGTCTGTTAGCCTGTTACGCATGCTTTGAGAACAGATTCCTTTCAAGTAGAGCTTTTTAAACATGTGCTGCATATCATGCATGCACAAGCCCCTCTGTCCAAATAGTCATGGATGATCATCTGCTCAAATGGATTCTTAGAAATGTTGATTAGGTCTATATATAATGATAGCTAGGATGCAACGGTAGGTTTTATAAAGCATGACCAGTATTAGCGTGTCCTGAAGAAAAAAAAAAAAAAAAAAACCTTTTTAAATATTTGTCTTTCCACAGGGCAAGTTCATCCGCATCAACTTTGATGTAACCGGTTACATTGTGGGGGCCAACATTGAAACATGTATCCTGATCTGATACCCATTCCATTACCCTCCATTTGAGCAATGCTGCAAGATCAAATGCCTCAAATGGGTGAATTTCTGTGTGTGTGTCTTTATTTTTCAGCAGAAGTAAGGGTATTATTAAAAGTATTATTTAGTATTTTACAAATAAAAATCAAATCAAATACACTCTAATGTTTGTATGTTAGTTTTATTAAATTTAAATAAGAGAATCCGAACAGGTTTGATTTGACATAGAATGAAAAATTAGCTGTAAAATGGACTTTGCTTGTCCTTAACTTAGTCTAAAGATCTTCTTGAAAAGTCCAGGGCTATTCGCCAAGCCAAAGATGAACGCACCTTCCATGTCTTCTACCAGCTGTTGGCTGGTGCTGGAGAGCATCTAAGATGTGAGTATTTCTTTTTATTAGGAGACTTCATTGTAAGTGCAAGGTCAACATGGATGTAATGAAGCAGGCTTTGAATATTCTCAACATGTGAAGGAATCAGACTGATTATGAAGAGTATGGTGCTGTCTAGAGAAGACTGCAGCTGTGTTAATGCTCTTCTTCTTCTGGCAGCTGATCTACTCCTGGAGGGCTTCAATAACTACCGCTTCCTCTCCAACGGTAATATTCCCATTCCTGGCCAACAGGACAAGGACAATTTCCAAGAGACCATGGAAGCCATGCATATTATGAGCTTCTCCCATGATGAAATCTTATGTAAGCATACATGAAACAAACCTACTTCTACTACATTGTATATGTACTGCTGTTTTATACATGCATACTAGTAAATCATCAGAAATGGGTATTGCACACCTTTTTGCCTTCACTGTTGCATTCAAATTGGTCAGTGAATTTACAGTACAAGAGTCTCACATTGTCTCTCCACTAATGAGTTGATAACCTTCTATTATTGTTTAATAGTTATATTATTATTTAAAGGCATGCACAAAGTTTCAGTTTGTTTAAACACTAACAATTTAGTAAACAATTTAACCTTTTCTTTCTTTTTTTTAAACAGATTATTTAAATTCAGTATAAATTAAACCCAGGTGGGATGTTTAATCAAAGTTATCTCAATTCTCTTGATAAAATGTAATTCTTATTGAAGCTCACTAAGCCATGAGTAAAGCATTTATTCATCGAAATTGCAAAAATTAGCAGAGCATTGCAGGCCAGCAGAATTGTATGTACCGGTATGATTAAGTCCATAAAGGATTGGTATTATTTTATTTTAGTTAATATTTTGTTGAATCAAATGATATTACATTTACTTTGCAATTTGAGGCAATTCAGAAATGTTTGTTTTGAGGAAATAAACTCCTGCATAAATCTACCCGTCCAGTTTCGTCATATAGACCTCATTCACTGAAATATTTGAACCCCTCAAATGAAACTGAAAATGATGAATATGAAAAAAGGACTAATCTTGATTAAATGTTACACCTGTTTGACGTCCATAGTAAGTATACAAGAATCAACGAAATGCTGGTTAAAATAGTTTTAAATGGAGTATTAGCATGCCACACTGCAGGACATCGACCTTCCAAAAATAATTAACGTCATCTACCCACATACTGCTGATGCTCTTGTCCTTTTTTTTCTTTGTCACTGCAGCAATGCTTAAGGTGGTATCAGCCGTCCTGCAGTTTGGCAACATTGTGTTCAAGAAGGAGAGAAACACCGACCAGGCCTCTATGCCAGAAAATACAGGTACTCATCTGTTTTACAAGTTTCAGAAATGCATAATTCCGCCTTTTAGCACAGAGATAACGTTTCTTTTTTCAGTAATGGAAATCTAACGTATTATGTGAAGTACTTAAATAACTCCGTAAATCTTTTGGCAGTGCATTAGCATTAAAATGTGTTTGGTATCCACACTACCCTCCAGTCTTACCTCTGCGCCAGATGTTTTTGTGCAGTTCTCCACTGCTCTGTTTTGACAAATTACCCGTTGGACTTCTCTTGGGCTCCCATGATGACAGTTTGAATGGTTTTTGGATACGTTTCATATTAAAAGAAAATACGGGAATAGTTGTGCTAAGTTGCGTTAAATCAAACGTGTTTACGTAAGAGCCCCAAAAGTGACCGGTTTACCGTCATGATGCATTCCAGCAAGCTTTTTGATTCATTCGTTTTTATCCTCACCGTTCATGGAATGATATTGAAACAAGTCATTCACGACTCGAAACTGGAAAGTTATAGTCGTGCTGGTGGTCCTGAGGGGGATCTCTTGGGGTTTGTTTGGCTGCTAAATGGACTGTAGGGGTTTAGAAGTCAGTAAATTGCAATAACGACCTGACTTGTTTGAAATACCTCTGATATTCATGAGCAAAAATGTCCCATAATAACTTCTCTCACCACCATTTAAGTGCATAAGGGATACTTCTAAAATCCTTTAAATCGAAAAAGAATGTCACCATTTTTGGTCAGCTTGCACTAGAGGACCATTTTGTGAACAAGTATGTATTTTCTGTTTTTCAGCTGCTCAAAAGCTTTGCCACCTGCTTGGCATGAATGTCATGGAGTTCACACGTGCCATCCTGTCTCCAAGAATCAAAGTGGGCAGAGACTATGTACAAAAAGCCCAAACTAAAGAGCAGGTAATGAGCTATTAAGTTATCTGTCAAATCACCCACTCTTTCAGCTGAAAAGCAATATTTTCATTGGTGTTTTAGCTCTTGAATCTTGTCATTGCTGTACTTTTGTTCTATTCACATTTCCTTTTCACCTCTGTCCTTTTACAACAATAGGCTGCTAGTCTCCTGTCATTAAAATGTCATCATAACTGAACAAATTCTGCAGAGGTTTGGGAAACCTGTTAGGAAAGTAATTCCACTAAGGGGTCATTTCAGGTTTTGCTTACCATTTTTAGGGTTGGGTATTTAGATTTTAGCAATACCGATTCTGCTTATGGATTCCAATAAAAAAAGAAACCCGTGTCCTTTTGAAAAGTGGAGGTGGTTCTAAAATGAAACCGGTTCTCGATACCCAACCCTACTTCTGTACCTGTGTTATAATAGTGTGATTCTATATTATAAACATATTTTTGTAAATGTGAGGTTTATGTCACTTTTTCCCTTTTCCTGATCCGGTCTCTCTGTTTCTCTGACCAGGCCGACTTTGCAGTGGAAGCCCTGGCCAAGGCCACATACGAAAGGTTGTTCCGCTGGCTTGTTCACCGCATTAATAAAGCTCTAGACAGGACCAAGCGCCAGGGAGCTTCCTTCATTGGCATCCTGGACATTGCTGGCTTTGAGATATTCCAGGTGTGGGTTCCTTGGCTCAGCTGTCTCTTACGCTAAATCTTAGATATTAATCACTATACTGCAACAAATCAGAAATGAATTTGAGTTCTTGATTTGTGACAAAAAATTATATTACTATTGTGCCACAGAATGTACTTCTCAAGGTAGTAATACAAAATTAAGTTTTGTTTCAATTTTATTACTACAGTTTTTCTTTCATGCTTTAGTATTTAACCTCTATTGTGATCACTGTTTCCCAAAAATAAAAGGAATTGTTAAATTTGAATTTGATTGCATTTTTAAAGATTAATTTGTTAATATTTCTTTAATTACCAGCGTTTTTGATAATTAAATTTGTATTGAATCATTAATCCATAAAAATAAAATTATAAATAAAAAATATTTTATAGGCTTTATTATTTGAAACAAAATTGAGTCTGTTGTTGTAATAAATTATTACGTTTTATGAAATCAATTTTTTAGACATTTTGATTTAATAAATTTAATTAAACCATTAAATCGGAATCTAAAGAAGAAAACAGAATTTTGCACGTTTTTGTGAGTACTAAAATGTAATTATACCATTAAAACAAACTCCGGGAAAATTTATGGAAAAAATGGAATAACAAAAGCAAAAAAAAAGAGAAAACCCTGACCTTAAACCCTAAAGAAGGTTTCGTCCTTCAGGTTGTGCTGGAGGATGTTCTTGCTGTCTTGCTTTGGTTAAGATGCATCTGCTGAATTGAGTAATACAATTATGGTATAGTTAGGATGAAATTACAAGGTTTACAGTAAATAGCGTAATTGGATTCCCACTCATAAGTGCAGTATTTAGTTAAGTGATATTGATATTGAAGATACTGATGTTGGTGAAAGAATCTATTATGTATGTTCTGGGACTAAAAAATGCTTTGGACAAAGATGGTTTGATCATATTTCATTGCTCTCCCCATCTCTTGGCAGCTGAACTCATTTGAGCAGCTCTGCATCAACTACACCAACGAGAAGCTTCAGCAGCTGTTCAACCACACCATGTTCATCCTGGAGCAGGAAGAGTACCAGCGTGAAGGCATCGAATGGAGCTTCATCGACTTCGGCCTCGACCTGCAGCCATGCATTGACCTCATCGAGAGACCAGTGAGCGCTCACCGCCCTTGAATTTTTGTTCTGGGTTCCTAGAATTAGTTTCTACCACAGATATTTACAAAATTGAATGTGATTGGAAGTTAGTGTGGAAGCAAAGAATCTTTAAGTGCTTTCTGTTGGCTTTTCTAGAAGTTGTTTTGATCTGTCTTATGGTACCATTCCCAGGCAAATCCTCCCGGTGTGTTGGCTCTGTTGGATGAGGAGTGCTGGTTTCCAAAAGCCACTGATAAAACCTTTGTGGACAAACTGGTGCAAGAGCAAGGCACTCATGCCAAGTTCCAGAAACCACGGCAGCTGAAGGACAAAGCCGATTTCAGCATCATTCACTATGCTGGCAGGGTACGTCTGCATTCATATTAATGAAACCACACATAGCTGTTGGCTTCCCCTCTTGTGCTTTAGTCCTGTGATGGTTTTTGTAATGAAGGCCGGTTGTTAGTGTTTCAAAGAAAAAAGGAATGCATCGTAACCTTATGTAATTGGATTTAGTCAGGTCATACTGGCTTGCAGTGAAATGTTGCGTTGCTGTCTTTCAAGGGTAGCAGCATCCAGCTGTGGTATGTGCTAACCATAGGCCACATCTGTTTCAGATCAGTGAGCCGTTTGCCATAGAAACTTGACACTGCATGAAATGAGGAACTTTTGATATTTCTCTTCCTTTGAGCTATGTTTGGGTTAAAAGCCAGAAAATGAGAGTTTGCTTTGTTTCCTGTTGTTTAAGTGAAGAAAAATAGTGCATTGATTTATACTTTATCACTTTCCGTAGTTACATAACACTATGCAAACAGCCAACGACCGCTGAACTGCAGTACCTCTTAAACTGAACGATCCAGATTGAACCAATCCTGGCTTAATTCCATTCTTCCCATCTTGAGGTTGTTAACGTACTGTTTATTACTCTTATTTTGCAGGTCGACTATAAGGCAGATGAGTGGTTGATGAAAAACATGGACCCTCTAAATGACAATGTGGCCACACTCCTGCACCAGTCCACCGATAAGTTTGTGGCTGAACTGTGGAAGGATGGTAAGCGGTTTTCTTTTCGAGTGCCTTTCAGATTCCCTGAAACGTTAAAACGGGTTGTTTTTATGGTTCTACCCTCCCACTCTGTGAAGAAAGAGACTGTTGTTTTCAATCTTCAGTTTCACGTCTTGTCTGTCTTGTAAAAAGAGCTTGCCATGCATTTTAGTGGCTTGATGCAAATATTTTAACTTAGTGGGGGGAGCTATTCATTCAGTTACAAAGAGTCAAACTTTGGGCTGGGCGGTGTGTGTGAATAAAAATGTCTCCGACAAGACATTTTGCAATACTGTTAATACCAAAACAGATATATTTGCACTGTAGTTGTAAGCAGGGCTGCTCTACATTAGTTACAGATTAAAGCAGTGAGAAAATATGAAATACAGAGTGGGATGTGTCATATATTGTATGTCATAGTTCAGCATTGACTGTATTTCCAGCCAAAATAACATGAACGTGTATAATGAATAACATGATACACTTTTTATATAAAATTATTAATACTGTTGCAAAATAATTACTCAAAAGTAAATACAAAATAGAGTGTGTGTGCTAAGATCGATCAGCAGGATCTTAATGTTCATTTGAAAGTACACATATCCACAAACATTAGAAACTAGTGCAAATGGAATGAAGACTTGTGCTTATTCTCACTTGTGTTGCACAGCACTAACCAGTGTGTTTACTACCATTGATGTCTTTTATGTGCTAGCTGTTTTCTACTACTACCTTTTTATTTAGCTTTTTTTCTTGTTTATCCCCCTTTGCCCCCTTTCTCTGTCTCTCGACCATAGAGATTCAGAATATCCAAAGAGCGTCTTTTTATGATGTCTCTAGTCTCCATGAATCGCCAGGTGAAGGTATACGATGCTGTAGGTCTCTGCTTACCAGCACATTGTGTACTTTCAAACACTCCCATGGCTTGTAGACCTGGGCCCTGGTCCCTCTAGCTGACTAACTTTAGAGTTAGCTGGATCCATTTGGAAGGAAGCGTGACTTGGCTGATTCATTAGGAAGCCCAAACTGACCATGAATGAAGATTGCATGAAAAATGAATGCATGTGCATAGTGACTCGATACAGAGTTCTGACACTGCATAACAAACGTTTGAAAGTGACTCTATGGATGCGCTGGCTACAAGGATTAGGGCCCTGCTTGTTCTTTGAGTCCTTTCAGCAATTTTGATTCACACACTTGCTAAATATTTTCCCTGTAATTTATTACTTCAAAATCTATAAAAGTGTCATATCATTATTATATCCACACATATAGCATTTATTTAGTCCAGACAGTTTCGAAAAAGGCTATTTTGACAAGAATAGGTGATTCCCCCAAGTCAAAAAGAAATATTTATTTAAGTGACGTGACATACAGCCAAGTATGGTGACCCATAATCAGAATTCGTGCTCTGCATTTAACCTATCCAAAGTGCACACACACAGCAGGGAATACACACACACTCACACACACCGTGAACACACACCTGGAGCAGTAAAATATGCTTTGCTTATAGCAAATAAGTATCTATCTATAAAAAGGGTCTAGACGCATTATGATAATGACAGTTTTGGGTGAAAAATTGCTTAATTGTCAAAAACATTGTCCTAAAATGGACTTAATGCTAAATATTATTTCCTTCTTAAATTTAGATTTCACAGTGAAATGTGGCCTGACCTGGTTTTCACGAGATTCCCTCAAACACAGCTTAGTTTACAGAAGTCAGAGCGGTGTGTGTGGTTTGGTGCTTATGCCCTTGCTTCTGGCGGTCAGACTACTTGTTTGTTTTAAGTGTCAGACGGTGATTTGATAGGCCGTGTGAGGGAGATGGAGTTTGGGTGAGGGGTGGAGGAATTCTGTAGTGTCTCCGACAGGGAACACGGAACAATACACGTCTTGTTTCACTGGAATCCAAATGACTCGCTCAGCCCTGTGCCAGTCAACACTGACAGCTCCGTAAATTCTCCATGGAGGTAACGGAAGTCACATCAGGAGCCCATTATGTGCAGAACATTACTTGGAAGCGGTTCTTAAGAATGGCGTTTACAGGAATGCTGCAAGACCTAGAATTATAAATGTAGCCCCAGTAGATACACTTTACCAGCCTCCAATAAATCAAAATGAATATGTAGTTTTTGATTACTTGTGTGTCGAGTGATTGAAGTTTGATTTGTTTTGCTGTAGGACACTGTTATCAGACTCAAATTTGTGAATATATTTACCTATTTATTCCTTATTCAGTTGCTGAAAGGAGACATCTTTAGTAACATTGCTTAGAGAGAAAACTTGATTTACATGTCTGGGTCATATTTCACTCAAAAGAAAAAAACCAACAACAACATTTTCCCTCAGTTTGGAATGCTGTAATGCATCCAAATGCTTTTTTTATATTTGTTTTTTTTTTCTTGTTAGAATCTCATTTCTGTAGTAGAGTAAAAAATATTGGCAAAACTATGATTTGTTTGATTGAAATCAACACTACAACAAATACTTACACAATGTATCAGTACTTTACAATGCACTTTTTTGTATTCTGAAATTCTGTAACAAGAATTGGAGTGGAAAATGTACTTGATAGAAACATCTTAAAATGAAGCCTTTTAAGGATCATTATTTAAGTAAAATATATATTTTTAACTTTTTTTTTTTTATATAAATAGAATGATCTTTTTATAAACTTAAAGCACTGTTCACTGCTAAATACACACTGTCATTGAAATTCACCACACAAAAAGAAAAGAGATTTAATTAGTTGTAAATATAGGCTGCATACAAAGATTTATGCAGTGTAATCAGTGTAGTCTGATTGACAAGCAGGTAACTTTTACGGTTCAAGAGGAGTTAAGCATTACTGGTTTAAATCTGTCTGATGAAACCATGAGAGCAGTTGCTGAATTAACATCTGACTCTGTGAACTGCAAGGTATTGGTGTGAAGTATGTCCTGGACATGATCTTGACAGGTTTTGAGGTTCACCCTTCCATTTACTTTCTTTTGCAGCTTGTGCTTGTTTCTAGATGTAGTCTTATCCTTGGCACTCTTCATCTGTTTCATGTCTCCATTTGCCTAGCACTGGACCTGCACCTGCTGGCATAGTAGGGGGCATTGGCTCTTGAATTGGCTGTCTAAACTTGTGGCATTAAGTCAAAATACACTGTACTACTTTCTGAAAGTTATTTTCTGTTTTCGTTTGGGATATGACGATTAAAGGCCTGAAGGAATTTTTTATTATTGTTAAATGGTTTTTGTAAGAATGCAAAAATACACAGCGTATTTTGACCTTCTGCTTGGTGTTGTTGAATTAGAGCTTTAGTTGTAGATTTCCCTCTTCCATCTTCACATGATTTGGCTGTGCTGTGTCACACTTTTTTTTTTTTTTTTAATGTTTGTAAATACTGTGAAGATCAAGCTAACCAGTTGGTATCTTTCTTTTTTCTCACTCTTCATGGTAGTGGACCGTATTGTTGGTTTGGACCAGGTGGCAGGGATGAATGAGACTGCATTTGGGGCTACATATAAGACCAAGAAGGGCATGTTCCGCACTGTGGGTCAGCTCTATAAAGAGTCCCTCACGAAACTCATGGCCACACTCAGAAACACCAACCCTAACTTCGTCCGCTGTATCATCCCCAATCATGAGAAAAGAGTAAGTGACATTTGTCCCTTCAGTTGTAAGTAAATATGTCCTTTAGCTAGAGTTTCAACTGGAGTTTCTTTAATGTGGTCATGCACCTCTTTGATGATGTCATTCCTCTAGGCTGGTAAACTGGAGCCTCATCTGGTTCTAGATCAGCTGAGGTGTAATGGAGTTCTAGAAGGGATCCGGATCTGCAGGCAGGGATTCCCTAACCGTATTGTCTTCCAGGAGTTCAGACAGAGGTGTGTTTCAGATATCTCATTAAAGAGTAGAGAAGCGCAGTATGTCTTAAGATGCCGTAGCATTAATAATATTGTATTTTATATTAATAAAACTCTCATATCTGTCTTCCTCTCAGATACGAGATCCTCACCCCTAATGCAATCCCCAAAGGTTTTATGGATGGCAAGCAGGCTTGTGAGAGAATGGTGAGATTTCTTAAGATGACTAACAAATGACGTTGATCAGTCAAAATAGTTAGAAAACCAGCGTATTATGATTTTTTTTTTTTTTATAAAAACAAACACTGTTCAAAAGTTTGCTTTTATTCATGAAGTATGTATTCATTTGATCAAAAAAAGTTTGTAACAATTTCTTTACTATTTCAAATAAACCGTTCTTTTAAACTCCATCCATCAAAGAATCCTGAAAATAAAGTCCTAAAAAAAGTATCACCATTTCCACAAAAATATTAAGCAACACAACTGTTTTCAACATTGATTATAATTATAAAAAAAAATTTACATGCCAAATTAGCCATTAGAATCATGTGACACTGAAAAATAAACCTGGAATATTTTACCTTTTAAAGTTTATTCAAATAGAAATGAATTGTGTTTTTCAGTGTGTTTCACAATATTACTGTTTTTACTGTATTTTTCTATCAAATAAATGCAAATGTTTAAAAAAAATTTTTTTATCATTTTCAAATAAATTTCAGATAGATTTGCACTACATTTAAGTTGTTTTCTTTTTTTATAATTAAAATTAGTGTTTGGTGATATGGTCATTTTTCAAATAGTCATATCGTCAGCCCGTAAGATCGACGATACATATTATCGTGCATGGGTGGAGCAAGAGACAGACTCTTTGTTCTTGTTCTTGTCATAGCATAACCGCAGAGGTACGCGAGAGAGCCTATGGAATCACCAATAGTCAACAAAATATACTTTCAAACATACTGATAAACTAACGTTAAATATAAAAATACTGTATTTAAAACAGCTAGTTCATATATAGTCAGACGCAACTGTCATATCGCATGTCCTGTGACAAATTTGACGCATCTGCGCACGGAAGTTATCAGTCTAAATTTTCTGCAAAATTAGTCAACGGTGAAAATAGTAGATTTCATTTAAAGTCCAAAAGTTTAACACTAATATTGGACATAAACGAACACATTTAATATAAAGTATTCAAAACAGGTAAGTTCATATATCTGGAGTAAAGTTCAATTGAACTGATGACGAGCCCGACGCACCGCTACAGAAACAAGAATTAGATGCATTCTAACATAACTGTGGCATTAAACTCAGTTAGTGAGGGCTCTTTTAAAATATTGCACAAGTATAGGCCATTCAGATTACTTGTTAAAGTGCAATGAAATGCCTTATATCTGCAGACGATGTACATCTGTTTGTGGATGGAGACTTCTTCACCGGCTACAGGCTCCAATCCTCATTTGCGCGCATGCTGAAGTGAAATAGCTGGGCAGTTTGATAGCTGAATTATGATAGGCCGCCTAATAAAAATAATAATAATTATTATTATAATTTAATACATTAATAGGAGAATGAGCCTAATAGTGTCTTGACTATTGACAGAGACATCTGCTATCGTCAATATCTCTGGCTATCGTCGATACACAATACTATCGTCTATTAGCACAACCCTAGAGTATATCCAAATGTAACTTTCAAAAGTAAAATTCCGGAACAGACCGTATAGCTCAATAATGCGTCTCTCCAAAGAGCTTTATTATTATAATGAAATTTGTTTATATAATTTTTAATAATTGATATAAAAAAAATTTAATTAAAGAGTTATTTTATGATCATTCTCTCTTTTCATAGAAGTTTTTACTGATGTTCATTATTGATAAACCAGCATCTGCTAAACACTAAGTATCATCTAACAATCTGATCTGTAGATCCGAGCCTTGGAGCTTGATCCAAACCTCTACCGGATCGGGCAGAGTAAGATCTTCTTCCGCACTGGAGTTCTGGCACACCTGGAGGAGGAGAGAGACCTGAAAATAACAGATATCATCATCTACTTTCAGTCAGTCTGTCGAGGATATCTGGCTCGCAAGTGAGTCCAAATGCAGATGGCTGATCTAAATCTGGTCTAAAAGGGGCGGCAGCAATATGCAGCTCTTAATGTTTCTAGTGTAGAATAAAATGTATTCTTATGAGACCTTGACAGTGAACCGCTGCTGTTTTGCGGTTGTGTTTCTCAGAGCCTTCGCTAAAAAACAGCAGCAGCTAAGCGCCTTGAAAGTCCTGCAGAGAAACTGTGCCGCCTACCTGAAACTACGCCACTGGCAGTGGTGGAGACTCTTCACCAAGGTTGGTCTCGGTTTTTGAAAGAGACTGTTTTAATGATTTGACCAGGTTTTGTAGACTTGTCTAAAAGAAGTGTATCTGTTTGCAAGAGAAATTGAATCTTTAAAAACTTGTTTACAGTATCGTTACAGATCGTTTTTATTTGAGACATGTATTAATGTGCGTCTGCAGGTGAAACCCCTCCTCCAGGTGACCCGTCAGGAGGAAGAAATGCAGGCCAAGGATGAAGAGCTCATTAAAGTGAAGGAGAGGCAGGTGAAAGTAGAGAACGAACTGGTGGAAATGGAGCGGAAACACCAGCAGGTTAGCACACACTCACCTGCTCCCTCTGTCTTCTGAAAATACACAGTGTTATTTAAGTGTTGTGTTAGTTTTTGACCTAATAACCGATGGAATGAGCCACCTTTAAAGACGCTGTTATGTATCTGATATATGTAAATGGCCACACTTGAATTATGTTGCTTTCGAAAATCAAGGTGGTCTCTTGTGGCATTATTCAATGTAGTGACTATTCTGCAGTGTTACTACATCATAGTGACTCTTCCAACCAAGTGCTAAAAATGTTGTAGAAACAGAGAGAAGATCTGGTTTGATGTCTGTTTCAGCTCTTGGAGGAGAAGAACATCTTGGCGGAGCAACTGCAGGCTGAGACAGAATTGTTTGCTGAAGCTGAAGAGATGAGGGCTCGCCTGGTGGCTAAAAAACAAGAGCTGGAGGAGATTCTTCATGACCTGGAGTCCCGTGTGGAGGAGGAAGAGGAGAGGAACCAGTCTTTGCAGAATGAGAAGAAGAAAATGCAGTCACACATACAGGTGAGGACTTCACTGGGGAAATATAGTCCTTGATCTGCTGGAAACTTCAAATAGGTTCTTAAAACCCTCTCAGCTCTGAGTTAATCTGTATCTAAAACTTCTGGGTTGGAATAATGAATTCAGCAAGTAAAAGGCTCACAAAGTCCTACACTGCTGCTGTACAGAAACCACAAGAGAGAGTGTGTGTGTATGCATGACTTTAGGACCTAGAGGAACAACTAGATGAAGAAGAGGCTGCCCGACAAAAGCTTCAGTTGGAGAAGGTGACTGCTGAAGCCAAGATAAAAAAGATGGAGGAAGATATTCTGCTGTTGGAGGACCAGAACTCCAAATTCCTAAAGGTCAGTGCAGATGTCAGACTGCCCAATCAAAATGCAGCCCAGGGCCTTTGTTGTAAGAATGCTCTGAGAAGAGCTTTGCAGGAGCAAACTGAACTCTTCCTTTCCTCTCTATCCCTCAGGAGAAAAAACTCCTGGAGGACCGTGTCGGTGAGATGACCTCCCAGCTGGCTGAGGAAGAAGAGAAGGCCAAGAACCTTGGCAAAGTCAAAAACAAGCAAGAAATGATGATGGTAGACCTGGAAGGTGAGGACTGGGTTGAATATGGGTCATTTTATTTAAGTGAATGAAAAGCAGTGAGTCTTACATGTTTATGTGTGCGTGTCTGACCCTCAGAGCGTTTGAAGAAAGAGGAGAAAACTAGGCAGGAGCTTGAGAAAGCCAAAAGAAAGCTGGATGGTGAGACCACAGACCTACAGGACCAGATAGCTGAGCTGCAGGCCCAGATTGAGGAACTCAAGATCCAACTGGCCAAGAAAGAAGAGGAGCTACAGGCTGTACTGGCCAGGTGAAGATCTAGTCATTGAGGAACACAGAATAACAAAATAGTTTGGCTGTCGTCTAGCTGACCATGTCAAAACAATAACTTATGGTAGGCCGAGTTATGTTGGCGTCATAAAAATTGGAATATTAGTCATGGAAAGTTTTTATTCTTGACCTTTGTGTTAACATTGTGCAGTTCTCAGATAATTTAGTAAATTGGTATCACATTGCTGTTGCGCCATCACATCAACACACACAAAAACATGCTTTCAGTCTGTATTATTTTATTTTAAATCTTTTATGTTTACCAAGGCAAAAATACAGTGTAAATGTTTTAAATAGTGTAAAATAATCACAGTGTAAAAGAAGTGATTATTTGAGATCGAAATCGGTTACACTTTATTTTAATTACAGTGTAATTATATATTTAAGTACTGAGTAATATTAATGAACTACATGTACTTACTATATGATTAGGATTAGGTTTTGGCTTTGGGTTACTTGCATGTTATTATAATAAGTACATGTTACATGCAACAAGGACACCTTAAAATAAATTGTTACCTAGACATTATAAAACTCTTTATTGTTACATGTGACCAATTTAATCTGTTCTTGCTGAATAAAAGTATTCGTTTTCATTTCAGAACTAGTTAATTAATTAGGATTAGACAGAGATTGTAAACAAAGTGTAGAATATAACTCCTTAAATTTAGCATGCATGGTTTTGTTAATAATCGTTGCTTCTCCTTGTTGTTCCACAGAGGTGATGAGGAGGTCGCTCAGAAGAACAACGCTCTGAAGCAAGTGCGGGAGCTGCAGGCCCAGCTAGCTGAGCTCCAGGAGGATCTGGAGTCTGAGAAAGCAGCTAGAAACAAAGCTGAGAAGCTCAAGAGAGATCTGAGTGAGGAACTGGAGGCTCTGAAGACTGAGCTGGAAGACACACTGGACACCACTGCCGCCCAGCAAGAGCTGAGGTACAAGAGTCTGCATCAGGAGCTAAATTTATCATGAACACAAAAATTCACCCAATAATGAAAATTGTTATTTACTTACCCTTCACTTGTTTCAAAAGTGGAGAGTGGAGAGCCATTTAAGCCAGATTGAGTTCATTCAAATCTGACCCCTTCTCCTCAAATGTGTCTTGCCTAAATATGTGTCTTTTGCTCATGAAGGACCAAACGAGAGCAGGAGGTGGCAGAGCTGAAGAAGGCCATCGATGACGAGATGAAAAACCATGAGTCTCAGGTCCAGGAGATGAGACAGAGGCACGGCACAGCTCTGGAGGAGATCTCGGAGCAGCTGGAGCAGGCCAAGAGAGTAAGCCACAGAGATGAAGAATAAATGACTCATTACTCAGTTCTAATGTCTGCTGTCAGAATGATGTGTTTGGAATTCATTTCCTCGTCCAGTGATTATATATGGTATGGTCTCCTGTTGATACAGTTCAGGCAAAATCTGGTGCTCTCTCACACTGTCTGTCTGTGAACATTAGGTGAAGTCAAATCTGGAGAAAAACAAACAGACCCTGGAGAGTGATAATAAGGAGCTGACCAGTGAGGTGAAGAGTTTGCAGCAAGCCAAGTCTGAATCTGAGCACAAGAGAAAGAAACTTGAGGCTCAGCTGCAGGAGTTCATGGCCCGCTTCAGCGAGGGAGAGAAGGTTAAAGGAGAACTTTCAGACCGCTCCCACAAACTACAGGTCAGAGCTGTTACACAAACTACAAGCCGGTTCTGTTAAACTTCATATCAGAATCATTTCTGTTACTCCCAGTTTCATGAAACACTGTTACACTCCGTCCTCCCTCACACACTACAGATAACATTGTTTTTTGCAGGCTGAAAGTGTGGCTGTAATAAGGGCTGCATGGTTAATCAAAATAAAACCCTAATTACGATTATGGGTTGATGTGAATTTTTACTTTTTTGTAATTAATTGTAATTATTATTAAATAAATTGCAAACTGCAGTAATTAAATAATAGTGTGTGCACTATTACATTATTGTTATTATATAATAACCAATTTCATATATGATTTCATAGTCATATTGGTATATAATCACAACATTGTGCAGTCTTACAAAATATAATCACAGCAAACCTGAAGCCATTTTTTTTAAAAGCACAATTTTAATCATTTGTTTTTTTAAAACAAACATTTATTTGCTACACTGAATTAAACTGTTCTGTTAAATTCTGACTTGGAGTTTCAAATGAGACCTGCAATCATTAAATCTGCAATTATTAAAATTAATTTTAATTATTTGGTTCGGACCAGCCTGTCAAGCCAAGTGTGAAAGCAACCTTAAATCAGAATCAGGGTATTTGTGAAATATCGCTCCACTTTAAATGTATTTATTTATTTGTCATTTGTTGCAGGCGGAACTGGACAATGTTTCTGCTCTACTGGAAGATGCTGAGAAGAAGGGAATTAAGCTGGCCAAAGACGCCTCCAGCCTTGAGAGCCAGCTTCAGGATACTCAGGTAATGCGTCTCTGCAAAAAGGAAGCCCTGCAAGAGTGGATGAAGCAATGACATAGAATATTAAAACAATAGATAATTAATAAAAACAGTAGGTAGACTTTTTACAGAAAAGGTGTGTGTGATGTGATTGAGTCATGATTGATTAATATTGTGGATATAGGAGCTGCTTCAAGAGGAGACCCGTCAGAAGCTGAACCTGAGCAGCCGTATCCGTCAACTGGAGGAGGAGAAGAACAGCCTTCAGGAGCAGCAGGAAGAGGAAGAGGAGGCGCGAAGGAACCTGGAGAAACAACTGGCAACACTACAATCCCAAGTATGCACTATCACTCCATGTTTTTTTTTTATTAGGGCAGACGGCAGATTTTGATGTTTTTTTTTTATTTTGGATAATGATGTTTTACTCTACCAGTGACATGTTGGCTAGAACCTCAGATTTGACCAAAAGTGAGTTATGTAAAAGTGTCATTTTCAGACTTCTGTTCAGAAAGGCAGTCAGGTGTATTATTTACTACTCAAACATTTGAAAGTAAAAGCACTCCTCTGTATTCTTCCTTTCTTGGATAGCTGGTGGAGACCAAGAAGAAGCTGGAGGATGATGTGGGAGCTCTTGAAGGCCTGGAGGAGGTCAAGAGGAAACTGCAGAAGGACATGGAGGGGACCAGTCAGAAGCTGGAGGAAAAGGCCATCGCTTACGACAAGCTGGAGAAAACCAAGAACAGACTGCAGCAGGAGCTTGATGATCTTATGGTGGACCTGGATCACCAGAGACAGATCGTCTCAAACCTGGAGAAGAAACAGAAGAAGTTTGACCAGGTATGAATTGTTTTGGCTAAACAACATTTCACCCAAAAATGACATTTCTGTCATCATTTACTCACCCTCATGTCATTCCAAAACCATAGGACTTTTCACACCTCTTCGAAAAATAAATGAAGATATGAAGTTCTGTCCTTCTATTGAAAGTCCATTTACCAAAACTTGGAAGTTTTAAAGCTTAATTTAATCCAAGACTTCTGAAGACGACACTTTCTTTATATGATAAACAGATTTAATTAGGTTTTTTAGTTTCACAATAAACTCTGATAAATGCACATATATAGAGCTCATCAAATATGGGAAACTGAAGCTCAAGCATGCTTGCTTTGTGTGTGAGAACCAACTTTTATGATGTCTTTAACTTTTTGAAGCGACAAATTTTTAGTGGAATGTACTTTCAATGGATGGACCAAAATCTTACAGGTTTCATTTAAAATATCATAATTTGTATTTTAAAGATGAACAACAATGTGAGGGTTACCAACTGATTTTCAGAATTGTAATTTTTGTTTTATATAATGCTAAATTGTAATAGTATTTTTTTTATTATTGAATTCTAATGAAAAACATTTGTTAATAATTGGGAAAAAACCTTACAAAAGCATTTGTTGATGCTTATGTTAGATGCTGGCTGAGGAAAAGACCATCTCTGCACGTTACGCTGAGGAGAGGGACCGTGCGGAGGCCGAGGCGAGAGAGAAGGATACCAAAGCTCTGTCTATGGCCCGAGCCCTGGATGAAGCTCTTGAGGCTAAAGAGGAATTTGAGAGACTCAACAAGCAGCTCAGAGCAGAGATGGAGGATCTGATGAGTTCCAAGGATGACGTAGGCAAGAATGTAAGTCAGACAGTATGTTACTGGACGTTTGTGCTGTTATATTACATACGTGGTTATGTTTGAATTCATCATCATGGTGTTTAAAGAACCTTTGGTGTTCTGTAAACAGCAGATTTTGTTGGCTGTTTTTCTTTTGAGACCTCATAATGTGCTGACACCCTACAGCGTGATAACTAAGTGTGATGCAACAAGTTTCAGGTGTCAAGTAATTTGCCTGTCATCACTGACAACAGAATACTTAGCAAAGTGACAAAATGAGCCAGTCACAACATATGCATGTTTAATGTGCAGCATTTGGAGCAAGATTTTGGACTTATGAAATTTCACTGTTTGGATCTACTCAGAGTGCCGTGGCAAACATAAAAGCAAAAAATAAAATTAAAATGCTAATTTGAAAATGGGAGGATTTTTAAATTGTTATTTCCAGGTCTAGAGATATCATAAAAATGTAATGTGGAAAGTGGTTTGGAAAACGTGAAAATGGATGAAAAATGCAAATCTTCCTCTGCAGTCTTTTAAAATAATTGTAGAAATGTGGAGTAAATATGACTGAGTAGAGAAGTCATTTAGCAGTTGATCACTGGTTATAACTTATGACGCTATCTCACTGTCATTTTTTTTTATGTTCTGTAATCTGTAGGTGCACGAGCTGGAGAAATCCAAGCGCACTCTGGAGCAGCAGGTGGAGGAGATGCGCACTCAGTTGGAGGAGCTGGAGGACGAGCTACAGGCCACAGAAGATGCCAAGCTGCGTCTGGAGGTCAACATGCAGGCCATGAAGGCCCAGTTTGACCGAGACCTGCAGGCCAGAGATGAGCAGAATGAGGAGAAGAAGAGGGCACTGGTCAAACAGGTGGGTGGAATGATCATTTTTGAGGATTACAAGCCATTTGGGGATGAGGATTATCCTTTAAGATTCGTCATTTATTCACTATATATTCACACACACACACGATACATATATCATGTGCTTTCAAGGAAAGAAAGTAAGTCTTGAGGCAACTTTGTGTAAAAAAGGGTTAATGCCTCAAGTAGCAACAAGTAACAAATTTGTGACATTCTGAAATAGTTTTTATTCATAGTTAACCCGTCTGATATAGCTTTTTGATCCATGATTCCTGTTCCTGCAGGTGCGTGAGATGGAGGCGGAGCTTGAAGATGAAAGGAAGCAGAGAGCTCTCGCTGTAGCTGCCAAGAAGAAACTAGAGATGGACCTCAAAGATGTGGAAGCTCAGATCGAGGCTGCAAACAAGGCCCGTGATGAAGCCATTAAACAGCTACGCAAACTCCAGGTAGAGTCTTTTCCAGAATGCTGCTGTTCATGCACAGAAATGTGATGACTAAGTAAAAATAATGCAATAAATGACTTGTTTACTGTTAGCTTAATCCATTTATCCTCACAAGCTCCAAGTGCATTAGCCTTTTAGCAGTGATAGAGATGTCTACATCATTGACTGCATTACTGACTTAATATTTTAGGTCATAGTCAGTATATTGATATGACAAAATGTGAGAAGAACACATGGCAACATCTCTCTGTTTCGATCCAGGCCCAGATGAAGGACTACCAGAGGGAGCTGGAGGAGGCGCGCTCTTCTCGTGATGAGATCTTCGCTCAGTCTAAGGAGAACGAGAAGAAGCTCAAGAGTCTCGAGGCTGAGATTCTGCAGCTGCAAGAGGTGAGCCGACACTGAGATACACGTTTGAAAAAAGCCTTTCTGAAGAATCTGTTGCTTGTTTTTCTACACAGTTTTAAGTTGGATTAGTTAAACTGGCAAGTCTTTGTTTATGGTTTGGTTGTGATTTTAGGACCTGGCATCTTCAGAGAGAGCCCGGCGCCACGCTGAACAGGAAAGAGACGAGCTCGCAGATGAGATTTCCAACAGTGCTTCTGGAAAGTGAGTCATTGTGCTGCAAACCTCTCAAAGTCGCAACTAACTTTTTCCTTGAGAATTGTGATGTATTTGAGTGAAACCGATTTTGAATGAAAACGAATAGATGGTGGAATGTTGCAACACTTATAAAAAGATTGATCAATTTCCAATGAACAAAAGCAAGTCTGGCCCTTCATTTCTTTTTTTCATTTGAGAAGGCATTTCATTTGTATATACACTATAGTAGGGAAGTCATCATAATTTACATTCATGCTGACTTTGATATATTCTTCTGGTAATTCATTTGCTCCTCTGTTCATAGTTTGTTCAGACAGATGTTTTATACTTCATTTATGTTCACTCCTTCAGGGCAGCCCTCTTGGATGAGAAGAGGAGGCTGGAGGCTCGTATTGCCCAGCTGGAGGAAGAGCTAGAGGAGGAACAGAGCAATATGGAGCTCCTAAACGATCGCTTCCGCAAGACCACTATGCAGGTGTGTAATTATGATCAAGCTGTTTTCATCACCATTAAACTGCTCTCAAAATTCTGTGTGCTTGAGATCTTTGCAAGATGTCTAATTGTCATCTTCATAAGCACTCTTGGCTGCATTTGACGCATCACGTCTTTAGTAGCAGCTGTTGTGTCTGGATTTCAGGTCGATACCCTGAACACAGAGCTGGCGGGAGAGCGCAGTGCCGCCCAGAAGAGCGAGAACGCCCGTCAGCAGATGGAGCGGCAAAACAAAGATTTGAAGGCCAAACTGCAGGAACTTGAGGGATCCATCAAATCAAAGTTCAAGGCCTCTATCGCCGCCCTGGAGGCCAAGATTATCCAGCTAGAGGAGCAGCTTGAACAGGAAGCAAAGTATGCAACAGTGAAAAGAAAAAAATTAATGCTGCGTTCTGACTGAACAAAAACCATTGGCACTAACTTGTGGTGTATGATCTGTGTGCTTCACAGGGAGAGAGCTGCAGCCAATAAGATTGTGCGTCGCACAGAGAAGAAACTCAAGGAGGTGTTCATGCAAGTGGAGGATGAGCGTCGCCATGCTGACCAGTACAAAGAGCAGGTGAATGAAAGCCAAATCCTAATCTCTGTTCTCAAAGTGTACTTAGGACCCAAGCCACTTGTGCTGAAAAAATGACTCTGCTTCCATGGACTGTTTATGAAGCATCTGATACCTATAAAAAAGATTTCCATTTTCTGATTGGCTGGTTTTATAGCAAGTTCTTCCAAAACTGTGCTACCAAGTTGCTGGACAGATTTTGTGGATAAACTTGTCACAAGGGAGCATTTAATTTGATCAAAAACACCGTTTAAAATAACTGTTTACTATTTGAGTGTCTTTTAAAACGTAATTTATTCTTGTGATGGCAAAATTAAATTTGTAGTATCATTACTCCAGTCTTCAGTGTCACATGATCCTTCAGAAGTCATTCTTATATGCTGATGTGCTCTTCTATTATTACGTTACACCTTAGTCAGATAGGTTGCGGACCACCTAAATTCAGTTTCAGATTTACAGCTCTAAACATAATGCACAATAAATTATAGTTAGTTGCTTTTCTCTTATACGAGAGAAATCAGAGACTCAGAATTTCTGTCTGTCTTTAGATGGAGAAGGCAAACTCCCGCATGAAGCAGCTGAAGAGGCAGCTGGAGGAGGCCGAGGAAGAGGCGACTCGAGCGAACGCCTCCCGCAGGAAGCTGCAGAGAGAGCTGGACGATGCCACCGAAGCTAGTGAGGGTCTGAGCCGAGAGGTCAGCACGCTCAAAAACCGCCTCAGGTACTTACTTTAGATCCTTGTATCGATATCTGATCCTGTTTATTTGTGCATTCTTATCATGTCCTATCTACTGTTTAATAATGATGCAGTGCTGATATTCACTGCTATTAGAGACACTGTTGGACCAGAAATAGCTGAAAAAAAGGGTCTGTGCATTTGTTGGTTGTCAGTGTTGTTATTGATGATAAAACTTAAAGCTATTAAAAATAATTTTCAGAAATTGAAATAAGGCTGAAATTAAAATATATTGAAGCTTTTCCCACCAGCTTTTTTTTTTTAAGTTGCCAGCCATCGCCAGCATTTTTGATGATTTTCTCCTAGATTTTCTGCTGTAAATATATAAAAACATATTTATGAGACAATTTCCTAACATTTTGGACAAAAACACAGAGAAAAATGCATTTTAGTGTAATGCATTTTCAAGCAAAATACATTCAGATGTCATATTCTATGTGAAAAATTTAAATTGCATTCAATAAACAGAACAAACAGACACCCACACCCCCATATATAGTGTTATATAACTAAAATTAAAATAACTCTTTATGGGCATGCACTAGGGCTTTCCTTACTGTAATACACCTAGAACTGGCGGGGAACGAGTTAATGCTAAATAAAGCTATAAAAAAAGTAAAAATTATAAAAGCACCTAACAAATTATTAAAGCTGAAATAAAAATAAATGAATGCTAAATACAAATATAAAAACAATTTGACACATGCACATAAATTACTAAAGCGAAATAAAATAAATACAAAATAGAAATATCTTTAAAAACAAATAAAAATGACAAGCACATAACAAAACTACTAAAATTTAAAATATATTAATGCTAAATAGAATTATAAAAACAACAAATTTTCTAAAACTAAAATAAAAATAATAGTAAAACATTACAGACGCACATACAATTTAAAAAAAAAAACGAATAAAAAATGACTAAAGCAAATACAATTACTAAACTCATAGTGCTAAATAGAAGTATTTTAAAAAATAAAAATGATGAACTATAACAAAGTTACTAAAATTAAAATGAAAGCTAAAAAATAAAAGATAATTCAAATAATTTACTACTATAATAGTATCTAGAGTGCTGGCTAATGTGCTCTAATGCCTTCTTTACTGTCTCCTGCAGGCGAGGAGGTCCTGTTAGCTTCTCCTCGAGCCGTTCTGGCCGCAGGCAGCTGCAGATGGAAGGGGAATTTTCTGACGATGACGCAGACAGCAAGGCCAGCGACCTGAACGAGAGCACGCCGGCTCAAGCGGAGTAGATCACAGCGCCCTCCTGTGGTCACCCAGCCCCACTGCTTCCTCCTCTCCAGCACCTCATCCTTCTCCTTTAGCTAAGTGGGGTCCGCGGTACAGAAAGAGGACCAGTGAGCGATGTAAACACACAAGTACACTAACACTTCCACATACACACACGTTCAGACATAAGCTGCCCTCAAACCTCCATTTCTATCCCCTCCCTACCAAGGGAGCATCAGCTCTGCCTTATTCTAAATCCAAGATGCTTCAAGACCGAGCATACACACGCCAATTAGGGTTTCCTGCAGCTGTAGCCTCCAAAATAGCACGCACACAACAGAACACACACTATAGAAGTGCATTTCAAATATCAAACTTTGCTTTGTGTACATGAATATGCTCATTCATAAGAGCGCGCAATGAGAGTGTTCACTCCAATCTAGTTTAATGATGTAAAACCATCAGCTAGCTAAGCAAACGCGACGGATTGGATCTTAGTTGTACAGTACAGTTCTCCAAATAAACACGGTCTGCAGATAGAGATGCATGTGCTGCTCGTTCGCTACAAGCCAACACTAAAAGAGAAAAGTCGTGTGGCACTGGACCGGATCTGAAACGGACCAGAAAAGAAAAGGAAAAACTGTGAAAAAGCTGCTCGCTTCAGCATCTCATTAACATTTAAATACAGGAAATAGTTAAAACACAAGAAATCCTGCGCATTTATCAACTCGTTTATTCAGCTCCAGGCCTGTTTGATCTTATTTGGGAGATTGGGATGTTATCGCGATTCGCCTTTAACTGCACATTGTAAGAAAGCCATAAAAGGCCATTTCAACTGGAAAGGAAATGTGAAGTATTCTGGATGCAAATGCACGTCGAGATGAAGCATACATGACTTTACATATGTAATCTCTTAAGGGTTTTCCCCCCGTATATGTGACAGTATGATGGTACTTCTGAAACCCAGCTGCTCTATTAGACACACTACAAGTGAAACCAAAAGGAAAGTTAATTGGAGCTTGAAGGACGATGTTTGAAACGGTCCAGACATCAATGAGAAATCAGCGCTGAAAGCAACTGGAAATATTGAACACGTTAATTCACAGGCACTTGACTGAATTTTCGTAACTCAAGACTGGAGTCATTGAACACTAGTTCACTAGTTAAGAGGATGAACGGGAAGCATACTAACCTGTTCCACTGTTAGCATTTAACGACGTGTTTCTTAAAGTGCCTTAGACACTAATTAGAAAACATCCCTGAAAGTATGTCACGTATCAGTAATGAAGAAACGCTAATATGAAGGCAAAACTGGCTGAAGGCAGTTGAAATAAAATGCTATGTAACCCGTTTTTGTTGTTCTTTTGTATTTTACTCTGCTATGATTCATATCCAGTATATAGGTCTCGTATCCCTTGTATTCTCATGAAGATCTGAGGGACATCAGTGTTAATGTTGGTTTGGTATAAAGAAGCCTCTGCCTCTGGCGGCGAGGAGCAAGCGTGATTTCATTTGGTTTAAAGCTTTATCATTCATGATCTAGTTACTATTATTGCAGTTATCATTATTATTGCTATATTATCACTTCTATTATCGGACTGGCTGTTGACAACCAGGCGTTCAACTGCAAATGTCTCTCCTCTTGTTTTTCTCTTGTATACTGTAACTATTTCTAGACGACGGTGAGTTTTCTAAAGGAAAAAATAAAACATTCATTGTAGAAGAAGCATGCTTTCTCCCGTTTCTGAAGTTGCTTTCATTTCTTATCGAAATAAAAAGGAATCACGAGTGTTCAGTATGCTTTATTGGTTAAATAGTGGTCGACCTATGAGTTCTTTTAATGCATGTTTTAGATAAACTATATGTGTTTGTAAATCTATCTGTGTGTGGATAGACAGAGATAGATGTGTACATACTGCACTATATATTAATGAAAAACAATATAATATAAATGTTCATTTGTGTATATAAATGCATGGGTGTTTTTTCTATAGCTTGCAATTATGTATTTGTCGCTCTCATTAACCCTAAACCCACACTAAATATGTATTGTATGTTCCATTGTATGTTATTGTAAGATGAACAAAAGTCTAAAAGGAGTAATTAATGACAGAATCTTCATTTTTGGGTGAACTAACCTTTTAAAACCTTGTAAACAAATACAGTCCCTCAGTTATGTAAGTAACATTACTACAACCATATCCGCCAATGTTTTTTATTGAATTAATTTTTAGAGCTTGTACTCGAAACAAATGACAGCATTTGAATTCCCGACTCAAGACAAAAATAATCTACCCAAATAAGAATTTTTCAAGGTGAGCGTCAGTTAAAATTACGCCCACACACTTTAACAGTTTAAGAAAATAAAATAAAGCAATATAAAATTGGATTTTAAGAGTCAGTCCATCACAATATCCACAGAGACGACCAGAGAGCACACATTTAAGATTGTTACACTGAGCACACACAGACACCTGACCTGTTGCTTGTCAACTCTTGAGCGAACGCTGTCATCTTTGGTGCCAAGTCTCATTTGAACACAGTCATAAGATGCAGGTGAGTCATGAGATTTTGAAATGAACAGGTTGCAAAGGATGAAATGGAACAGAGACATGGAAGGAAGAACTAACGGTCCAGTGATGTAACAGGGCAGACCCATCAATCAAACACACTCAGAAAACACACACAAACACAACTAATGTCAAAAGTGGAGCTCTACGCAATAGCTTACTTTGCACTGAAACATGTACAGTCCTGCATAGTTATTCAAACTTACAAACTAAGGCGTTTTATTGACAGTCTTGGGAGTTCTTGTACTGCTATTAAGCAAAACTAAACTGAAAATTCAAGTAGGCTATAATCTCATAATTTTCCTCTATGAAAAGCTTTCACACGATTCATTCATCCGTAAAAATGTTTCTTTTTTTTTCTTTCACAAGGTCCAGTGAGATACGCAGCACCAAAGACAGCAAGACATCATACATACTGACCTCGAAAGAAAATATATCACATAATATTAATGTATATTTTATATACATACCCATTTTATTCTATTAATACATTTAAACATCATAATATGTCCCTGTCGAAAAATTATAAATAATTTACCCATATGTATTATTAACAGCTACTATTCTAACAGTCTTAGAAGGAAACGGCTGGATTATCACATCCCTTTAGGAAAGAAAATAAACACAGGAATGAATGCACGTTTCCAGCCGACGTTAACTTAAATAGAAATGATGTTGCTTTGTTTCGTACTCCTCTCACTTCCTCTAGCTCTATGTCCACAGTGATTAAGGTCTTGTGTAAACATGTTGACAAACAGCAAAAATTCAAATGCACCCGGCTCACTCCAATCGTCCAGAACACTGATCGATTAAAAGCAGAATGACGTTAATTGAAGAAGGGTCGTTAATGAAAGATAGTGTAGTAGGTGTTCATCCGAGCAGCTGAAAACATCCGTCGCCAGCGGTGTCCACTTCTACATTCTGGTTGTGGCGGTCAGTGGGACTTCCTCTTCGTGTCTCCCCCCTGACTTTGGTTTGCATCTGTGGAAAATCCAGACAAACTCGTGTCACAGTGCAGTTACAAGATTTCACCAAATCTGCATTTTAAAAGATCTGTTCCAAAACCCAGTGAGCAACATGTGCCAACGCAAAGGTGGTTCCAAACCACAAGCATGCTTTAGAAAATACCTCGTTTGGAGTCTAGTGTGGATACTCTGTGACAAGTTTGTGAACTGAGGCGGGATAATCCAGGTCAATCATTATATATGCGTCATGTTTATACCACTAGTTCTTTGAAGTGGGCTTGGTGTGTTTAGTTAATATTAATGTACCAGGGTTCCCTGTATAGCTGACAGAATTAATTGAGAGATTTATTTCATTACGAAAAGTCTATAGGTTACTGTACCTGAAATATTTCCAAACTAGCTTTATCAAAATTGAATTGTGAAATCTGAGTCAACACCCAGGCCTAGTAGAGTTCCTAAACGAGGTGCGACCTATGAAGAAGTGTTCAAATCAATCACTTGAGGTTCCACTTCAGTTAGGATGCGCTCTGTCTATGACAGACTAGGTTTTGGAACAGAGCTGATGCCACACTAATGAAACACAAAAGAAGGACTGAAACAAGCAGAGGAAGTAAAGGAACGGTCAACAGCAGCAGTGAGCTGGAGGTTTCTGCAGCGTTTACCTGAGAAAGCAAGCTGCAAGTGGGGAGGTAGAGCGACCTGAGACCCTGGCTGAAGACTCTTAAACAGATCTGGGGGACGGCAGGACAGGTGGAAAGAAAGATGGACAGAGGGAGAGATGGAAGAGTGCACAGCAATCCAGGAACAAATGAGATGGCAGGAATGCAGCACCGAAACAGGATGCGATGTGGAGAAAGAGGAAGAAAATTGAAAAAACAGATTAGGGAGACACGGAAAAAGACTCAGACAAGCCACGTTACATAAACACAGTCAGCCAAACACCGTACACACCAGCATACAAGCAAAACCCCGGTCATGTACACACACTCACTCTGTGCCAGGGTGTATCCTGAGTTGGTAGCAGGGGAAGCTCCCATGTTGCTGCAGCCAGGAACCCCAGGGCCTGCAGGGTTGAAGTTGAGGAGCGAGGGGAACTGGAAGGGTAGAGAAACAGGCACTAGACCCCCGAGCATCCCGAAACCCAGGGGGAGGGAGGGGGGCACTGAGCCCAAGAGGTTACTTCCTGAAGCTGAAGACACCTGTGGGAAAGAGGGAAAAGTTGAAAAAACACCTAAATGAAATGTTTGGCATCTGAGTACACAATAACAAAACTGAAACTATATTTGCAAGCAATTTTTCACAAACGACTGACTTTTGGCTAAAGCCTGCCTTAAAAATATTTCTGACCAATCCCAACTTAGCAACTGTTTGTCAGACAAGCGTTTTCTACTGGCAGGGTCTGTGTTTGGATAGTTGATTAGATTAAGTGACTTCATGGGAATTATCCACAAACACAGTCAAATGTTGCTGACAAGTCATTTTTAACACTGACACAAGGTACCCAGATACAATACAAGTGGTATTTTTCCAAATCTTTTTGTGGTCCGTAAAATTGTTTGTTAAAGAAACAAATACTTCTATTCAGAAAGAACACATTGAACTGATCAAAAGTGATTTTTATTTTTTTGTAAAATATATATATATATTTATAAAATAAAAATTAAGTTGCACAACTGTTCTTAAGAAATGTTGAATATATTAAAAAATATCAACATTATAAAATTTTATGAATTCATATGAAATGCCATCAATGAATAAATTGCATTTTAAAATATATTGAAATACAAAACAGTTATTTTAAATTGTAATAATTTCACCTTATTGGTTTACTGTATTTTTTGATCAAATAAAAGCAGCCTACTCACACCAACCTTTCTGATCCCAAACTCCTGACTGTGTCAGCCCTAAATGTACTTGAATAAAACCTGAGTAAGGCCCCTATATTTGCTTCCAGGTAAAATCATGTTAATACCTTAACCATGTCATTTATGTATTGATTCAGGTCACTGTGATATAGTGAAAAAATAGAATATACTGTAGAGCTCACAGGTTGACAGTCAATGTAGTGTGGAAACATTAGCAACAGTTCTGTTTACTTTAAAGTCAGCTGTGAGAAGAGTTTGCACACACACACACACACACAAAAAAAATCATTTTCTTTAAAGAATGGCAGATAAAACACTTTGATGTAAAATCAATAATGTTGCATCAAATACACTTTAAAAGCACATTACTGAAGAAAATAAAAAAGTCACTGTTTAGAGCTTTAAAAAAAAAAAAAAAAAAAAACGACTAAAAATAACTTCAAGCCTCCGAGTGGAAGAAAGCTCATGGGCACTGGAAAAGCACAGCACAAAGACAAGGTAATGATTAATGACGAATGATTCTCAGGGAACACAAATACTGATTAACTAAGTGACTGACTACTGAAGCCGCTTTGCATAAAAACAGCCGGCAAACGCATACATGTAAAGTGATGCTACCACTCAGAGCTAGCAGCGACTTCAGGGACAGGTTAAGCATGACCACACATTTACTTTAAACTGGTTTGGAGTGAACGAGGCTGCTGGACTCACCTGTGACAGATGACAGGAGACAGGAGGAGAGGGCAGGCTCATGGCTGATGCCCGACTTGTTGTAGATTTGGCACTCTGACTAGTCCCTCCCACTGGCCTCTGCTGCTGCCTGTGATTGGCTGGGACTGCTGAAGGGGAGGGGCTACCGTCCTGGCACCCTACAGACAGGGACGTGGCCATCAGGGCGGTGTTGGTGTTGTTTGTGCCACCGGTGGGTGGACTACTGGATTTGTGTCCACCTGCAAAACTGTAACTGGCCTGACTTAATCCGGATTTGACTCCGGATCCCACTGCAGGTCCTTGTGTGGTAAACGGCCTGAAGGTTGGACTCTTGGGGGTGTATTGGTGTGAGCTGGGGATCATTTGAGGCCTGGGGTGGGTGAGAGAGGGAGATGATGAAGATGAGGAGGGCGAGGATGAAGGAGGAGGAGTAGGGGCAGGGGGTCGTGGTGTGAGTTTGATAACAGGAGAGCTGCTACTGTGGGAAGACTTGGTGAGCGTGGCCTGCATGGGCGTGATGAAGTTTGACTGGTTGTGTGGCATTGATAGTAGAGTGGAAGGAGAGGAAGTGGTCGGAGGAGGAGACTGCTGAGGACTCTTGGGATTCATCTGAGAGGGATGAGTGTTCATACGAGGCTGCTGGGAAACCACAGTACCGCCAACACCAGTAGTGGATTTGTTAGCACAGTTTTTTGTTTGTCCAACAGGGGGCGGAGTCTGAACCAACTTCACTCCCATTGTCCCAAATGACCTCTGCTGCGGGGGCAAGAGGGGCGAGGCGGTAGGGGGCGGACGTGGTTTTGCAGACTGCGCCGTGCTCATTCCTGAAATGCCAGCTCTGTGAGTGGGTGTTCCCGAGGGTCTCTGCACAGGCCCGCCGTTCTTTACCATCCCAAAGTTCTTGCCTCGCATGGAGGAAGAAGGAGACGAGGTGAGTGGAGAGGAGAGGGAAGGAGAGGTAGTTAGAGTGCTCATATTCGCCTTTGAGATACCAGAAGACTCCATTTTTGCTGGAAGGGTGGAATGTGACAGAGGTGAGGAGTAGTGGCTGACTCCAGAAGAGGATCTGGGGACACTGGGAGAGGAGGAGGCGGGAACGCCATTGTTTGCCGTCAGTCCCTTGGCAGCGTTACTGAGGAGAGCTAGAGCTTGGGAAATGGAGTCTAGAGAGTTAGCGGCCAGATCCTCGTCCAGTGAATCCGAGAGGCAGATGGGTTCAGAGGGGGAGGAGGGCGGCCTGCATGCCGGGGCGGGTAAGGCAGGCGAGGCAGAGGTGGATCCAACACCTGGAGCGGGTCTCTGTGTCCAGCTGACGTCCTGAGGCAGATGTCACATACAGAACCACAGTCAACAGGAGGACATACTGTATAAAACTGATGATAATTTGCACCATTTGAATATGTGGATGTCATGGTGGAAAACTGGTTCAAATTTACACACCGTCATTTTGGCAGCTTTTGGGGTTGGGACGATCCTTTTCTTGCCCCTGTTAAAAAACAATTCAGCAATCACAATGACATTAAAAGCCATTATTGGAGTATTTTAAAGACCTGTTTACACCAAGACAAATAACCAGTGCAATAAATAATGCATCTGTTCAGACGGTCAACATCTGTATATTAAAATATTTTGCGAATAAATCTGTCCAACCACATGATGCCCAGATAAAACTACTACTTGGTGCTCACAAACAGGATTTAGTAGAGGAACCATTCAGAACCAGCTCTCTTTCTCTTTACTCATGCATTTGGTGTTGATTGATTAGCAATACAGCGAATACAAAAAAATCTTAACGGATGTTTGAAAACATGTAAATACTGTTTGACCTCCTTTCTTCTCTCTGATAAGCAGATGTCAGAATCAGAAAGTTGCACAGGGCAAAAGCACATTTCTGCTTTTATGTAAGTGCCACCAACAGTCATTTTTGCGCCTCTGTCTGAAGAGACAAATCGCATGCAAAAATTTGGTCAGCTTTTTGTTCCAAAAATGTATGTTGATGTGAACAGTTCTTAAATGAGAGATTCTGCCCTACATCAAATCTGTACCTTTTTAGACATTTTTTAGACAGCTTTCCGCTGCAAAATCCATTTTTAACCTACATAATCTACTGTCGAATTTTCTTCAAGAACAAAGTGGCCAACATTGGTTGCTCATTCTCTCAAAATCCACTTCTTGAATCCTTTACCCATATGAAGAACATCAAGGAAGAGGAAATACACCAGGTTTACCATCCACCACACAAACAGAGCAGTGGAATTTGCTTCCTTATTTTCCATGCACTGCCAGAGATCAACTTAATTAAGTTACAGTGACAGCAACCCTCGAGTCATTATATATTTTGTGTGTTAAAATGAAAAAGAAGCCTATTTTAGCACCATCATTTTTGTATTATGACAATAATTACATAATTAAGCACATTTGGTCTCAAACTCAACATTGCCATAGAAAAGCATTAAATGAAGTTCGAGTGACTCCTTTATTAGGGACTAATGTAAAGTTATATGTGCTGTCCTCTAGGTATGGGTCCATGAGGGACCACTCACAAAACCTATTAATATTTCAGGATGTCTGCCATCAACTGAAATTATAAGGGCCATCTATAGCATGGGGTGCTAGAAATATAACTTCTCAATGAAACTTCAGAAAGGGGAATGCATCACAATTTACAGTATTGTTCACGTAAACAAAAGAACATAAATAGCTTAAAAATGTAATAATGGACAATCCCATTACAAATCCTTATTTTTTTTCTCCACATCATTCCAATTTTTATTAACCAGCCAGGGAAAAAAATAAATAAATAAAAAGTTTCAAATATTCAGAATATCTGAATTAAACATTTCCTGTATTTGGACACATAAGTTCATAAATCATCATTAGTATGATCGCTTGCACACTCCATTGATAGTCTTAAGCCAAATCAGCAACTCACCAGCAATATATAATTTTAGACCAAGATATATTTGCATTCACATTAAACTCATTTTATGTGCTATATAGAAAATTCGCTTTGCATATCACTTTGCTTTGCATCTGTCAAAAATAGGCTTGTGTTTAAGATGGACCATTTGTTTACAGCCATGTGCAAAACCTAGCCTAAAGAGACAGCACAGCTTACCCAATCAAACATCTTAACTCTTCTCCCCACTATGCATGTTCTATATGGTAACTGCAAACATTAGTGTAAATATATATATATATATGAAGATCTACTCACAGGC
This sequence comes from Cyprinus carpio, assembly GCF_018340385.1. Classification (NCBI taxonomy): domain Eukaryota; kingdom Metazoa; phylum Chordata; class Actinopteri; order Cypriniformes; family Cyprinidae; genus Cyprinus; species Cyprinus carpio. Next base: position 6,418,144 of record NC_056602.1, read on the forward strand.
CAGTGAGGTGACCATGTACCGCACGACTCTCCTTAAAAAGCATCCTGAAAAAAAAAAAAAAAAAAAGAATTTTTTAGTTGCATGCTGTTCTACTAGAAGTAACATTAGCATATAGTCAAGCACACACCTGGTCTGCATCCAGCCTTTGGGCCAGAGTGGCTTGACTTCATTCTCCATGAAGGCTTTGAGATAGTCCTCCACAGACAGAGAGCACTGCTCCAGCTCATAGCAGCTCAGCTTCACACGCACCAGGTTACACAACAGAGTCCTGGGAAAAACAACATGCACATATTTATAGGCCAACCCTTGATTTCTTACACTGACAGTCTATTGGTGGCTCAGCTTCAGTAGAAGTCTAAACCTGAGTTTGTCATCCCATATGAACTTCTTCCTTGGTCCCATCACCCTCTTTCCTGGCTTCTCTTCATCATCATCCTCCGATCCGTTCTTCTCTCCATCTTCTATCTGCTGCCTGTGACACACATGCACACAGTCAATCTCATAATCTATACATGTCCACGCCACCCGTTTGTCATTTTCAACAGTCTATTCCACTAATCTAAACAAGCAAATCATGACAGCAGAAAGAGGCAGGAAGTTGGGAAAGTTTAAGCCTTACTTAGCTGCAGCTTTTGCCATGCAGTCCATGTTATATCTGGAGATCTGCTCTGGCATCACGCTGCACACGGCGAGTTTGAGCTTTAACAGGGGTGTGCGCAGGCGGTCATCCTGAGTAAAGAGAAAGACAACACGGAGACATCTGAGAGATGAGAGGTGTATCCAGTGTTGGGGAACTGATCTAAACTAAAGCCTGTCTTACAGCTACAAGCTAACTACAGTCAAGTTAATCTGTTTGAAAATTGCTGCACCAAATGATAGCACCATTTACGAGCTACATTAAAGTGGCTGAAAGGGCCAAAGTCTCTTTAAATGATTTTGCAATCAGAATCAATCATCTTGCGCAAAAACTATGGATCTCAAGTGACCGTGTTAAATTTGAACAGATAAATGTATGCTAAACAAACAACCAATGAAACTAGAAATCACCCCAAATAAACTTGAAATAAATAATAATGAGAAACAGAAGCATTTATCTTACAATATTTAGCTTCAAAAGTTCAAAACTTCAGCATAACTGCGACTGTGCTTTCACACTTTCATTACTCCACACAAAAAAATAGTGATATCTGGGTAACCACATTAAATACTTTCATTACTTAAGGCCCGTTCACACCAAGAACGATAACTATAAAGATAACGATAAAGATAACGATATTAGCGTCCACACCAGTGAACGATATCTTCTGTTTATTCTAAGCGCACGCTGGTCTGGCACTTAAAATTCTCGAGCTCGTTACAGCAGGATCGATTCTGATTGGCTGTCAATTTTTTATCGTTCATCAGCTGTAAAAATAAAATCGTTTTGAAAGTGATTGAAACGATATCATTTTTCTTTGTCTTTATCGTTATAGTTGTGGTGTGGACTCTGCTGTTCTTTAATACTGAAAACGATTTTTAGAACTATATCTTTATCGTTATCTTTATAGTTATCGTCCTTGGTGTGAACGGCCTTTAATAGTCATAAATAATAATAATTAATAATTTTATAAACTATTAATTAACGACTAGAGTCTTGACCATTGTGAACTTTAATCGAAATAAAGAGAAGGGGAATCACATTTACGCCTAAATATTAATGATTCTAAAGTCTTAAAGTATAGCTATAAACTATTAAAGTGAATTGTTGAAGAATTTATTTGAACTGATTTTTCAACTGATTGCATTTTTCAATAACTACACGATGAAGAAAGAGACAATGTTATTATTAATATGAAGCATTATGCTACACTATTTGAAAACGTAATTTAGTACTTTCCACTAAATCAACACTAGTATCATTACCAAGTACAAACACAACAAATATTGTTCTGGTGATACCCTATGGGAAAGTATGGTATAGTCCTTCACCTGGATGTTGAGGCTGAGTTTCTTGAGTCGTTTTAGTAGCGCCTCCTTGTTGCAGGGCACAAAAGCCTCCAGGTGAGAATACACCTCAGAACGAATGTTTGCCGGCTGCTCCTGAACCTGCAGCTCAATACTGAACGAGAAGAAAATTGATCAACGCCAAGAAACAATAGACTACGAGAAATTACCACCAAATTTAAAGTCACAGCTAACGGCTGAATGAGAACACGCTGAGATTTGACTTACTCCAGCAAGATATTATTCATATCCAGAGTGAAGAATTTCTTTCTGCCTTCTTGATCAAATTGCCTCGATGCCTGAGTTCAAATAAATAAAACAAAAATCAAGTTAGGCTGGAGAATGATATTAGTCAGAACATGAAGTCCCTGAAGTGTTTTTAAAATGGGAAGTGGATTTGTGGGCGTATATTCGCTCTCTTGCTCTCTCTCTGTAACTCTATGCATTTAACTTCAAAGTTAGATGTAATGCAGTTTATATAACAGGTAGCTATCACCGAAAATATTCAGTGGCCTTTATTCTTATAAATTCATCTGCTCTCACAGAAAAGGCTGGAATAGATTTAAACCCACTTTCTGATGCAATTTCAAACATTTTATTCTTAGGTCTACTTATAACATTAGTAGAAGTCATCATTTCTAAGACGTCTATGTAAAAGCCTTTGCAATGCTTTGCTCATGCAGGGCTGTGAATCTGCCCCATCCTTCAACAGCAATCACTTAACAAATCCTGCAATACACTGTGAGACATTCACAAAACAGACTGTGCTGAAATGTGTCTCTGAAACTGATCAGATCAGATGGAAGTCATTAGGGATCTTGTTAAAATAAGCAAACATTAGAGACATAAAGAGCTTCTTTTTTTCAGCGTGGAATGAATAGATGGATTTTTGAGCTCTTAAAGCCCCCAGTGTGGTTTCAACTCTTATTTAAAAAGATAAATTATTTGTTTTTTTCATGATATGACCCTGTTTAACTGAAATGAGAACAACTCACAGCTCGAAGGTCTTCTATGCGCTTGATCAAAGGGGCTGGAAGACCATTGGGGAGAGGTGGAAAAGAGATGAGACCACCCTGCCCTCGATTTAGTCCCCCTCCTCCAATCTTGTGCCCCAACGATGAACCCAGCCCAACCTGTCCATTCTCTCTGGCTGATGGGGACATCTGGGGCCCTGCGTCCAAAAAACTAAAGTCCAGGTCATGCATGAGATCCTGAAGCTCGCTTTCATTGGCCGAACTAAGAAATGACATCATGGCGGGGTCAGCCGTCAGGTCGGCTAGTGAAAGGTCATTGTTGTTGGCACTGGCTTGGAGATGGGAGTTCTGCAGCAGGTTGTTGGTGTTGGGAGTGTGGGTGAGACCAGGGCCCGGATGAGACGCACTGGCATCTTGTTTCCTCATCTCTTCCTTCTCTCGTGTGAAACGGCGGAGCATTGCGGCCAGACAGAGCGAATCCTTCATTAGTTTCTTCCTCTTCTTCTTCTCAGGGCGATGAAGGCTCAGACCAGCCACTCTGTGAGCAAACATGTGGTCAAAAACTGATTAAAAATGCATTCATGATTAGCTCATTCACATCAACTACATGAACAGCTTAGTAAAGGAACACTTTGAAGAAAAGTAATAATTTCAATTGCATGATATATAAAGGTTCAGTTTTTACAAAAACAAATTCTTACCCTTGTTTAGCTACTTTGTTTTTCCTGGGTTTTTTCTCCTCTATACTGGTTGCATCTTTCTTCTTCCTTCTTTTTATCAGTGGTCCCTCTCCATCTCTCATCTACAACCAGAAAGCACCATATTAAGACAAACATCATAATTAGGGTTTTATGAACAAACTTTTAAAGGGATGGCAATTCTGCCCTCACAAACCCTCATGTCGCTCTAAACCCATAAGATTTTGTTAATCTTTGAAACACAAATTAGGATTTTATTTTATTGAAACGTGAGAGATTTCTGTCCCTCCACCAAATCTTGAAAAAATAAATAAATAAATAAATAAATACATTATATATATATATATATATTTTTTTTTTTATAGCATATGATTAAAGTGGTTTAATAAAGATACACGATCACTTTACATGATAAACAGATTTAATTTAGGCTTTTATTCACATATCGCATGTCAAGCAAGCACGTTTGAGCTTTTGTTTACCATATTTGATGAGGTCTGATTAAATCCGTTCATCAAAGCGATCAAGTTTTCTGTTTAAACCACGCTGTTCATACGGATTTCATCCGTGTTTTAAAAGATCACCAAAAGTCTTATAGGCTCGCAACAACATTAGGGTGAATTTTCATTTTTGGGTGAACTGTCTCTTTAATAGCTCTACGTATCATTTAGTTGCCCTGTTTACACATGATAAACAACAACAACATCCATCAGGGGCGATCTGATCACAAGGGTTCAGCCGAGACAGATATTATAAATAGAAGTGAAAATGGGGTCCGAACTGTTTTGTGATCTGGTCACTCAAACCACATCTGAACGAAGTCACATGCGAAGGGTTTTAAACTCTGAAGATTTCATGCTCCTTAATCTGATTAAGTTATACACATACACCCGTTTGTGGTAAGATAAAAATTAAAACATGCATTTAGGAGCAACAGTATGTTAATTCTTTGGTTTAGCATAGTAAGAGAAATCAGAGATCCTCTCTTTGACAACATCACAAGCTTTTGTTTATCATATTTGATGAGGTCTGATTAAATCCGTTCATCAAAGCGATCACGTCTCTTCTGTTTAAACCACGGTTCATACGGATTTTATCCGTGTTTTAAAAGATCAGCAAAAGTCAAACGAGATACATTACAGATGTATAATAAAATCCAACATCAATGTCTATCTATCTCAGCTGACCACTTCTGACCGGATCACCTACAATGGATATTAATAACCAGGTGTGCACAGGGTCTTTTGGCAAAAACAAAGTAAACTCACCCTGGATTTTTCTTCTTTGCCTCCATCCTCTCCCTCAGACTCAGAGGCAGCTCTAAACTGCAAAGTACCCGTATTAATGTAGAATCCACCAAGCTTGGTGGTCAGGGAGGCTGGAACAAGCTCATCATACTGACAGGAAGAAGACACAATGATTTACAGAAGTATTACGCTGATTGTTGTCTGCATTTCTGAGGTTATGGCAAAAATGACTCCACAAGCACACATTTCAAATCAATCCATAAGGTAAATATATCCATCACTGACTTCAATATGAATGGGAAAACAAACAGCCCTTAAATTCAGAAAGCAATGAGACCGAGTTGGTAAACAGCATGTTAAATGCCAATCGATCATCGCCATAGTGATGTCTGTCTGTTGCCATGGCAAGTGCCCACTCACAGCTTCCGAGTTGTCTATGAAGGGGTCACTCTCATCGTAGCCGAAGCCAATGTCAATCAAATCCTGCATCCGATCTTTCCGCCTCTTTTTCCCTGCGTTACCCTGTAATGACGTCGGTGGTAGCGGCAACGTGACATTTGGCATTTGAGTGCCCTCACATTTGAATATGCAACTTAAAATCATACAACAACACTTACGTATTTGCTTTCAAACTTTTTGGCCAGTGCCTCGACCTCCCGACGTTCTCTCTCGTCATCATTAAAGGGATCATTAGGGTCCAGGGAAGACTGAGAATCTGGTGGTTTCTTCTTAGCCTGTGGAACGAAAACTTTGTGAGCGTAATCACTCCAGCAAGGCTAGCTGGGACATTTCATTTTTCCAGTTTGGATTGGTGGATCAGAATGAGTACGATACATTCTGTATCAATATTATTCTGGAACGTTTTATTTTTTCCATTCAAACTTAGATGGATATTCCACCCAAAAATAAGAAATTAAAAAAAGTTTCAGAATTGCCTCGATGCCAGTTTCTGTTCCCACTGACCTCTATTGTTTTTTTTTGTCCATACAATGGAAGTAAATGGGAACCGAAAGTGTGTTAGGCTTATCAACATTCTTCAAAACATCTTCTTTTGTGTTTCACAGAAGAAAGAAGTCATACAGGTTTAAAACGACACATTTTAAAATGTTGAACTATCCCTTTTAGCTCCATTCACACGAAGGCCGAAAACTATACAGTTTTAATTAATAATCGATAAAATTCTACAAGAATAGAGCATTCCACACCACAACTATAACAATAATGACACATAGGAACAATATCAATGGAATCACTTTCAAGACAAAGACAGCCAATCAGAATCCAGCCGACTTTAAAGAGCTTATGCATTTAAAGCTGCAGAAAACATAACTGCAACACACGCTTATAATAAACAGATCTAGCTTTTATTCAGTTTGAACTGGTATCGCTGTAGACTCCATCGTCATGTTGTGTAGCAGTAGTATTATTATCATTGATATTATTAGTAGCAACCTAAAATGACACCAAAGATCATGTGATCTCAACATGAAGTCTCCCATGAGGTGGCAACCCACTTCATGTTACAACACAGATACACAGACTGCTTATCACAAGAGAGTGCACACCAATTTAATGACATTTCTCAAAAATCATTTATTAGCAAAACTTTTTTAATTAGCAAAAAGTGCACTTTTGAGAAGACAAATCATCTGACAGATGTCAAAGGCCAGGCCTGCATTCATAAAAGTTACAAGAACAGCACTTAGCAGCAATTCAGCGCTCCTTTAATGATATTGTGCGCACAGGGCCCTGGGGGCCATAAGGGTCACGTACTCAACAAAGTGCTCTAAAGTTTATGAGCAAGCAGGATAGAGACACGTCATGAAAAATTAAAAGCACTTCTCACTCGATCGTAACATATGTCACACTTGCCACCTAGATCCCCTGAAGAGGACTTTATTTTTGGACTGCTAACAGGCTAATGCATAAGCAAACTCAGCAAAAACAAGCAAGCGGTGTCTTTTCAATAACAAGTAATGGTTTAACTAGCACAGTCTCTTCACTGGAGTGATCGGGATAGTTACTGTACCTGTTGAGACTGGATGAGCTCGCTGTAGTTGAACTCGGCCGAGCATTGCTCGTTAGGCTCGGACAGACACAGGTTGAGGCGCACTGTCTTCCCTTTGGGCTCTTCGCCGTCTCTCTTCCCGATCATAGCCCCGCGGTCACCCGCTGTCGTCACCCCGGTCTCCATCATCTTCGTCCTGCCTTCTCTGTCAAAACTCATCTCGGCGGCTTCGTCTTCTTCCAGCCGCCGTCTCCTGCCCTCCGCGCCCGGACCGCTGGCCAGGGCCGACAGGGTGACAAACTGCACTTTTCTCGGTTCGGCCATTTGGATGTTCAGTGCTCTTGGACACTCGCTCGCTCACTCACTCACTCACTCGCACTCAGCGGCGGGGCTCGACTTCGCCAAACAACTTGATTTAAAGAGCTTCACGCCGGATGGAAGGGGCGCTCGGAGGCGGTACTGATGCTAGAGTCCCCTTCGCGCCTTACGGGGTGTGCGTGGGAAGGGATGGCCGGGTGAAAGTTGATTTTGGAGGCGCAAGCATCCTCGGTCGCTTTGCTCGGGGGACTCAGGAGCTCCGAACAGCCATCTTAGATGAGAGAGAGTAAATAAAAGAGCGCAGACGAGCGAACTGAGCCTGCGCACACACGGACACCGGAAACGGCGTGCGTGACGGGGAGGGCGCCTTGGCCAATCAGAGGACGCCGATGGCGGCAGCGCGTCCAATCAGAGGCGGGCCTACAGGCAACAGACGCTCTAATGAGCAATTAGAGATGTTACGGTAGAAAAAAAGGATTCCCCTTGAAATTGAGCTAATACATAGATATGGAACTAATAGAGGAAAGTGTTTTCCAGCAGAATGTGGTTTAAGGTGTTTCCTAAAGGCGCTTCTTATATGTTAAGAGGTTCTGTTGTTTGGATTTAAATAGCCCAGGAAATGTAATGGTAATGATTGACAATAACGTTCCATTGCTTAACGTTATTTAATGCATTAACTAATATAACTAACAATAAACATTACATTTGTTACAGTATTTATTAATATTTGTTCAAACTAATAAAAATACTGTTTTTTTAGCTCAAGTAATTTTAATATTATGAACAGAGACAACTTTTGATTTTAATAATGTATTAGTAAATGTCAAAATTAACAAACTTAGATTAACAAAAAAGATTTTCATTTTTGACTGCACTTACTATATGGTTAGGGTTAATTGCATGTGATTATGCATAATCGTTATTATAATAGTAAGTACATGTAACATGAGTAACAAGGACACCTTAAAATAAAGTGTTACCTCATTGTTAATTCATTTTAACAAATGGTTCCTTATTGTAAGGTGTTGCCAATAACAATTCAATATAATTTATTTTTCTTTTCTGATGCAATAACATATTATTTTTCTAATCTTTTCTGTTAGGTTGTCACAGCCTGTTTTGAAACAATTTAATTGTCTTAGTCATTGATATCACTTGTTCTTAAGGTGTACAAATATCATGCCTGAGCTTGATAAATATAACACAGATCTTCATAGCACTGTATACAATTTTATAAAACCTGTCAAATGAAGACATGTATTGTTCCCAAGCCCAAACAATAAAGGTTTATGTTACCTCAAGTAAGAAAAGATGTAAACTTTATTTGTTACATTGTCCATCTCACAGAAAACATTCACTGGCATGGATACATTGTAAATATAGTTTTCTCTTTCTAACAACTGAAAAAAAAAAAAAAAAAAAAAAAGATATGATTCTTATAACTAAGTAAATGTTTTAGTGTGGCTGCACTTATTGTAGCTTTCCAATAATAACTACTGCATTTGTAAATGCGATCAGAGAGCCACTCTGTTGTCTTTGGCCCATTTCTTCATGATGCGGATGATGTACTCAACTTGTGGGTTGCCAGTGCTCTTCAACATCGGCAAAACCTCCTTCAGTGTCTCTCTGAAAACAAAGCAAAAAAAAAAAAAATCATATATATATATATATATATATATATATATATATATGGGTGAGCTATGGCTGTTTTTAACCTTATAGTCTACTGTATCATATTTGATACATACTTTTCTAAGATCCCTAAATTATCAATATGATCAAAACTTTGCTGAAAAACCTGTTGTACACAGTTTACTACACTCCTTTGTCATCTGATTGACAGTTTAAAAAGTAATTCTAAAACGGCCCACCTTCAGGTTGTGGTACATGTGACTTTTTGTCCTAAAATCTTAAATCTGATTTTTATATAGCAATCATAAAAAAAATTTTTATATTGTTAGTGATATCTCAAGATGAACACTTATTAGATGGAAGCAACTAACTGTTAATTGATTATGCACAGATCTTTTCTTTTTTTTTTATATGAGTACAAATATGATACATCAGGCTTTTAAAGAATGTTTATTTGTACATCTCTCGGTCATCCTAGTATTGCATTGTATTGTATGTGTTGCCCCGAAATGAAAAGATCCCAGAATGTCTTCTTTTTGGCCATATAAATATCAGCAACTGCACCACTTTGCACATTTTTGCACGGCTTAAGCCTGAATAAAACAGCTGTGTTTTTTTCCTCCTCGAATGTGACTTCTTTATTTCTCACTTTATCATACTAAATGAGCAATAAAAGCCTGGTGTATCAAATATGATTCTCCAGAAAAAAGCAGATATGAATTTTTTTTTTTTTAATATTTTGCCTAAAGGTTCAATAAACGGTTCCATTTAAAATCAAATAAAAAAATATCTTTTTATGACTATTATTGCATATGTCAGGCTTTACTGGATTAAATGTAGAACTAATAGCTTTAATTTTAAGAATTTAGTTTCATAACCTGAACCAAATAATAAAAGCAGTTAAATTGCATTTGACACCTTATTCCTCAGGCATGTCACTGGTTCATACCTGGACTCTCGGCCTGCCAGAATGAGCTGGAAGATCCCGACACATGCTCCACGCTTCCCCTCCCAGTACTCAGGGTTTTGATCCAGTCTCTCTAGAGCATCAAATGCTTTAGCTGCATAATAGAACTGCCCCATCTGAAAAGAGCTCACGGAATAAATATAAATAATCGAATGAAACCTTCAGAAGAAAACACAACAAGCAGAATCAGGGCTGTAGAAACAACGGCCACAAACTTCGGTGGGCAGAACAAATATCAATGGTAAATGGTTATTCCACTATGGCTAGCACTCTACTGTTTTTAACACTGCCTTTACAGCCTTTATTAAAAAGCAATTAGTACCCAGCTGATATATGAATGAAAATGTGTTCAGAATCTGAACCTTGTAGCAGTCATTTGCGATGAGCTGCAGGAGGCTGAAAGGGTCAGATGAGGTTTCCAGTCTGAGATAGAGCTCCCAGGCCTGTCGAGCCTTCTGATTCATGATGTCTAGAACAGAGGAGGAGGATGACATCAGACAGCGAGAGGTCTCATGCGTCTACAGAAATGACTAATCAAAAAGAGTTGACGTGTAAAAGACGCTTCAAAAGACCATTCCAGTCATTCATCTTCATTAAAGTCAAAACTGAATTGTACTAGTCCAGAACAGGAGATCTGTTGGCCATGGTTCAAAACTTTCAAAGAAGTATAGGAGAACCTACAGCAGCGCGCCAACCAGCTCAGGTAAACATAATCATTCTTGATCTTCTCGTTCTGGATGAGCAGGAACACCTGTTCACATTAAATTCAGATTTAGTCATACTACTTGCAGATGGGTCCTAAATCATATTTACTGAACCACGGTTGTTCTGTACCTCTTCAGCCTCCCTGTAGTTTCCCAGGGCAGCCTTGGCCTGAGCGTAGTTAAAGTTGAATGCGTCGTCATTGTAGAAGTAACTCTGCAGGGAAGCAAGATAGATATTTGATGCTGATGTCTTTAATGCTTCTGCTTCCAGTCCAAACACTCTGAGATATGTAATACCTTGACTGAGTTGAGATATATAAGCACATCCTCAAACTGTTTCAGCAGGAAGAAGCAAGAGGCCATACACTGCCTGCCGGGTATCGTGTCTATAAGAAGAAAATAGACCATTAAATGTGTTTCACATGTCCAGGGCAAAGGGACATGCATTCCAACAGAAAACAAAAACAAAAGGATAGACCTCAAAGCTTGTTTTGTTGACAACAGAATCTCATAACAAATTTAGGGAGATGACGTTTGTGCGGAGCAGCATTTACTCCTAACCGAACCACTCTGAGACACTGAAAACATCAGCTGCTCGCGTGTAAATGAACACAGTGCTGCGCTTCCAGCACTCATCGGTTTGACATGAATCACACAAATGGCCAATTTTGGATTCAAAATAACGGTTTTGCATTCCTACATTAGGGACAAACACCATTTTAATAAAAAATATTTATAAAATAATATTTAATTTTCACCATGTCTGGTGCAAATGACATTTTGTAGTAAACAGAAAGGATATATAATTGAAAGCCATTTTGAGTCTAGGATGAGGCATAGTTTGTGCCAAGAAAACAAACTCTGACACTGGCTCCATTCCATACAGCACTGGGGCCCGGGTGCTGAACCAGCGCTAATATTGTTATTGTTAGCCTAAACAATGATGTTACCACATTCACTGGCTGAGCCTCCAACCAACTGGAAAAACTGCTGGGCAATTTTTAAATGGTCCCTCTGTAAAAATACACAAACATAGTTTTTTGGAAAACGTGCAAAGGCTTTGAGAGGAAATACTGTTATCTGATATATATAAACCTCACGAACCGATCCGATATCTTGTCCCAAAGCAGCATTCACCACCCCCTTCAGAATATATTCCTGTGAATGACACCAGAGGATAAAATGTCACCACTGGACCCAAAATGTATTTTAGTCATCAATTTTCATGTGAGGCATAAAAATGAAGATATGAAGAAAATGGTTATATATGGTGGAAAATATGATTTGATTAGTTTATAATTGTCAGTCCAGTAAAGAAAGGAGAAATAAACATTAGGGTGGACTAAATACCTGGGGTGTGGTGGGCTCAAGGTCTTTGATGAGTTTGTAGGCCTCCTGAATGTCATCTAAATGAGAGACGGCAAAGTTAATAACAAACCTGATAAGCCAGTCTCACTGTATCTGCTAAAGACAAGAGGCTACGCCTTATCGACATACCTTGTCTGAAATAGTAGATGACCAGGTTGAGTCTGGCCTCTGATATGACGTCAATCAGAGGAGGTAAAACCTGCAAGGCCCCCTCACCCCCACGAAACACAACCAGATTGTGCTGAATGAGCTCTTTAGCAAACTGAAACGAGCTGGAAGAGATATCCATCAGGTTCTTCAACTCCGTCTGAAGAGTCAAGAAGGAGAAAAAAAGGTTAATTAAAGGACTTAAAACCACCTTTCATTGTCAACAGACATGCATTTTATTTATTTCCACATCACGTTATAAATGAATTAATATTTGAATATTTTCATTTAGCAAGGACCCTTTAAATTGATCAAATGTGACAGTAAAGACATTTGCATCGTTACACAAAAATACTTGATAGTAGTGTAACTGACCTCAGCAGCTTTGCCATTGTAGAGTCTGAAGTGGTTGCAGGCTTTGAGGTTGAGGGCGATAGTAGAGTCAGGAATGCTCTGCAGATACACGGCCAAAACCTCCTGAGACACGTCATAGTAATCCAGCTTATAGTAACACAAAGCCACATACACATTCAGGGCCAGAAATTCTCTGCAGAATTGGAGAGAGACAGATCATTTGTCAATACTGATGCTGTGCTGTACAAAGAATGTGTTGACATTCCATATGTTATTATAGTATTGTACAAATGCATTGTTAGTCTTCTCAAAGGTTCTGGTTCATATGTTGATGCGATCACAATGTAGTTCTGAAGCACCTGTTCTGCAGTAAGATGCGTTTGTAGATATCAATGGCCTCCTGGTAATGAGAGCGCATATAATGAATGGAAGCCAAGCTCAGCTGATCCTCAGTCACGTCCTCCAGGTTCTGATGGAAACCCATCAGCTTCTTCTCATCACTGAACCACAGACAAGAACAAAGCAGATCTTATCATTATCAGCAGAAGCACTACCGTAATAATGTCTACTAGGGGATGAAATATTATGAAAAACTGACCTTATGAGCTAAATGAAAGAGCAGGCGATTCTGAAGCTGAGTTTTTGGCCCTGCAAAATACAGCATGTTATCATTTTTAATGATGTGCTACAAAAAAAAAAAAGTATGTATTTCTAAAAAATGCTGTTCTTTTTGATGATTTCAGAATGATTTCTGAAGGTTGCAGTAATGATGCTGAAAATTCAGCTTTACCATCACAGGAATAAATGACATTTTAGGATATATTCAAATGATTATAATATTACTGATTTTACTGTATTTGAAAAAAATCATCTTACAGACCCCAAACTTTAGTTTACAGTATGTGGAGACAAACCTTTTAATGCCGCCTCCTCGGCCTCTTTATAAAGCCCCAGGAAAAAGAGCGAACAGCCCAGATATACCCAGACATCCACCGGACACTCTGGCCTCAAAGTGAGGGCTTTGTACTCCTGAGTATATGTAAAAAGTAGGAATATGTCATGTTACAAACAACTCATTTCAAAAGACAGTCAGCCATAATGTCACACGGCCTCGCTCTTTGAAGGTGATTCATTCCCTAGTCAAGCATGACTGACTGCATCCAACATCCTGGTGTGTCTGCAGAATCTAACCTCCATTGCTCTCTTGTGGTCTCCCAAATGAAAGGCACAGAAGCCAATCCAAAGGTCTGCATGCTCCACTGACACTCCGCCATTACGCTGAAACTGGCATTACAGAGTTCATGTAAATATCATAGAGTTGTAATCTGAGATCCAATGTGCTTGTTTTCGTACCTCTAAGAGAGTCAGGGCTCCCAAATAGTCTCTTTGGTTTAGATAATCCTCAAGTCTTGGAATCCTTTTGCTCTTATTTTTCCGTTTCTTCTCATTAGAGCTGGTGGAGGCTTCACCACCCACGGCAGGTTTCATCCGAGACAAGAGCTTCAGAACAGAAACAAGATGCTGCTGTCAGGATGTATAACAGTTCAGATAAATTCTATTCATTTATTCTAATCATGTGTACACATAAATATTTATTCCAGTTTGTAATCTTTCATGCATATTGTACATACCTATTTATCCACTCATTTATGGCAACAAAATCTTTTTATTTGATCCTAAGCATATGCACATATTCTGCACATTTCAATTCTTTGGATATTATCTATGCAATGCAGCTTAGCGTTGCACAAAGTGAATGTTCCGTATGTAATTTATTTATTTGCATTTATTATTGTAGACAGCACATGGACCAAATGTACTATACTAATATTTACACTAGTGCCAATCAAAGGTTTTGTGTTTGTAAGACTTTTTAATTTTGAAATAGGTCTCCGTATGCTCATCAAGACTTCATTTATTTGATCAGAAATTAAATAAAAAATTGTGAATTGGTATTAACTTACTATTTTTATGTTATATAATGTAATTTATTCATGCAAAATTTCAGCATCATTACTCACATGATCCTTCAGGAATCATTCTTATATACTGATTTGACTATTATCAATAAGAACAGCACTTATTTGAAATAGAAATATTTTGTAATACTATAACTGTCTTCACTTTTGATCAATTTAATGCTTCTGAGCCAAATGAAATGGAACTATGAAACTCTATAAAACCTTCCGCTAAAATTATGTTCACTACTGTAATATGTCTTAATTTCTCAGGGGAACATTTAACTACTATCCTATCATATAGTGTGGGCACTTAAAAGAATTAAAGTTACCTAACTAAGCAAGATTAACGCAGAGTATTTGTTTGCTAAATGTTTTTATAAAAACAAAATGTGAAGGTCAATGATATAGATATAACCTATTTTAAATGGTTAACGTAGCTAGATATAATTAGAAAGAAGGGGATTAGATTAAGTAAGTTTAGTTGTTATAATAATAATAAAACTGTTACAGTTACGAGATATAACCAGCTCAACAAGTAACGTTAATACTAATGACAGCAGTAAACCTGTATGTAACCTAAAAAAAAGTGAGCACATTTTTAAAGTTCTTGAATTCATTCATATATTAAATTATGCCCACATAAAAATCACATTTATGCTTGCCTGCTCAGAACATTTTATTATGTGAACTTAATAATAATAACTATATTATGTTGTTGATACTCACCATGGTGATGATGCTTTACTGTCCACGAACACACGATCCTGAAACTAGGCTAGATTTAGCCAGTCCTTTTACTAGCACTCTTATCACCAGAAATCCTATAAAAGGAATCACTAGATTTACAAACAGCATCGATTTAGATGTCCGTTAATCCAGGAACAGTATTTCTGTAGATGAAGTGAACTAGCCAGAAAGCCTACTAGCTAGCATACTTGCTAAACGACTATGTTTAGGTGTGCGTACAAGATGTTTAGAAGATCTGCGTTTGCTTTTGAACAAACGCAAACGATCCTACCTCCTGAATTAAATCAAATTATACATAAATGTTCTCGTCATGTTGTTTAATGTTCTCTTGCTAATCTCGACTGCCATGTTTGGCTGCGCGGCATCACGATGTTGCTAAGCAACCCATTCTTCCACAGATCAATGACGAAGACCGCCATGTGATAGGATTCATGCGCATCGCTCTGCCTTGTGTTTTTAATCAAAATATGGTTAAAATATAACATAAATATGGAAGGAAATATCTAAAAGTTTATCCACCGGAAATACACGTGTTTGTTATATATATAAACAAGTTAAATCTTTCCGAGGACTCCTACAGGAGCCCCAGTGGCCTAATGGATAAGGCACTGGCCTCCTAAGCCAGGGATTGTGGGTTCGAGTCCCATCTGGGGTGGAATGTTTTCGTTACCTTAAAAACCAAAACCGCGACAATTATTTGATTCATACATATATCAATAATGATATCCATGCAAAAGTGCTCATCAACTAATCCTAAAACAGCCAAATCTGAGTCACCCAGACACTTTACATTCTTAAACCAGGGTTTCTGGAAGGTAAATGTAAGACCAAACAAATCAAATTTAACGGAAAAAAGAGAAACAAATGTCCTCTAAATGTAATTGTCTAGGGAGCAATGTTAGCAACACTTCATAGTTTGAAAATACAACTTCCAACATACCTCTGTTCCAACCACTAGAATATGAAAATAACTTTTACTTTACCTTCTGATCGCACTGCAAAAAGTGACATTTGTCTGCAGTATTTTTGTTGTTTTGCAGTGCAAATGTCATTAAAACAAAACCAACATTTGCCACACCATGACTTTATGATTTTAACCTTTTAAGGCCTTACTTTGCAAAAGGTTTAAGACTTTAATAGCTGCACAAACACTGAAAACTGTTTGGATTTCAATAAGATGGCTCTCGTCATTTTGAAAACTGTCAAAACTAAACACTGCAAATTGAATTTTGACTTCATTGGTCAAACACTGAATGGCTGCTACCCAATGCAATCAGTCAATCAAATGTCTACAAAACAAGCTTAACCCCCCTTAACTGTCACAGTACCACCTGTGGGACGCTTGGCGCTCTTTTTGTTGTCCTTTTTCTCTATAAAATCTTTTAGTAATCATCATAAATTATATAGCATTTGAAAGCTTAGAAGCCCAAGATTTATCCTGTGAAAACCATTTGGAAATCATATATTGCGTTACCATGGAAATGGTACTTTAAAATCTTATGGTGGTCTCCTCCCCCTTAGTGGGCAGTGTCAAGTGTCATATTACAAAATGCATTACGGTCTTTTTGAATCAAAACTTTTTATAATCTTGGCAACAAACATATCATTGGAAAGGTCTGAGTCTCTGGATTCCATATTTGGTGGTTTTTTTGAGATAGAACTAAAATTGACAGAGAAATCTGGAGAAAAATTCATTAAACAAAAAAAGTAGTTCTGATGGCTCCCAGTGGCTGTTTGTGGTATGACGCCCTAAATAAAATCTCACAGGAACCTCAATTTTTTTCATATCAACTTCAAATTTGAAACATAAAAAAAAATCCACTTTTGCCAAATTCTGCCAATTTTCTTCTTTAAAAAGAGACCAACTTTAGGCTTATATTCTAAAGTGTTCATAAATTACAACAATTTAAGTTTGGATAGTGCACTTTAATGCCTATTTTAAAAAATAGGGGGTGACAGTTAAAGGGTTAATACATAATACCCAGTTAGGGTTTTTTGAACACTATTCAGCTGACCATTAAGCCATTTCTGTACCAGTCTGTGATCCTGTGGCTCAGTGGTAGAGTATTGTATTATCAGTGCAAAAGGTTGTGGGTTCAATTCCCAGGAAGCACGTTAGGTAAAAAAAGTTAGCCTGAATGCACTGTAAGTCGCTTTGGATAAAAGCGTCTGCTAAATGCATAAATGTAAATTTCACATAAGACCTGCCCATCTGCATTTTTTGGTGTCATTCCAATCACACTACATGGCTAGACTCTATAATCAGAAATAAGCTCAAGAAACCACCATATCAGAAACAAGGTTTTAACCAACCAAATTTATTATTTTCACAAGCATGGTTAACGCTTCTCTTAAGACCAGTCTGCAGTGGTGCCGCCCCAGTCTCCGGCCTGAGCTGTGGGAGCAGCAGACCAGTCCTCAGTGGCAGGCTGAGCACTCCAGTCCTCTGTTGACGAGACAGAAATTCTAGATTACACCAAATGTTACACACATCATTTTGTATTGTGCATTTCATGCTACTAAACAGGAAAACCTTACCTGCGAACACCTCAGCTGGTGCAGCTTTGGCAGGAGCTAAGGAGAAGAGTCGATTAGTTCACAATTTTCACGTTCAGTTGAAATTAGCATAATTAAATTTCCAAAATTGTTTGTATTTTGCATTTACCAACTGTAACATCTGGGGAAACAAGTCTACTAGAAGCAGCTTACCCTCAATGCTAGCTGGGAACTGCTGGATGGGCACAGATGGAACCTGAACACCTTCAGACCAGTCAGCAACCTCAGGCTGGTTGAAGTCGGGCACAGGAGCGGTCCATTCTCCCTGGAACTCCTCCTTTCCTACAGCCTTCTCTGCAGCGGCCTGCTCTTCCTTCTCAATCTAAAGGTAAAGCAGAGAACCAGTGACAATTAGCACACTTTTAATAGTAAACAAAGCAACATCAAGCTACACGGGAAGTGATTCTGAATATTGGTTGGCTGTATTTAAATTAGACATCAGCTTTACAGCAGATAAATTTTAAGCTTTCAACAATTTTTTTTTTATACATTTCAAGGTTGGGGAAAAAATAAATTATATTCAAATAAAAGTGTCAATCTTACAAAACAAGTCCTTAATTTGCCCAAAACAAATGACGACACCTTAATCTTGTCTGGATGTAAACGGAAAGATGCATATTTACCACAAAAGGATTTATGAATTAGTGAAATTCTTGGCCTGATTATGAATACATGGATGAGAAAAACAAACAGTATAAGAATATTTTGCATCGTACCTCCTCAGGATCTCTGTAGAAGTACAGATCCGGCATGACCTCCCATGGGTGCTCCCTGGAGATGGTGCCCCTCATCCTCAGCACTTCTCTGGCCAACATCCACCACATCAAACCCACAGAGTGGGGACCCTAAAACACAACATTTAAAAGCTTATAACCAGACAGAACAAAAACCACTTGGATGAAGAGTTCAGTTTCTCATTAGTACCTTGTTGTTGCATGGAATGGCAATGTCGACGTATCTCAGAGGAGAGTCGGTGTTGCAGAGGGCAATGGTTGGGATGTTGACATAAGAGGCTTCAGTCAGCGGCTGGTGGTCAGCACGAGGATCTGTCACGATCAGGAGGCGGGGCTCCCTGAAAGCAGCCTGAATCTGATTGGTGAAGGTTCCAGGAGTGAAACGACCAGCGAAGGTGGTCGCGCCAGTGGCAGAGGCGAACTTGAGCACAGCTCTCTGACAGGAAAGAACAGTGAGGTTTAACATCAGTAAAATCAGCAGTCAAGTTCACAAAGAACGTATCCAGTGTAAGTGAAAGAATAAAAGCATTGTGGCTCAGGTTACTATCAAACCCCAGTCATGGGGCAAAACCCTCATGGTGTTAGCGAAATCCCGGCCAAGTCACTCTAGCACATTTCCGACACCCAAACACCGACAGCAGTGCCAGGTTTTAATAATGTGCCTGGTTAAACGGCTCTTTGGATTTTTAATTTTAAGCTGCTGACAATGACTAGACACGGAGTGTGTCAATTACCTGGCCAGTGTTTCTGGAGGAGATAACGCAAACATCAGCTGGATTCTCGATGGCAACAATGGCACGAGCAGCCAACAGCAGTTTCTCCCAAGTCTTCTTTAGATTGATGATGTACACGCCTGCAGAAATGCAAGAGTCAGCAGTTATACTGGGGGGTTCCTAAACTTTGACAAAATATTTCTTAAAGCACCCGAGATTTTACAGGGAAAGTTCACCCAAAAAATTAAATTTGTCATTTATTACTCACCCTCATGTCATTCCAAACTGGACCGTTCGTCATCATTGGTTTAATAATTGTTAATGTATGAGATTAATTTGTGTTCAAATATGAAATTAATCTTTATACTATGTGTTGTGAGACTCTCATGAACGGAAGAAAAGCCTTTCATGGCGCACAAAAAGTATTCTTGTAGGAACAAAGGTCTTACGGGTTTGGAATGACATGAAGGGGGGAGTAATTAATGACATTTTTGGGTGAACTATCTCTTTAATAAATATTCCCATAAATTAACACAGGCAAAGGCTTTATTAGATATGATAACTAACACCAAGCCATATTGATATTTTTATTTTTTTTTGAATTACAACCCTGTTTTACACTTTGTAATTTTACCTTGGATTTTAATTAACTCTCAAACCACCTGCAGTTCCCTCACAACCCCTTGTAAGTTACACTAACCGACAAAGATTGATAAAGCCCCAGAAAGGCATGTTGCAGCCAGATCCCCCAAATCTGCACTTCTTACCGTCACTCTTTCTCTTGTAGACGTACTGCTCCATCTGGAAGTCCAGGTTGGTTCCTCCCAGATGGGTTCCTGCTGCCAGGAACTTCAGCACATCCTCCTCCTTCATCTGAAGGACATCCAGACCTCCGGACATCGTGACCACTTTCCCTGCGTAACGAGTTTAGTGGGTAAGCTGGAAGGAAACAAGAGCGTATAGATACATGGCTTAGCCTGGAAGAAACCGACAAGGAGAATAAGTATTTAGAAGCAATTTGGATGAATGTAGCTCAGGTCGCTATCAAACCCCAGTCATGGGGCGCATCAGCCCTACTGGTGTTAGCGAAAACCCGGCTGTATCACTTTAGCACACTTCCGACACCTGAACACCCACAGCAGTGCGAGGCTTTAACGGTGTGCATGATCCTCACAGAACGTAGAGACATCTCGCATCACCGATAGCGCGTCAGATGCTATACTTTACCGCGCTAACTCACTGAGTAAACGTCAAACTTATTTCAACAATCAACTAAAAGAAAGTTCAAAGTTATGTAGACATTTGATGTCAAACTACTCAATTGTTAATTTTTCTTACGATTATCCACCAAGCGCGCTACACTGACTGTAGACGAGCACGCGCTTCCCAGCGTGAGATTACACGTTGCGATTCAGGCCTTCATATTTCTTTTTAGGAAATCTGACGCAAACTTCAAATTTAACATGATATTTGATTTATATTGGTAATTATGGCCTTTATTGAAGTAGTTCGACTCCAGTAGACGTTTAAAATCGACAAAATTATAGATTTTATGCTCACCACGAGACAACGCCGTATGGAGTTCTGCACCTCACGGCAAAAAGAGGGCGGGATGAGGAAATGACGTACATTATATACCCGAGTGTCCACCAATCACACTGGGGGATTTCTTGCTCTTCGCTTTCCTTCTGTTTAATCAAAGTAACATACTAACTTTTACCCCTAGCGGCGGTGGAGGATTTCACACGCGAGACATCAGTCAGTTGTTGATCTTTGTTTGGTGAAGTGAATAGGGCTGGTCCTCAAAACGTTAAAATTACACACACACACCATCAACAATATAGTGAGTACAAATCAGATTAGTTATGTTTTTGTAGTTTTGTAAAATTAATAAATTGTTTTGTTACTTGAAATAAAACAAACATTTACTGAAATGTAATTAAAAAAATTATATATATATATTTTATTGCCAAACAACTGTCCTAATTTTCATTTAATGCAGCTTTATTTGATATACTAAAAATAAAACTAACCCAAAAATGATTTAAACTTCATATACATATTCAAATGATAATAATATTAATAACAATAAATTACAAAAAACAACAGAATTACTAAAACTTACACTAAAATTAAAATGAATTCAGAATATGAATTAAAAAATATATAATGGTATCTCAATTGAACTAAAATAGCAGTAGGCAATGTTAACAAACACATACATAAAATGAAATAAAAAATAAACTGTAAAATTGGAAATATGGCATTTTAAATGAATTGTCTTCAATTAATTGTTTTATGTATTGTTCATTCATCCATGTAAAATCCATCAAATAGCAGTACAAGTCTAATGTCTGCATTCTGGTTTATGCTGGATATTTTTATGATATCATTATTATTTCCTTGGGGAGCTGTTTTTTAATAACTACTGTATGCTTGAGTCATTTTGCAGTTAGGTAAATAAAATCTGACAGAATTCTAACGAAGTCTGGTGTCTGTGTTATAATTACTGCTCCCTGTGTGACGCGTGTCACTGCAGTGCTTCAGTCCCTCTGGTGTCCTCATACCTGACCCCCTTTACACTGTCTGGCAGCCCGTCTGGGACTCTGAGCTGTCAGACCGTCAGGGTTTATACCATCAGCAGCACCCAGCAGAGCACAGAATAACAGAGGAGCAAGATCATGTTGTGCCATGTTAACAGTATGCAATTATTTTCTGTTTTTTTTTTTTTTTTTTTTTCACTAGAAAAACTAGTGTGATAAAACTCAATGACAAATGCTAAAAATGTAGTGTAGGTTACAAAACCACCTGCACAAAACAACCATTTATAAACAGTCCAGATTTATTCACTTATTAACATAGGCACGACATTTGCTTGTGCAAATATTCTCACATACAGACAAAATATCAACAATAATGGCCATAAGAAATGCTGAAGAGAGGATACTGATTGTATGAAAGCAAAAGAGTATCTCCACAGACCAGCACAAAGCACAATGGCTTACATAGCAACATGTGACCAACACACACACCACTCGGATTCAGTCTGAATGCAGTCAACTTCACTGAGTTTAAAGTACTTTCACAAACTATATGCATGTAGTGTGCAGTGTGACCGGAACTTGAGAACCCTCTTAACTGATATAAAACTAGTGTATCACTTGGCTCCTGCAGCAGATAATCTTGCTAATCTAATTCATTTTAATCAAGGACTTTTAAAACAAATTGTTAACTGAATTTAGCAAACTAAATGAAATTATAATTACTTGCGTATATCAAATTTAAAAGATCAAAGTCATTTGACGTATATGGTAATAATGATTCCTGTAGTACAAGTCCTATGGGATCGACACTGACCAGTGCACATACAGTACGAACCCTCAAAGTATAGGAAGTGGCAAATGGCAAAGTACTATCACCAAGACAACTGAGAGAACAAGAAAGCCAAAGGCTTATGGGGTGAATTTCATGAAAACATGTCCACATGATATTAATACCAAAATTTCAAGAGGAAAAAATAAACAAAAACAAAAGAAAGACATTATATTTGGCTTAAATAAATCAAAATCTATTTCAGATCCATTAAGAATTTTGCACTGTGACATTATTTACAAGACAATTAAGCATATTTCCCCTAAGTACACATTACTGTAATTTTATTAGAATTTTTCTCCCCTTTTTAAAGGTTTTATACTACAAATTACTGTAATTTGCTGATTAAAAAAAAACTTTAAAGGCAATATGAAAAAGACTACCATGGTGGAATGAACGGACTACTTAACTGAAACAAAAATAATGCCTCAATGCCAAAAATCCTAATAGTTTTTAAGGGTGAACAGCTACCCGGACATGTTTTTGGCAGTCTTCCTAAAATTCCCCCTATGGGTCATGTGGAATTAACATTACACTGTTGTGTTCACACTGAGCACCACACTAAGGTCAACACGACAAATTGTCGGTCAAAATGATCTGACAATTCATTTGCAAGTACGCTAAACGAAGTATTGTAAATTCTCACTGATACGTTCCACTTCAAATATTGTTTTCTCAGGAACTATAACACTTGTTCTCCCGTTTCTTTAATAAATATTAAATGTTTCTCCAGGTCTTTCAAAGTCTCATTCAATCCAAATCCTGGCTTTGTGCCCAGGAGCGAGCGTTCAAGAAAATAAAAAACCCGGTGTACTGGAATGCACTGATAAACCCACAGAGTCGCACAGCACAGGAAATCAGCAGAACGGCACAAATCATCACATAGAGACGTGCAATAACAGTCGGAGTGGAGTATGTTGGAGATGAGACAGTCATGTGTTGTCAGTTCAGTTTCTCAGCTCTGGAGTAATTTGGTCTGATTGTCGGAGCACTGGAGTATTATGTCAACATGTCTTTGTAAGACCAGTCTTAAACACCCACTAAGCCTCATCCTTGACTAAAAAGGATTTAACTCAGAGGACCATGCTTAAGAACTATCTCAGACACACGAGTCCACAGACTCATGGGTTTCTGAGAACCCTGCAAAGGTGGGCACTTTTTTAATGACACGGAGACATGTGGTATTCTAAGGTTAGTTGCCAAAAGGGGGACATCTTCCTGTAAAAGGAGTGTTTTCTTGTGAGCTAACAGCACATGATTCAGCAGTCTCTCATTGGTATTCTTCAGTGCAGACCCCTGTCTCAATATGCAGGCGTCAACAAGGCAGACAAACTCACAATGTGGCAATTTAGGAATGTCATGGGGTAACGATTCACTGCACCTGAAAACACGAACACACAAAGACACACACACACATACAAACACACGTGCGCGCAACCCTACGATTACCAGTACCCCAGCCAACACTAGCTGCTTTTGTTTTGATCAAGCCTTCAAGGATAATAGAACGCCATCTTTTCACCAAAAGCACACACTCCTGTAACGGACACAAACAGGTCCACACATAAAGTGCGTCGGGTGTCTTTAGGACTTCAGTCCCATGCGTGCCATCAGCTGCTCGTACACAGTCCAGGCCATGGCTGCCATGAGGGTTCTCCTCAGAGAACGAGGAACCGCTCCTCGAAAGAACCCGCTCAAGCCATGCTTCTAAAATCGGAGAGAGAGAGAATAAGAATTAAAATGATGCAACTGACTTTAAAAAGACTTTAATCTACTGACAAAACCATGACTTAAGAAACTGACACACAGTATGAAGTCCACATATAAGTGTGCCAGATGTGTTTAAAAACAGAGTTTCAGAAAATACAAAACAACATTCAGAATTTAATTTCTGTAATGTGACAGTCTAGTTTGAAACAGAAAATTCAGATGAAAATGATGTTGGGTGGGACTTAATATTATCTGTGAGCACTTGACTAGATAATGAAAAGTGGAAACGTGAAAGGATGTGATATTATTAAGTTCATATTATCTTTCGGCTACATCCTCAGAAGTCACTCTAGATGTAGAAATATATATATTTATAAAAAAAGCTTATGCCAACAAACATTTTCTTTAAGAATAAATGTTGCACAAGGCAAGGAACATTTATTAAGAAAGTAAATATGATACACTACAGTACAGTAAAATACACCAATTAGTAATTATGAAATAATATTACAGTTTAAAATAACTATTTTTTGTGTTAATATATTTTAAAATGTAATTAATTCCTGTGGGCAAATCTGAATTTTCAGCATCATTACTCCAGTCTTCAGGGTCATACAATCCGTCAGTCAATCTATTATGCTTATTTGATGCTTAATTTCTTAAAAAACATTTCTTATAATTATCAATATTATTATAATGGTTTTAAAAAAATTTGTGGAAACTGTGATCATTTTTTATTTTTTTTCAGGATTCTTTGATGATTAGAAAGTTAAAAGCAGAATTTATTTGAAACAGTTTTTTTTTTGTAACAATGTTTTACTGTTACTTTTAATCAATTAAATGCATCATCCCTGAACAAAAATAAATAAATATTTTTTTCACACCCAAAAAAAAACAAAAAAAAAACAAAGCAAATTACTGATCCCAAACTGTGTGTGTGGTAATAGTGTTGTATGCCACATGTATATATATGTGACCCAGGTCCACAAAACTAGACATAAGGGTAAATTTTTGAAATTGAGATTTATACATCATCTGAAAGCTGATTGAATAAGCTTTCCATTGACATATGGTTTGTTAGGACAATATTTGCCTGGGATATAACTATTTGTAAATCTGGAATCTGATGGTGCAAAAAAAAAAAAAAAAAAAAGAAAAAAATCAAAATATTGAGAAAATCGCCTTTAAAGGCGTCCAAATGAAGTTCTTAGCAATGCAAAATCAAGTTTTGACACATTTACGGTAGGAAATTTTCAAAATATCTTTTACTTAATATCCTAATGATTTTTGGCGTAAAAGAAAAATGGATAATTTTGACCAATACAATGTATTGTTGGCTATTGCTACAAATATACCCATGCTACTTATGAATGGTTTTGTGCTCCAGGGTCACATATATGGTAATGGCAATGGTATTGTGTTTAAAATTTTGTGTTTAAAAAGACTTCAAAAGGTCAACAAGTATGATTTATGCTTACCTCATAAACGTGGCGTACAGCGTCGCTGGTCTTGGGATACAACGTTGGGCTCACTTGCATGTGAGTTTTGATCACATCTGCTGGCTGAGTGGCTAGAGAGGCCAAAATACCAGCCACTACACCACAGCCAAAATTAACCAGTGGGACAAAGGAGGACGAGCTGATCTCTGAGTGCATAAGAGAGAGAAGACTTCATTACACAATGTCATATCCTCAGATCACATCACAATCGTGACTGATCAGAATCTCACCCTCTGGCAAAGCCTTTTTGGCCTGGCTGTAGAACATGACATAGATGCCAGAGAACGGGGCGTCTCTGAGCAGAGTCGCTGTGAGCCCGGAGTAAAGAACCCTGGGACCTTCATTCTGACACACACTTTTAAGGGCTCCAGCTACGCTTATGTAATTGTACCGCCCGCTCTGAAATAAAACATGCAACTTTGAATAACACACAGATACGACAGAAAACATGCATTTTCAATGTGCATACAGTACAGTGTCAGAGTGCAGTAATGATCCTCACCTCAAAACGAGTCTTAATGACTGTGATGGGCAGCATGGCTACACCTGCCACACAACGAGCCCCTGCCCCTAGCAACACCGCCTCCCCAGCACTCGGAGACCTATCCTGGAAGAAGTGCTGCTTCAGCGAGTAAAATGTGCTGAAGTAGATCCCTACACCAGGGATACAGCGCATGAATGACTGTAGGACAGAAAAAGGGACAAGTGAGACAACTATAGTATTTGATATACAAAAATAAATAAATAGTGATGAACTGAAATTTTGGCCAACACTAATTTTTGGTTTTGGGCCTAAATCATTGACCAAAACAGTGACATTTAATTAGTTTCTCTGATGTTTGGCTGTGTCAGTGTCTGTTTCATGCACACAATGTGAATAAACTACAACAGGCAAACGTGTCAGCTGTATGATTGAATTCTAGAGCTGGATTAACAATATTGATTTTTTTGTTTTTAATTGATTCTGATATGGATTCTTAAATCTCAAGATCAATCTTTTAGTCTTTTCTGTTGATGCGTGAACTTTCAAAACATTATTTGTAGGGCACCTACCAGCCAATAATCACAAAAATCCTTGTGCTTTTAATATAAATCACTCTCAGCTTTCAAATTCAGCCAATTTTATCATGAAATATAAACAAGTCATGTGGTTTTGAGGCTCTTTAATGTGGCATAATAACTGTAGCACCTGTAGCATAATCATCTCTTACACTTTACTACTAGTTGCAGCACAAAATAAATATGAAGAAAGAGTATTTTTAATCTTTATAACATTATATTCCTCACAGGACAACAGGATTTTTGTTCGTGCCACATTAAATACATCATCTACAGTTGAAATTCAATGAAGAATTGGATAAATGTCTGAGATCAGAACACTGATGCTCATTGTGAGATCAAACAGTAAGCAAGGACCAAAGGAAATGGACACATCAGCCAATACACTTGACTCACCGGTGAAACCCCCTTCCACAGGCCTAGCAGCTTCTCTGTGCGGATCACGTTGAAAAAGACTGTAATCATCCCCACTTTAGGAGCACTGAGAGACAAAGACAAAAATACAAATGGTCACGATGGACACAGACAGAGAGACAAAGAAGGGCGAAAACAGACAGAACAAGCAAAACATCTCTGCATTTAGATGGCTTGCTGAGCATATGAGGACACATAATTTGACATGGGTAACATGTTATCCTCTGCAAAGCTGAGAGAGGCAGACAATTTAATAACGGAGCACTCCCACACAGCATACAGAGAGGATGCAGTTATATAAACATGACACTCGTATCTCACCAATAAAATAAAAAAATAATAATAATACAGGCTAAAACCTCACAGTTGTCACAACAACCAAAAACACTGAACAAACCAAAAGCAAGCAATTGTTGCCAATAAAAGTTGCTATGTGGTTGCTTACTAGCTCAAGTCAAGTTGATTCCAAAATCTATGAAATTTTGGATCTGTAGATATGCCTTGGGTGTCGTTTTAATGTTAGTTTACAGAATTTGTATCAGTTTTATCAGCCACTGACGAAAATCCCAACTACATTTGCTGAAATCACTAACTTTAAGCATGCTTTAGCAAACACCACAAAAATACTAGCTATCAGTATTGGGCAAAATTGGGATATAACATTGTTTCTCTTTAAAGGACTGAAGTTGTTTTAATCTACGTCATACTATGCTAAATTAGCTCTTAGTCAGAAGGACAACAGAAATGATTAATGCATATTAACTATGCAAGACATGTTTATTATCTGTCAATCAAGTCCTTGACATCTAATACCAGACAAAGATCAGGGCGAAAGGACAGCAGCCTAACTGCAGGCTTATGTCTAGACACGGTCAGCGAGGGTCACAGCAGGCATGTCGATCAGTGGCGTCTCACCCTGGGTGCATGTTGTTGTGCAGGGTCTGCAGTCTGGTCTTCACCAGATCCAGCGGCTGGAACAGCAGAGTGGAGCAGGTGCCGCTGAGAGAGCCGCACATGAAGGCCTTCAGGGCAGGATGAGCCTGAGAGAACAAACCCAGAAAGACAGAATCTGAGCAAACGAGGACTGAAGGAGGAGACAAAGGTTAAAGTTAGAAAAGAGTATAAATGGATTTATATAAAATGTGGGGTGACAGCAGAAGAGAAGTCAAATGGTTTTGAGATGAACAGAAAGATTAGATGATAAAACTACAGTTTAAGAGAATACAATTCAGGCAGCACTTTAAAGGGGACATATTCAACACTGTTCTACCATTTTGCTTTTCCTTTAAGTCCACTTTACATGTTAGTTCAACAAAACAGTCACAGTCACCCTTCGAATTAAGCCGAGGCTTCCAGAAATGGTGTTGAATCTCTTTTTCTGCGTTTTATATTGGGAGTACAATTTGTAAAGGTGTATTTTAGCATATACATACACTCATATCTCCAGATGTGTGTGTGTATAAAAGACAAATGCGACTTATTTGTATGTTTTTTTTTAGGTCTGTTATTTACTTTCACTTTACTGACCTGTCCTCGTGAATATTATATTTTTGTCATGTTTCCTACTCACAGCTGGTTGTATGTCTACATCTTTCTTTGTTTAGATTTTTTTTTACTACAAAATAAAATAAAAGTTTGGTTTTACTTGAATTTATGACCTAAAATGTAATATTCTGTTGTAACAGGATTTTTTTTTATTTACATTTTTTTTTTTTTTTTTTTATTTATTTTTTTTTTTTTATGTTTAAAATGTTTTTTTTACATGGGGGGGAGGGGTTAATTTTGGAAAATATAAATTAAATAAATATAAATATAAAACAGAACTAAATAAATCATTCAAATAAATCATACAAATCAAAAAATAAAAATTAAAAGAGGGCTCGAAACATAAACATGGGCGGTCATATGCTAATATGCTCATGATTATGATGTCATAACCATGATGATTCCTTATGATGAAAAACATTTTTGCAGCTTGTTTTTCATTACCTTTCTGAGTGGGCTAGGAAGGGAGCTATGCACTGTAAAAAGTTATTTCAAAAAAGCAGAATAACACTGTTTTCCAAGTTATGCCCCCTTTAACAGGCTTGGGTACAAAAACTACCTTCATTTTCTCAGCACAACAGTCACCATCTACTGCAACAGCACTAAAAACACCACAGTGACCAACACTGACATCCCAGATAAAAGGATATTCTCACGCACTGAATACCAATCCAACATTTGGTGCCCTGCATGGACACCAAACCTTCAAATACACTGTGTTATTTACATGTACATTTATGCAAATGAAAAAAAAAAATAGTTTGTGTAAGTGTGCATGACCACACATACACATGAACGCACTTCAAAATAGACCATAATAGAGAATCACACCAAACACAGATGCACAACCACACACTGACACCGTCAGCATCATCACACACACACACTGACATGCACATCCAGACTGAAGCGCTGGCGACAGGCTCCTCAGAGCGCTGAGATTCATTTAGAAGCATGAAATCAGCAAGACATGAGTGATGGGCAGACACACACAACTGCACAGAGAAAAAAAATAGTGGAGAAAAAAGTGGTGCACTGACTAATCTGCCCTACCTTTCCCAGGCTGCTGGCAGATTTGGGCTGAGGGTCGTTTTTCTCTTGCATCTCTCTCTCACTCTTTCTGCTGCCGCTAACAGCACATGACAGAGTAAGCCCCCATCTCTCTCCTCTCAAACACAATGCCCACAAATCTCTCCTTAACCCCCTCCCACCCAACAGCAAGAGATTTAATGGCTTAATCCACAAGCTTCCTTGCTTGCCGATCTCAGCGCTGGTTTTCCGCACTCCTTATCGCACATCCATGGTTTCAGTCCCTCCGTTTCGTTTGTGTTCCAGAACAAGTGCTTTCAGCACAGCGCGAGTCATGCAGTTGCCGAAGGCATATGTATATGTGCGTGAGTGTGTGCTTGCGTGGATGTGACACAGGAAATGTGGGTCATACATTGGATGCATGTATCCTATTATTCCAACATAGGTTCAGCCGGGTTGCACAACAAAGAAAAACAATGACTTTGGGATCTTCATATGCCTTTTACACATAAAAATGGCTTTGTGCTGGGCAAAACAGTGTCGTCAAAACATATTCACACTCCCTCAGACTTCTATTACAAATAAGACATGAAAAAAAAAATATGATTGCTTTTCTCTGCTAATGATAGACTGAAATGTCAGCCAAACCGGTTATTTGGCAGGCATTCAGGCATTTTGAGACAATCAGCATCAGCTGGTGATGACTATGCCACATGTGAAAGTTTCTGGATCAGTTTAAACATACAACTGCTTTCTTAATGATGCATCCACATTATGTTATACCCACTAATTACCCTGACTGGCCCGCTAAATCAACTTTAAGGTTTTCAATGGGCTTTTTAGTACCCAATCAGGATAAGTAGTTTAATGTCAGACTATTTTATTATATTCATCTTTTGGTTATTGAGCATTTCACATTTAACTTCAGTAGAACAGCTCTACATTAAAGCACACACCCCTAGCACCAACTCACCAGGGCTATCTCCATTGCAGATGGAGAGGAGGATGAGGTTTGAACAGAGGAAGAGCTCAACTCCCTCCTTTTGACCTCTTCTATGGCCGTTGTGATGTGTTGGACGCCAAAGCTTTGATTCCAGACTGCATGAGGGAGAAATTAATTTAATACCCAACCCACTGCTACCATCATACACGACCAAACACACAATCAAGAAAAAGAACTGTTGTATATTAGAGTTTCGTGTGTTAGAGATTAGTGTGTCAGATTTAAGTTACATTTTATGTTTACCTGTCTGTTAAGGACCGAAGAAGAAGAGTGAATGAGGACTGATCTTCATCATGATTCTCGCGCTTTCTGTCACTTTACACACAGCTGTCAACAGTACATACAGCGACGACAAATTCAGATACAGAAACCAGCATTTAAATAATAAAATATGACATAAGCATGTAGAAACTTGCAGCAAATCACAGAATTGTCAAATAAAAATAACTATTAAAGCACATCTTAGTAAAAGCTAATGATAATTTCTATAGCCCAGCATACTTCGTTTCAAATATCCTGCAGCTGCTAACTTACCAACTGCTTCGTAAAATACAAAACTGGCAATAAACACACTGGAAAATATTATCGGGAAAAAAGGTGGCGCAACACACGTCAGCTGATTTCTGTCAGTTAAGTTAGCCGGTAAAGCTAACAGTCACCTCTCAAGCTATTATAAAGCCATAAACTTTACCTTACACACAGTTGTTCCGTTTTCCGGTATCTCCAAAAGATTGCGTATTTTCGTTTCAAGCAATCAATGTTTGTTGAAGTAGAGGTGAAACAGCAGGCGTACGTTACACAACAGTTTTCAAAAACACGTTCCTGCGGTGAGACCGTGAGCACAGCGTAGAGTTCGGAGTTACGCTCGCGCGAGAAAGTTGTACGTTGTTTGCGTAACTCATACGCACTGTTTGCGCAGTCTGCAGAACAACGGGCAAGAACCGGTTTTAGCTCGATTATTCCAGCGGTGCAGGTCACACGTGCTCCGGGGAGAGACGCTTGATGCCCCCCACTGGAACACGGAGGTAAATATCTCTCCAAACTCCTAACACTTGAAATAAATTAATGTTAAGCCTTTGTTAAAAATACTTCTTTTTAAATTGTCCTCCAAGACATAAATAGAGACTGGACTTTATTACTGGCATTGGTCATTGACTGATGAAAAACCCACCAAGAGCCTAACTCAGAAGCTAATTTAAAATAAAGTACAGTAAATTTATCACAGAGGAAGCTTACACAAGCAACATATACATACACACACACCTCTTCAGTCTTATGTGTTATTATCTTTTATCTTTAGACATCTGGATAATTGTTGTATGTTGTGTGTAACTGCTGTGGTTTGGAAAAAAATATTGGAGGTAAAATTGAGGGTACAAAAGACAAAACTTTAATCAGATGCAATGAAACAGTATGTGACATTAAAAGTGAGTGGAAAATATCTTTCCAATTTTTCCAAATAAAGTCAGTCCACTACCATTGCACTGAAGTTTGACAATTTATAGGCCTATCATGATAGTCTCCAAATGGATTGTTAGAAACATACAGCAGGAAAAATATGTGTAATGCAGACAATTATTACTGTATGACAGATAAATCCTGTAAGCAAATACAGTGAAAATTGAAAAGAAAAAACAAAAATAAACAGTTGAGAACAAACGAAAACTTACACACCCCACCACCTAAAGTGTTAACTTCAAAACATCAAGGAACCAAAAAAAACCCTTAGTTTGCAGTAACGTGTGGTGTACAAATCCTGAGCATTCTCAAAAACATTAACAATATTTGATGCAATTAAGGCATAGTCTTCATTTTAAAACGGGAGTAGAAGAGGCGGAAAGGTGTTAGTGAAACTATTAGGAAAAAGGCTTAAGTGGTGCAGAAGTGCTCTTGAAACAAAATAACGAAGATTAATCTCTTTAAGCTGATAAGTAATATTCCTGCAAATCCTGGATTACATACTATTACTGCATAAGGAAACTTCTTCCCATCATCAATTATAAAAAAATCTCCCAACATTTAAATTTACTTTGAAAATGGATAAATATTTGGTCTCTGATGTAAAATATAAATAGCCAATATTTATTCAAATGCATCGTAAGGCAGTCATCAACAGGGTAAGACAGATTACGCCAAATAAACCGTTTCCGTTTCACTGGAAAGATAAAGTTTGATTAGTAGCAAAATTAAAGATTTTTCTTTGCCCTTATTTTTTTTGTTTATCTTGGACGCAAAGTTATGCTTATGGCTCAAAATCTGCTTTAAAACATGAAAATTGCAGCAAAAACCCTGTTAAGGATACAGTTGCCCTCAAAGCATACACATTTCATTTAAACAAGACAAACTTGGTGGCAAATAGATCCTCATCTGTAACGCCCATAGGATCAGCTTTGATGCGCTGAAATTTATTCAGGAGTTGCCTCTGACCCCTCACTCTTCAGATCGTTCTCCTCATCGCTATCCAAACCCGAGCGTCCAGCTGTACGACGTACGTTTACAGTGAAATCTCCACGCCTAGAGAAGAGAAACATAACACTAAATACGTGGCGAACAAATTCTCAATGACTCATTTGTCAGTCATTTTTCATTTTAAAAGCAATGTTTGTGGAGGAATGATGATATGACACTCACAAAGCAGCAGAGTACGCACCTGAGTTTGTTCTTTAGGGTGCTGACCTCTCGGTTCATAAGACTAGCAGATTCTGTGGCATCTTCCAACTCTCTCTGCAGCTTCCTGCGGGAGGCGTTAGCTCGAGCCGCTTCCTCCTCGGTCTCTTCTAGCTGTCTCTTCAACTGCTTCATACGAGTGTTCAGCTTTTCAGTCTGACCAAGAGGAAGATTTCATTATGAATGGAATTCAAAATACTGATTACTTCCACCATTAAGAGTAAAACTTTAACTAGTAATAATGTTCCTATTTAATAGTCAACGACAACAAAACATGCCTTGAATTTAAATTAGCTGTACTGGTACAAGTGGACCAAATCACCTTTGATTGAGAACAAACAAAGATCAAATTAAGTCTCTGCCTTGGCTTTGCAGTAGTTTGAACAAGCTTGCTGTATTATAAATTGATTGCACAGCTTACCTCATTTTTGTATTGCTCAGCATTGCGTCTCTCATCATCAACCTGCAGTAAGATCTCTTTGAGCTTCTTCTCCATTCGCCGCACCTGTTTTGTGGACTGCTGCCTCTCCCTGACAGGAAGTAAATGAAGTTTGGTTTTTAGAGAAAGTAAAATCACTGAGGAAATCTGCATCATGTTAACATAATAATAATAAAGACCTTACAACACATACTGACAACTGAAAGTTTACTGGAGGATTTGAGGTGTAATTATGCTGTATATAACACAAACCATCTCTAACATCACTCACTTCATCTCAACATCCAACTGCTCTTCGAGCTGTGGGATCTTGGCCTCCAGAGCAGCAATAGTGGACTTGTACTTGCTCTTCACAGCTGCCTCCAAATCCTGAAGCTTCTGCTTTAGGTCCTTGTTCTGGCGGTCCAGCTGAGAGCGCAAACCCTCCAGCCGCTGACTGTTACCACGCTCTGCAGTCAACTCCACTGTAACCTGCTCAGCCTGACGTCGAACCAGAATAAAGCCACAGAGAGTCATGAAGAACACTTTTTGAAGTGTTTCCAATCTCAGCAATCATCTCATGAAGCTCTTGGTACTCTACCTGCAGTGTAGCTTTCTTCAGTCGGTCATTGATCAGTTCCACATTGAGATGTTCTTCCTCAAGTTCCTCCTCAAGTTGAGCAATACGTGCCTCCAGTCTCCTCCTCTCGTCGCTGCTCAGCAAGCTGATGGAGAAAAAGTATACACCATTTAAACCACTGAACCCAGTAAGATACCTAATAAACTTCGATTTTCTTGGACTAACTTTCTGATGCCGAATACCCTACCAAACAATACACAACAACACCACCAACACCAACACCAACAGGTAACTCACTTCTTGGCATTCTGACTATTGATCTCATCCTGCAGCTCATCTCGTTCTTGTTGGATTTGTTTCTTTGCTCTATCAGCAGCAGACAGATCCTACAGAGACAAAAATAGGGCACGTTTACCACATCCGTATTCTTTTAAAAATAACAATTTGACCCTAGTTGCAGCACAATTCTGATCAAACAAGACAAACCTCATGTAGCTGCATGATCTCAGCCTCCATGCTCTTGATCTTGCGCTCGTTTTCTTTGGCCTGGTTAAGAGCCTCGTCTCTGGACAGTCGCAGATCCTCAAACTCTCTCATCTGATCTTTCATCTGGGCCTGCAAACCAAGAGAGGAAATGACATGGATACCATACGGCATGTGCTCTAATTGTCATTTTATTCCAAATGCAAAAGTACAGATCTGATTTCTGGTTCTTGAAACCATAAAAAGTCCCCACCACTTTAATACAAAAGTGATGCATGCTCATGTAGAATGTGTATGTGTGAATACCTGTAGTTTCTTGAGCTGTCTGAGGGCCTCATCTCGAGCCTTGTTGGCATTGTCAATCTGAGCAGCCAACTCCGACAGATCCAGCTCGAGCTTCTTGCGCACAGATACGGCCTGAGCCCGTTGTTTCCTCTCATCCTCAAGCTCCATCTCCATCTCACGCACCTGACATATTCAAATATAATGAGTAGTTGTGTATTATCTCCCAGTTTCCCAACATACATCAGCATCTCATGGATTAACATTGCTTTGGAGAAGTCAGGCAGGCGAGCACACACCTGTTTGACTAGCTGCTTCCGTTTCTCCTCCCCTTGCTCATCTCTGCTCTGCAGGTCTCTCTCAAACTGAGCTTTCAAGGCCTGCATGTTGACCTCCAGGCGCAGTTTGGCATCTTCTGTGAGCTGCAGTTCATCCTCCAGCTCTTCCAGCTGAGTCTTCATTTCTGCTAACTGCTGTTCCATTCCTCTCTTGGCCCGCTCAAGTTCATGCACCTTTAAAGAAAAGAATGAAAGATTGTGCACAACCAAGATAAGGGGGTAAGAATAAATCATGACCACCACTTTTAGCAAACTGCACCATAATTGCCAGAGCACACTGGATAAAGTCAACTGGATAAAAATCAATTGATCCTAATGAAATCTTACCACATGCCAAAAGCATTCTGCTTTACCACAATGAGCAGGACCTTCAGAGATTTTTACTTTTTGTATTAATGTAGGGCAGAAGACTTCACAATTGATCTAATTCACTTACAAAATCCTTAATAAATTTACATCTTTAGAAATTAATGGATGTTTTGGCAATGGCATGTAGACAATATTAGCTCTGTTCCAAAACAGTTAGCATGTTGTAAGGATAATTGCTGTCAAAGGTGGGCAGCTTATGTCTTGGAACAGAGCTGTTGTCTTAAAATGCATGTAATACTTAAGTTTTGCATACACTCTTGCCAGCATCATCTTTGGATGACATCAGGTCCTCCATCTCGGTTTTGAGCTGCTTGTTGACCCTCTCCAGTTCGTCCTTCAAGTCAGTAATGCCCTCCAACTCTCGAGTCAGAGTCAGGGCTCTGGTCTCTTTCTCACGGGCCTCTGCCTCAGCACGATCCCTCTCCTCTGCATACTTCTGAGAGATGTTCTTCTCCTCTGCCAGCATCTGCACAGATTGAGGTATTTTATCACTTTCTAGAAAAAACACCCAGAGAAGTAGCATTCAAAATATGCACAATTTTTTCCATTAACAGTTCTCTACCTGGTCAAACTTCTTCTGTTTACGTTCCAGCTCCTGAACGGTTTGGCGCAGGTGAGCCTGGTCTACCAGGACATCATCTAGCTCCCGCTGCAGACGTGTCTTGGTCTTCTCCAGTTTATCAAAGCCAGCATTCCTCTCCTCCAACTGCTGCATGATGCTTTCCACCTCCCTCTGCAATTTCTTTTTCCCGTCCTCCATGCTTTCCAGGCTCTGGGCCTCTTGCTCAACCTTTTTCTTCATGTCTGTCAACTGAGAAACAGAAGCAAAAACAATAAGAACGGTTCTTTCAAACACAGATTGCTTCTAGATCAGCATCATCATCTAGAAGAATGTGTCCACAGCCTCAGGGGTGCACACACCTGAGCTTGAGCCGTGTGCAGCTGCTTTTCAACATTTTTCTTGCTCTCCTCTTCCTCCTCCAGCATCTCTTTCAGGTTGTTCTGCTCATCCTCCAGTTGCCGAATACGAGTGGAAAGCGCAAGCTTCTGCCTGGTCTCCTCTTCCAATAACGCCTATCCACAGAGAAAATATATAAACCAACTTTTGAAAAACAGAATCAAGTTTTATTTTTATCAGCAACACTGGTAAAACACATCTGTGAAAGTTCACCATTAATGTTAAGGCAAGCAGGACTAATAACATTTGTGACCAACAGTCACTCCGCAATCTTCAGTGACAAAAAAAAAAAAATATTGTGAATTGTGCACAATAGTGCATGACCAAATTGTACCTGTGTGTCTTTAAGTTGAGATTCAACAGTAGAACAATCTTTTGCAGCTTTGATGGATTTGCTCTCCACCTTGCTCAGGGTCCCCTGTATAGCTTCGAGCTCCACCTAAACATTGACACAAAATTATAAGATTTTCAACTAGGTACAAATTTCCGCTAAAATTAACAGTTATCCAAGTGTATCAAATCATAAAAATCTCTACAAGATCCTTTTAGTTTCAATACCTGCATCTTCGACACTTTATCGGCCAGTTCCTGTTTCTGTCTCTCACTCTCTCCATATTTGACCTGTAGCTCCTGGAGCTGCGATTCTGCTTTCTTTCTGCGGTGCTCCGATTCATTTTTGCCTTGTGACAATGACTGAAGTTCGATCTGAAGTTCACTGCGTTCACTCTCCAGAGCCTGTTTAGCTTTTTCCACAGATGCTTTACCCTGAGGGATCCAACATAGAAAGTTAGTCAACATTTCTCTGCACAGTTTGCTTTTATGGATGTAAAGAAAATCCAGACTTCTCAGAGAAACACTACCTTAAAATAAACTGGTCAAATATGAAGTTGTCATCTTTTTCT
Source organism: Cyprinus carpio (assembly GCF_018340385.1). Lineage (NCBI taxonomy): Eukaryota > Metazoa > Chordata > Actinopteri > Cypriniformes > Cyprinidae > Cyprinus > Cyprinus carpio. The sequence goes on from NC_056602.1 coordinate 6,455,883, forward strand.
AAAAAGTGCTAGGAGTGCTAAATATATACAATATGCCACATTGCTACATATTTTAATTATAATGCCACCTTTAAAAAAAAAAGAAAAAAAACGCCATTCCCAATTTTCAAAGCGGCATCATTAACAGCCTCTATGGTTTAGGAAAGCACGTGGTCTCACCCTTTTGGCCTGCTCAAGCTGTTCATTGAGCTCCTCAAAGGCCTGGTTGTGTTTCTGTCGCACTTCAACTAGCATCTGTTCATGTGAACGAGCCTCATCTTCCAGAGTCTTCTTCAGCTGAGACACTTCAGTCTCTCTCTTTGCCTTCGGATAGGAAGAGAAGAATCTTGAAGCGGATACAGGACAGCGCAGTAGTACCTTCATTTTCCCATAAGAATGACATGCTACCCTTGCACAATTTACATCACAGATAATCCAACTGTAATTACCAGTCATAAAATAAACACAAAAATACAGATTATTTGATGAAGGAAAATCTCAAGTCAGGTCTTCACTAGCCCAGTCAGTTTTCCTCATGGCTGACCTGAGTTCCTGCTGAGCTGCAGTAGAGTCCAGTGTGTCCTCAAGTTCTGTCTTTAGAGCCTCCAGTTCTTCTCCCAGGTCCCTGCGGTTTTTCTCAGCTTTAGCACGAGCAGCTTTCTCCAGCTCAAGATCTTCCTGCAGCTCTGAGAGCTGGGCCTCCAGCTCACGAATGTTCTTCTGGGCAGCATTCTTAAGTGCAGCTTCCTCCTCAATCCTAAAGTGGGGGGGGGGGGATGTTACAAAAATGTAGCAAGAAATAAAAAAAGTGTTAGGGAAAGCGTTAGGCCTAAACGACAAATACGCAAGTGATAGACAGATGAACTGAAAGTTAAATCCTCCAGCAACCTCGGTTAGGTTTTTTTGTTACAAGTTTTACTCACCTTGCTAGTTCAGCTTGGAGCTCTTCCTCTTTCTTGGCCAGTTGAGCACGGAGCTCTGCGATCTGAGCCTGCAGCTCTGCAATCTGATCATGCAGCTCTGTAGAGTCACCCTCCAACCTCCGTCTACTCTTCTCCAATTCTTGCCTCTGCTTCTCTTCCTTCCTTAAACGATCTAAGAGAGTGGACATTTAACATGTCAAAGACTGAAAAAACAAAAAACAAAGATGTACTGAGATGGAGAAAAGAGAACACTGCATCATAACTCTGTTGCTGCAAATAGAGTGTTTTTTTCCCCCTATTAGCATTCTTGGACTGACTTTAGAAAAAAAAAAAATAATAATTTTTTTAAAAAACAATTTCAAGGTCCTGAAAACGCTTACCCTCCAGGTCGGTAATCATGGCTTCATGTTTGTTTTTGAGTTTCTGCAAACTCTTGGATTTCTCTTCCTCTTCAGCCAGGTTAGTGGTGAACTCAGAAATTCTCTCCTCAAGCTGCTTTTTCTCCTGCAAGCACAGATGCCAACACACAACTATCAGGACAAGCACTAAATAGTTTTTGCAGCAGATAAATGGACACCTCATGCAGTCCCTGCAGGAGGGTTGGCGTAATGGCTGACTTTATATACAGTATAGGTTGGAAATCGAAAATTATTTATTTATTTTTTCTTTAGAAACGTCACTCTTCTCAACTGTAGTTACATTTATTTTTGGGAAAATATTTTAGTTGTAGTGAAATACTACTACAGCAGGAGCCAATATTATATGGTGGAATCAGAACCGGGTAAGATTTCCCACCCCAGTTACTGAATAGAAACTACATTGTTGATGAATGTAAAAGCATAACACGTTTGTTAGACCTTGTTAAGTTTGGCGTTTTGGTCATCAAGAACCATAATTTCCTCCTCAATCTTCTTCAGCTTGGCATCCATGGTGACTTTCTCCAACTGCAGCTTCTGTCTGGCAGCTTCCTCCTCATCCAGTTGCTGCTCCAGATCCTGGGAAAGGATTTTAGGTTTTTCAATAAGTGAACAGTAATCTCAATCTGAAAACCTAAAGCACCGATCTCCCAAATGCAAACTATTTTATCAAACTTCCTCTCACCGAAATGTTCTGTTGCATCTTCTTCCTCTCAGTCTGAAACTGTGAGACTCTCTCCTCCTCTTCTTCCAAGCGGGACTCCAGATCATGTAGGATCTCCTCCAACTCCTGCTGGCGTGCAGCAAGACGTGCCCTCATCTCTTCAGCCTCTTGACACCGCTCCGTCTCTGCCTGCAACTGCTTTTGCAGTGCCATCTTCTCTGCATTTAACTTTCACAAGGAAATATCTGATAAGGTTATGGACACCCAGAATGAATAAGCCATCTTTTAGGGGAAACACACCACGACCATATATACCTGTTGTTGTTTGGCCTCAAACTCTTTGAGCTGATCCTCAGCCTGCTGCTGTCTCTCCTTCATCTTAACCAACTCTTCTTCTTTAGCGACCATTTCCTCTTCCTGTCTAGTCACCTGCAGCAAAGGCTTCACCTGAAAACAAAAAAGTGGAGACATTGCTTTTAGATCTCTTGCTCTAATAAACATACAGGTTTATGAATCTGGATATGTACCTTGGTGAAGAGTCTCCACCAATTCCAATTCCTGAGTTTCAAGTAGGCTGCACAGTTCCTTTGGATCACCCTCATGGCCGTCAGCTGCTGCTGCCTCTTGGCAAAGGCTCTAAATAAAACAAACCCCAATTTATCACGGTCAAACAGTTCCAATTAATTAACACTTCACAGACATCTTCAGTCACCTGTTCTCAAAGACATTTCAAAATTTATAGTTATCAGCAGCGGACAGAATTTTAATATTGGTGCATCCTTAAATACATTCAGCTCAAGTAATTTTTAGCACTTCAGTCTCTGTTGTAGCTTTAATCTGTACAAATTTAAATATTTTAAATATCTACCTCCTAGCAACATAGCCTCTACACCAGGCCTGGAAAGTGATAATGACATCCGTGATCTTCAGATCTCTCTCCTCTTCCAGGTGGGCAAGAACTCCAGCCCTGAAGAACACTTTACTCTGACCTATTCGGTACAAGTTAGAATCCAGCTCCAGGGCTTTGATCTGAGAAAGAGACAGACAAAATTATGCATGTGACTGTCAAATTAACACTAACAAAATGCATCAATTGTCAGGTGTGCATTAACTCTTACCATGAGGACACAAGCCTGCTTTCCATCCATAAAGCCCTTGGGGATGGCATTTGGTGTGAGGATCTCATATCTGAAATTATATTATGGGAGAATAAATTGGTGACTAAAGATATTTTAAAGTCTATAGATATTAAATCAAACCAAAGCAACTCTATATATGCATAATTCATAGTATACAAGCAGGCGGAATACGCAGCATTCATGAAAATCCAAATACCTTTGTCTGAATTCTTGGAAGACAATGCGGTTTGGGAACCCTTGTCTACAGATCCGAATTCCTTCCAGAACTCCATTACACCTTAGCTGATCTAGAACCAGGTGGTGTGCCAATTTGCCAGCCTAGAGGAGAAAAGCAGTGACGTAAATTGTTAGAGGTGTCAAAAGGTACATGAGCCATCAGGCTGCACATTGTTATATCATGATTGGGGATGATGCATCGGACAAAGTTAGGGTTGGTGTTTCTGAGAGTGGTCATCAGATTTGTCAGCTGCTCTTTGTACAGCTGTCCTACTGTACGGAACATTCCCTTGCGAGTCTTGACGGCTCCATGCAAGGATTCAGCCATTCCGGCCACTTTGTCCAATCCCACAATTCTGTCCACTGATGAAAACAATGAAAAACAAAACATTATGCAGGAAACTAACAAAAGAGTTAAGACAACTTTTCACATTTATCTGTGGAGTCATTTAGTGTCCAGGGTGAAAAGTAGCAGACCACCTGCATATTACACACTGGTAGAACCAGACTCACTTCTCTCTATGACGACCTAAAAGCCTGACAAACAAAAGCTAAGTACAGCAGGTGGATTGTCGTCAAAGCTTGTTCACATTAGTGACATCCGAGTCATACTCTACCAATTATATACAAAATCATACTCAAATTTATAATTAATACCAACCATTAAAACAATCTACTGGCTAATCATCTACTCAAAGTGTCATACCATCCTTCCAGAGCTCTGACACAAACTTGTCAGATGATTGGTTGAGTAAAGTAGCCACATTGTCATTCAGAGGGTCCATGTTTTTCATTAGCCATTCTTTTGCCTTGTAATCGACCTGTACAAGAACAGAAAACATACATGATACACTTAAAAAAATAAATAATAAAATAAAAATAAGGTAATGTTCTAGAACATGTAAGTGTTGAATTTTTTTTTTTTATACTGAACACTATCACATTGTGATGTGTTCACTTGCCCACCTCAGCAATTTCCACAGACATTGCTTTTCCAGTATGACTTCATGATACAGACATCCACAGTATCAATTACTTTACAAACATATGAGAAACTAATCTTGTTCAAATAATGTTTAAGACCCATAATGGCGCTTACTTTGCCAGCATAGTGAATGATACAGAAGTCAGCATCATCTTTGAGCTTCTTGGGTTTCTGGAATTTTGAGTTGTTGCCCAATTCCTGAACAACTTTCTCCACAAAGGATTTGTCTGTGGCTTTTGGGAACCAGCACTCCTCATCCAACAGAGCCAGGATTCCTGGAGGACCAGCCTGTGGACCAGGATGGGGGGAATTAAGAAAAAAAAACAAAAAAAAAACACCTCAACGAATGTAGGAGGATTTGAGACAAGCAAAGGAATCTACAAAGTTTGAAGAGGAAAGAATAAACCTACAGTCTTCTCAATGAGTTCAATACAGGGCTGCAGGTCGAGGCCAAAGTCAATGAAGCTCCATTCGATGCCTTCACGCTGGTACTCCTCCTGCTCCAGAACGAACATGGTGTGGTTGAACAGTTGCTGAAGCTTCTCGTTGGTGTAGTTGATGCAGAGCTGCTCAAAAGAGTTCAGCTACATGCATTCAGGCTGGTAGACAGACAGATAGAGAGACAGACAGAGAGACAGAGAGAGAGAGAGAGAGAGAGAGAGGATTTGAAATCAAAATGGTCCATTAGAATGGAGGCACTCAAAAATAAAACATCTGGGAAATTCACATTTTTCCCACAACCCTTTCACACCTCGAAGATCTCAAAGCCAGCGATATCCAGTATTCCGATGAAAGAAGCTCCCTGGCGCTTGGTCTTGTCTAAAGCTTTGTTGATGCGCATAACCAACCAGCGAAATAGTCTCTCATAAGTGGCTTTGGCCAAAGCCTCCACTGCAAACTCAGCCTGCTCTTGAGTCTGAGCCTTCTGAACGCAATCACGACCCACTTTGATGCGTGGCGTGAGAATGGCACGTGTGAAATCAGTCACATTCATGCCCAAGAGGTGGCTCACCTTCTGGGCAGCTGATAAATGAGAAAATGGACATTTAAAACTCAGAAAAGATGATTGATTTCACTCTAGAATAAACATCAAGTAAAACAAGTAAGAATAAACCAAGCTGGGATTAATTTGTAGTTCATGTTAATAAAGAAAGTGAAACCTGTGTTATCGGGCATGGAGGCCTGGTCAGTGTTGCGTTCCTTTTTAAAACTCATGTTTCCCAACTGCAGTACAGCAGACACTACCTTCAGAAGACCTGGGACATGATAACATAACTCATTACATTTTCTCAGACCAACATGCCACCTCAACCAAAACCACCAAAGTTCAAATTCATTCAGTATAATAAACTACAAAGTGTAGTTCAACACAGGCCATCATGAGAAACTGGCAAGCTTTCCTTATTCATGAAAGATGCCACACATTTAGGCGATTAAACACTGCAGAAGAAATACAGATGAATGAGTGTCTTGTTTGAATCTCTATACCTGTCTGCTCCTCCTCAGGGATGCCCATAATCCTGAAAGCATCTATGGTTTCAGCAAACAATTCTTTATCCTGTTGTCCGGGGATTGTAACATTTCCATTTGACAGGAAGCGGTACTTATTGTAGTCCTCTAGGCACAGCTCAGCTGTAGAGTGGAGAATAAACTTTAAAAACATTTCACAGAGAATAGTCCTAGAGTGTACTACACTGTCTCATGGGTATTCAGTGTTAAAGTTAAGTAAACTTGGTGTATAATCACAAAACACAGTATCACGTTAAGAGTTGATTTGTTTCTTCAAATTATAAAAATAAAATAATAAAAAAACTAACATGTATGGCTTTTAAGAATTTATAGCTTAAATTTGTTAATGGCATGAGATGGTCCTCACCACGCAATTTGTCTCCTGCCCCTGACAACAAGTAATAAAAAACATGGAAGGCCCGTTCATCTTTGGCCTGTCTAATTGCACGAGACTTCTCTAACAGATCTGAAAAATGCTTGTTAGGGGATTAACAGAATAAGATGAATACATTCTGCATGAGAACATTGAAATAAATTGTTAGCTTGTTAATATTTTAGTTTCCTAAATGTTTCAGTCAAAGGATACATGTCTCAATATTGGCTCCAACGATGTAACCGTTGACATCAAAGTTTATCCTGATAAACTTTCCCTGGGAATGAATAGCTTATATTGGTTCATGTCGACATTTAAGACCTTGGGATCTTTTAAGAGGAGTTAAGTGGATTTTTGCCTGTGCACACTTACGAATCGAGAAGAATTATCATTTTTCACAGTCTTTGCATTGCCAAAGGCCTCCAGAATCGGGTTAGCCTGGAGCAACTGTTTCTCCAACTCTCCCTGGCAGACAAAGAATTGATTAGATGGAATTAAGAGCACATTTAAACTTACAACAACAGGAACTGTTAGTAATTAGTGAAACAGACTACATATCCTGAAACAAAGTTCCCAAACCATCAATACACAGTAGACCCAGATCACTTATTTGCAAATGAAAGTTTAGCTTGAGGCTGAAACCTGATGCCCATTTTTGCAGTTGAGAACATTCTTCCACTACGTTTATAATGCTAAAAACCATTCGTGCATTCAACTTTGTTCCACACCAGTGTTAGAATTTGCATTAGCTGAAGCTGTTAGGAGACTTTGCAACATAACATATAATCAAGCCTTTAGACAAGTGTGTTCAAATGACCAGGAAAGAGGGGTTGGATAGAGAGGAATGGGGAAGGCGTATAACTCACATGTGACAGGGTGACACTGCTCTGGAGGATGAAAAAGAGAGAAAGTCTCAAAATATGGGCACAAAATGAAGGGGGTCTCAAACATGCTCAACCGTATGGCACAACAGGATGCTCATAGGGTTTAGTGTATTATCAACCATTAACAAATATGCAGGTATTCACAAAGTCATTAGAAATCCAGTGGGAACAGGTCTAGGCCTGATACAGGAATGTGAAAACACAGAATTTTGACTTCCTGGTCCAGAGAGTTTCAAATCCATAAAAAAAAAAACTGAGAAAGACTTTTGACAGGAAAATGGAGGATGAAAAACAGGAAGAGATAAAACTGATATCAACAAAACATTTGTCATGAAGGGGGCTGGAGACAATAGCTGATGTTAAAAATGGATGTGGTTATTTATTTATGAACAGCTCTGTCATGACAATCAGCACTCGTCTTATCTGTCGGCTGTGCACGCAAATGAACATTTGCTCGTGAGTGACTGGTTTCCATGACAGTGAACTCAGTTGGAAAAAAGGGGGTTTATACTCACTTGGTCTTTCTTTGTTTTGAAGGATGACGCTACAAATGCAAGGTACTGAATGACTTTTTTGGTGTTTTCTGTTTTTCCAGCACCAGATTCACCCCTGGGGAAAAATTAATAAAGAATAAGTTTTCAAAGAACACTGTGCTGGTCATTTTGATATTTTATTTTGGTATTAGTATTTCAGAAGTTCCAAGTCAAGCTTACGTGCACAATATGGACTGATCCTCACGATCTAAAAAGATCAAGAAAAAAAGAATTAACAGCACCCTATTGCATGAACAGGAGCCGGAGCGCCATTTTGGCATGAATAGTGGTATCAGTCATGCAGTTAGTGTTCTCACCCTGCATCATGCTCCTGTAAGCCGTGTCTGTGATGGCGTAGATATGAGGGGGCATCTCATGCCTCTTTTTGCCCTTGTACATCTCGACGATCTCTTCCGTGTAGATAGGCAGATGCTTATATGGGTTTATTACCACACAGAAGAGCCCAGAGTATGTCTGAAACAATGATTTACACATGCCATTCTTCATTAAGTGTTGGTCAGATTGACTAAACACTTAAAAAAATAATCACAAATAACCCAACATTAGATGACTCTCTGGGAGTAATGAAACAATTATGCATTTTCCACAAGTTTTATGCATAGTCAGCATGTTCATTTGTTAACCTGCCAGTACATGCACAATATCTGAGCTTGAACACCACAAACCTGTGCAGTTCAGACAGACTTACATAGATGAGCCCCGAGAAGTACCTCTCCCTCAGGTTGTGCAGAACAGAGGCTTCATTCAGGCAGGTGAGCTCCGCCATATCCTCCACCTTGCTGAACTTGGGTGGGTTCATCTTCTGGATGTCATCTTTGTTCACCTTGATCTTCTTGCCAGAGTCGACCAGCTCCACAAGACACTCATCTCCAGTCTCCTCTTTGACTGAGCCGGCCTCAAAGCCAAGCTTCTCTGAGGGAACCCACACCAGCTTTTTAGAGGCCCAGTCCGCCTGGGCCAAAGGGTCATTGATAGTATTGCGGTCGGCATAGAGGAACTTCTCTGCGTCTGACATTTTGGCTACATATGGGAGAAAGTGAAAACATTAATATTTTAAAACCACAAAAACATTAAAGTTCCGGGGGATAACCCAAATAAGACGACAAATGTTCAAGCAAGAGGATCTGAGAATTAAACCTAGCATGACGACATCTACACGTTCAAGCATCTGACTCCAGTATGCATCAATATTGTCCTATAAAACATGACAACCAAACCTGCTCAGGCTTCGGACTGATACGGTGCTACCTCAACTCTTTTGCTTCCAATTGTCCTTCCCTTTCCCTATTTATTCCATACGGAGTCAAATTTTTTTAACAACCTGTAATTATAGGAATTCCGTAAATTCCCACACTCAAATTAGAACCCCACCAATCGGTTTTAAAAATTCACATTACCAAATACAAGTGCTTGGTAATGTCTTATTAGTGGCTAGAAATCAAGTCTGACTAACCTGGAAAGTGGTAAAATACAAACAGTAAATGGGTGTGCTCGCAAGATTTTCATGCAGAAATCATGATTCAGCAAGTGTTCTCATTTCTATTTATTCTTCATTTAGGACAAAATTTAGAACCAATTAAAAATTCCAAGATTCCCAAAACTTTTATATTTTTATAATTAATATATTTATAATTTTAATTTTATAGTATAAGGTTATATCATGCTATTATCTTGTGAATTCTGAAAAATTATGCGTGCACCGTGCAGAATTGTGGCAAGAATAAAATTATTTGTAAGTGAGACCCACCGTTTCCATGTTACCATGGCATTTATAGTGTCAGGCTTACATTTAGCTAGTGCATTCATTCGTTTGCATTGCCATACCAGCATCAATGGCTATTTTGGCAAGATCAATGTAACTTATAGCAGTAACATATAGCAGTAATGCAAAATGCTAGTGTGCAATAAAACTTAAGGCACTTTTAGTGAGGGTCTACCAAAAACCTACTGTGTGCTGATGCAAACATACACAAGCTCCTATTACTTTGAAGTGGAGTAACATCTGCTCTGTGCTCTGAAGGAGTAATTCCTAAACAAGTTTGGACAAAGACAATTTCATTATAAGCCACACCCTGCAGAAGGCTCCAGAAGTCTGAAATTAAGGATAACATCTTTATTTCTATAAAAAGTGCAAAAATGTAACCTAATACGGCTTAAACACTATGCATGTTCAGATATGTTTAATCCCTGTATCACAAGAGCCCACTTAAAAAAAAAAATATTCAGAGGGCAAATAAGAAACATCAGATGAGTTTGATAAATTATGCAAAGTTCCTAAATGGATAAATTCTAATATGCATAATATGAATATCAGAGCAATATTACTTAAAAGGAATCTATTTAGAAGCAAAAGGCTGTAAAAGATCTAGAAGTAGGCATGGCTAACTGCACAAATTTACTGGAAGTCACTTCAATACCACTCAAAATGGTCAATGTCTGCCATTTTGGGGTGTCTATAGTGCATGGTTAATAAAGTCATTACAATATCATTTGTAATATGGTTACTGAATAAATACAATTAAAACACATGACTCAAGGAAAAAAAAGAAAAAAAAAAAACAACAACAACAACAGCACTAAGTGGGATTTCACTCTGGTAATTCATGGTGAGTCATATGGCAATGTCCTACATAGATCCATCCCTCAGGGGCAAGGAAATGAGAGGCTTCTAAAATTCAAAGTTCTCTGCCTGTTCAAACATTGAATATACTTACTGCCAGCAACCTCTACACTCATTTCAATCTGCCAATTTCTAACCTGACAGATAGAAAGCCAGAGTGGGAAAAGATGCTAAGTGATGTGCAGTAATACCGTTAACGGCACTCAGAGCATCAGAGAGGTATCTCGAAAGTGAAAAGAGATGACAACAGCATAGCTTTAGCGTACTGTTGAGATGGAGTGAGTGTAAGAGGAATAAGGAGATTAGCAGGGTGTCATCTCTGTCTGCAAGTTCATTAACAGCTCAAATACAGTCACTGTGATTAAATGCAGATGACAGCGTGTGCCCGTGCACATGACATCCACCTCTGCTGGGTTGCCCCACGATGGTTTGTCATCTGATTATACAAGAACAAAAAAAGGAACAAACTATGAGTGAATTATAGTACATGTAAGTGACAAGAGTTGGACAATCGTGGTTTAGCAATGAGGAACAAACAGCCACCCGTGACAGAACAAAACGGTGAAACAGTTTCTGGAACTTGTTGATATCTTCCTCTAACTTGAAGCTTTAATGCAAGACCTTAGAAGGCAACATGTTAGAGCTTGCTGTCTGAATTTAAAACTTGTAACAGAAGAACTGCAGAAAACAGCCTGAATTTGCTTCTAATACTTCAGTCTACATTTTAGGTGTAGAAATTCAAACCTGGTTATATCTGGCCGTCAGGGCCAAACAAGAGACTTGGTTAAATATCCTTCATATTTCACCCTGGAATCTAAATAAATATGAATTTATATGTAATATTTCTCATATATATTTTATATTTAATGTGAAATACCATTTTACATTTAATTTCATGTTTTAAATGCCAACTGAATGCAAGTGAAACCATTGCATTTGTTTTGTTTTTTTAAATATGCAGGCATAGTCTCAATAGGATGAAATATGATAAGATTAAGCTCAATATTAGCTTTACACATCAGAACTAATTTATTTAATTTTTTTTTTATTTTTTAATGTGATATTTTTTTTTGTGTTTTAGAGTGTGTGATTCTGTCATGTGGTGTGCTGTGGTTTATTTTTTTATTTTATCAGTATGTTATCTTGTTCTCTCATCCCACTGATCTTGGCTTATGTTCAATCCTTGCTTACAGTTCAAATGCCAGCAGCTCTGAGATGAAGTCAACAACAGCAACAAAGGAGACACCAGTGCGTACAGTGATCATTTTATGCAGTCCAAACTGAAACAATTCTAATGCAAAAGAAATGAAGACATTCATGCAGCTTTGTAACTAGCACTTGACATAAGAGTTAAGGCGTCTTGTTAAGAGTCTGATCTGAATGCGTGTCCTCAAGGCTGAGCAATTCAGGTCGTTTCTATTACTACTACCACACAAAAAAAATAAAAATGTTGGCCTCAATGCAGACTTGGCGTGTTGCACAGACCAGAACTGAGATCTTACAGATAGCGGGGTTGCTCATGCATTCTAGTGGCTACGTTATTTTGGATAGCAGTAGAATGAATAAATTATTAATAAAATAATAATACTAATAATAATAAATTATCAACATGTAATGATATTCTAATTTTGAATATGTTTCACGAAGCCTCCCTAAATGAAAACTAGTAATAACTTCCTTTTCCCTAACACGAAAGAATTTTATCAGCAGCATAGTCCCACGCGCGTGCATTGGCTGATTGTGTAGAACAGATACAGGTGCGCGCTCAGGTGAGACTGAAGTGTAACCGAATATTAAACGTTAGCTCACCTGTTTTCTCTCAGGCGCCGTTTATTGAGAAGACCTGCTTTCCCCAAATCCCCTGTTTTTACGGATAATTTCACGGATGCGACAGAATTATCCAAAAATCTCTGGAGTTCGTGACACTCTCCTGCTTGTTCATCGGCGTTGTGCACTCTAGTTTCCTCTCACTTCTCTCAGCAAACTCCCTCTGACTCTTAAATCAGCTGTGTGGGCGTGCCCATACAACGTCGACAACCCTAATGTCCCGCCCACTTATAGGATTGAGCTCTTCTTTGGACGTGTCAATCAAAAGATGTGCTTTCATTGATTGGTCATTTCTTCAGCACGGCTATAATTGTGATCTTAAGTTAGGCTGTTAGGTCTTGAAATACAGTCCAAACGTCTGTTACAACATTGAAATTGAATTTAGTTCAATTATGTTTGCGTTTTATACAGGAAAGAGGGCTACGGTTTAGAATTTAGAAAATTTAAAGCAGATTTTACTAATTAAATATGCATGGGATATTTAAATATACAAGAATAAAAACAATAAATATTGAAAATATGGATTCGGAATAGAATGCTGAATTTTAATGCTTTTTTCAACATTTTTACATCGCAAACCTCTCAATTTCCACTCATCATGTGCTAAGATTGCAATGAAAACACCATACAACTGACTTGACACGTTTTATTATTTAAATTACTTATATAATTACACACACACACAAATCAAAATATCCCTTGTAGTACAGAGAGAGTGTATGGATTGTTAGCCTAAATGCTTCATAAATGCTGGAGGAAGGCTGCTGGTGGAAGGTGAAGGAATGCAGAGCTTTGCCTATACTTGCAGTCCTGCAGTGATATTCCTCAGTATATTTAGAGTCATACTGTGGAGGTACACTAAGACAGAGAGAGAGACAGCAGGAGACTAAAGTGAATGTATACTGCTATGAGTCACCCACAGGATATCATAAAACCATAAACACTAGTCAGGCGATAACTAGGATAAGATGGTCTGTAAACTACTGACACACGATCTCCATGGCATTTATAGATATTGCATTTTTCTGTGTGTGTCAATCGGGGGTTGAGATATGCGAATTGATTATCGTAAATGATGTTGCTGTTGTTGGCAACAAAGTAAACAGGCCTCTTCTACAGAAAAATCAAAAAGTCAAAGTTCAAGAAAGGCCACAAAGAAGGTCAGACAGATTATGTGAAATTGACTTGTGGCAGAAAATGTTATTTTATGGAAATTATTAACAAAACGGAGGCTCACAGCAAGACAACTTGTAAAGCACACTGACAAGTATGAGTATACAGTAAGTCTACCTGGCCTCAGGTGCATTGATTCTTCCTTATATGGTATGAAGCAAGCACACAGTGAAAGGATGGGCTGTAGTTTAAGCAGCGGCGGTTTTGGATTACCCATAACCCCTCTGGCCCACCTTCCTTCTTCCTCATCTTCATCTAAAATACTCAGTGGCATGAAAGATGAAGAGATAATTTTCTAGACATGGCTTGTCGCTACATGACCACACACACCAGACAAGCAGACAGCAAATGAGCGATCTTAAACCTGCTTGTGTTTGCACATTGTTCGGCTGAGTTCTGCTTCACCGTTATCACTGGTATCAACCAGGTTACTTGCAGTCCTGCAGTGATATTCCTCAGTATATTTAGAGTCATACTGTGGAGGTACACTAAGACAGAGACAGAGAGAGAGACAGCAGGAGACTAAAGTGAATGTATACTGCTATGAGTCACCCACAGGATATCATAAAACCATAAACACTAGTCAGGCGATAACTAGGATAAGATGGTCTGTAAACTACTGACACACGATCTCCATGGCATTTATAGATATTGCATTTTTTCTGTGTGTGTCAATCGGGGGTTGAGATATGCGAATTGATTATCGTAAATGATGTTGCTGTTGTTGGCAACAAAGTAAACAGGCCTCTTCTACAGAAAAATCAAAAAGTCAAAGTTCAAGAAAGGCCACAAAGAAGGTCAGACAGATTATGTGAAATTTGACTTGTGGCAGAAAATGTTATTTTATGGAAATTATTAACAAAACGGAGGCTCACAGCAAGACAACTTGTAAAGCACACTGAAAAGTATGAGTATACAGTAAGTCTACCTGGCCTCAGGTGCATTGATTCTTCCTTATATGGTATGAAGCAAGCACACAGTGAAAGGATGGGCTGTAGTTTAAGCAGCGGCGGTTTGGATTTACCCATAACCCCCTCTGGCCCACCTTCCTTCTTCCTCATCTTCATCTAAAATACTCAGTGGCATGAAAGATGAAGAGATAATTTTCTAGACATGGCTTGTCGCTACATGACCACACACACCAGACAAGCAGACAGCAAATGAGCGATCTTAAACCTGCTCGTGTTTGCACATTGTTCGGCTGAGTTCTGCTTCACGTACACTGTGGTATCTGTAATCTTATCCATAGTATGAATACCAAACATGCGTAGGGTGTGTTACTTTATATGATAATGAAATGAAAAAGGTGGCTGGTTGACTATACCATTGTCTTCTTCTCAGTCTGATGCAGTTTCCTGATTTTATACACGATAACTGAGTGACAACTGAGATGCACTGTCTGCTATACTGCATCTAAAACACTTTTTTCTCATATTTTTTTTTAAAAAAAAAATTATTTTTATTCAGCAAGGATGCATTAAAGTGATCAAAACATTTATGTTTCATTTGATCTTTCTAGTTACCAAAGAATCCTCACAATGTATCACAGTTTCCACACAAATATTAAGCAGCACAATTTTTTCAACGCTGAAAATGAGCTGAAATCAGCATATTATAATGATTTCTGAAGAATGTAATGATGCTAAAAATTCAACTTTTTCATGACAGGAATACATTACATTTTAAAATACATTAAAACAGAAAACAGTTCTTTTAAACTGTAATAATATTTCACTATATTATTATTATTTTTCATTTTTAATGGGTATTG
Source organism: Cyprinus carpio (assembly GCF_018340385.1). Taxonomy (NCBI): domain Eukaryota; kingdom Metazoa; phylum Chordata; class Actinopteri; order Cypriniformes; family Cyprinidae; genus Cyprinus; species Cyprinus carpio. Next base: position 6,470,916 of record NC_056602.1, read on the forward strand.
TATACAGTAACGTATGTATACTGTCTTGATAAAGTTTTGAATCTGTAAAATCTTTATGCACAATCACATGATAGGACCAGAGCCTGTGTATATAGACTCCTCAAGTTTCATCAAGCACCACCAGAGGGCGATCTGCCATAATAATAAAACAAAATTCAGACCATTTCCTTTTAATTAAATGTTGATAGGAGGGCTATACCTGAACAGTCACATTCAAGCACCATGTTACATACAGAGGCTTTATCTCACTTCCTTCAGTGGATGAACTATGTAGAAAAATGTTGGCTTACAAAATAGCCAATAACATCAATAGACAAAATGTCTGACAACAAGCTTTACATAATATTTTCAGTTTCTCAATCTTTGAAAATTTTTTACAAATGAGTGTTTCACACAGGTCTCTTGTTCACATGTTCAGTAAATTCTACAGAATGAAGCTGTTTAATGAAAACATAGTAATTTGTATGTAAAATGCCAAAAAAAAAAATTATTTACAAAAAATGATATAATCTTATGTGAGACACGGACAGTTGTAGATGTATCCCATTTACCTTAGGATGAAACCTGAGGTGATTCCTTAGTCTCTGTATTTTTGGTTCTGGATTATATCACTAAATTGACTTAAACTGTCAATAATTCTAGCAGGAAAATTCCAAGGGAAAACATTCACATTTTATACAATGTAAGATATAAAACATTTGCTACATCCTGTACATATTCGTCTCCTTCACATCCCACCTAACTGGTGCTGAAATGTTATTAAACATATTGAAAACTGTCTCTGTACAGCTATTTATTCTCTATAACCCTATTTCTGAATAATGCAATATTTTGCTCCATGGATACTTAACTTAAATACTTAGCCATAAAAAATAGTGCTAACAATCTATTTATTATCTTTCAAATATGATTAATAGTAGTTTGCTACATCCTACCAATCTATATTTCCAAAAATAGAATCGATTTTCTTCCTTTCACTCTTAAATGTTAATAGATGTTAATTTAAATCTTAAATTTCACAGTTGATATTCAGTTTCTGTATGGCTGTTAGATGAGAAAATCTTTTTAGAATGCACACAGAATGTCAATGTCTGGCATTAATAATGCAAATACACTGCAAATTTACAGAGATGGAAGATTATTATCAGTTGGAACACTTTCCTTTAGTAAAAATAATACAAAACACCCACCCAAAAGATAAGAGTCAGATACTATGAGGATTCAGACAAACATGAGACTGTCATTACAAAATAATCCCGATTCAAATGAGTGGCTATTGCTGTCATTGTCTCTGTCAGCCAGTAGGGGGGAGTAGAGGTGGGTACGGGAGCCTCTAGACCTGAGTGGAGTATGATCTTGTGAGAGAGGGTCTAGGGCGAGCGCAGGTAGAATATTCTGAAGGCATGTCTAGACTGCGCTGGACATGGAGCGACGTGAGTGGATGAGGACATCGGGAGGGGCGGGGGCCAGGTATGGCTGATGGTCATGTGATGCCTGTGTACAAAACCCCTGGAACCTGCTGAGGATAGAAAACAAAGCATTTCTGAAAGAGTGCAGAAGGGAGAGAACAGGGTCAGGGTGACATTTCACTACTGAGAGATGCAATCAGGGTCAGAAAATAACATGGGTTGGGGGCAAAAATGCCACCAAAATGAACATAAATGCTTCCAAATTCAAAATAAAGAGTCAAAAATAAAAAATGCCCCTGTACACTAAACTAAAACAATAAGACCTACAGCTGTTGCGATTAAAGTGAAATGAAAAATTAATAAAAAGTGTTGATGGCTGCATTACATTTAAATCTGCTAAAGTTGCATCTGATTATTTTTTAAAGTTTTTTTTTTTTTTTTCAGCACTGAGCTCTGTTGAGATTAAGAATGCAATGGCCAATCAGAAGCATTTAAATTGGTCACTGATGAAAAGTAAAAATTTCTCTTCATAAACTACAAAGTGCAGATACAAATGTAATTAAGAGATTTATTTTGAAGTGTAGACAGCTTCAGCGATTATTACAAGAGTGTGTAACTCGCGCTAGACTTTAGTCATGGACTGCTTTAGAAATGGGGAACATCTTCGCTTGCTTTGATTTATTCACAGTTTGATTAACTGCATGCTAATAAAATAACAAGTGTGAAGTCTTGATTTTTAAATGTGTAAAAAGCAAAAAACTATGTCATAAACTCTTTTGTGTAGTCAGAATGGTATGCTGTTTCTCGGACATAATTTTTTTTAAAATGTATTTATTAAATTTTTTTTATGTAAACCGACTCTATTAATTAACTTTAATACACATTTTATTTTTATTTACAATATTTTTGTCAACATTGCAGTGCCCTGTAACAGTTCCCGTTTTTCTTTTTCTTTTTTATAATTTGCATATCTTTTGTGGGCTATTTAAATTATGCAGTTGTATAAACGCATGTATGCCACCTCTGAGCAGCATTATAAAATCTGTAAATAAACATAAATGCCATGTCAGATGCAGTTTCTGTTCCACCTCTGCAGTATAAATATGGCTTTTGTTGATGTTGATAAAATGTTATTATCTATAACAGGGTTTTTCAACCTTTTAGACCCCCTACATTCATCTAATTTCACTCGATGCCGCGCCGCATTCAGTGTCACTTGATTACAATGGTTTTTACTGTCTTTTGTCATGTATTGTCGCACCACTTGCATTTGTTGTAGACAGGGTGTTAGATGTACTGAAACATTAAAAATATAAACAGCTTACTAAATTTAGTGTGACTTTATTCACACTTGTATGCTTCTGAATCAACAGGTGTTTGCTCCCCTTAACGGGTGCTAGCCCCACAGTTTGAAAACCACTGTCTATAATATTGTGACAGATTGAAGCAATTGATTTAATTTAAAGGGGTCATATGATGCAGTTTCAAGTTTTCCTTTCTCTTTGGAGTGTTACAAGCTTTTAGTGCATATATAAGATCCCTAAAGTTGCAAAGACTAAAGTCTCTAACCCAAAGAGATATTCTTTATAAAATTTAAGACTTGTCCACGCCTTCCTTAAACACCTTGTTTAAACATGCCCCCACATGTCTACGTCACTGTGTGGGAAGATTTGCATAACGCTGCCAAAATGTTCACGCAAAGAAAGAAGGCGTTACTTTGATTCTCGCTGTAGTGTTGTTGCTGCCGCCACCATGTCGTGGAGACGCTGTGTGTTTCATTGTGAAAGTCAAACTACTTTGTTAGGCCTTCCAAAAGAAGACACAACTAGAAATCAGTGGTTAAGTTGTATTTACAACACTATTCCAGAACAGTTCAAACCAAATATTCAAGTGTGTGCAGCGCATTTTATGGAGGACTGTTTGCTGAACCTGGGAAAGTAGCCTACAATGCCGTCTACACACAAAGGCTGTTTCTATAAAGTGGGGCAATTTCAACTTTGCAAGGACAGTCTGGCGCTATTGACTCACAGCCTGTAAGTACATTTTTACATATTTAAAGAATTTGCCACTGATGATTCAAACGCGAGTTTTAAGCAGTGTAGAGTAGTACTTGTTGTTTGTCGTTTCTCCGATCACAGATTCAGACATAGTGTGATGTTTACACAGCGTGATACGCAATGCGTGAACAACGCGTCATTATAATCAGTAATTATGTCCCCACTGGATGCTACAAATGCTTCATTTGTAATGGGTTTTATTGGTTTTGTCTCATCATGCCAGAAAACGGCATTACAGTATGGTAAGGGCATAAAATTTCCGTCACACGCTTGAGGCATTGAGCCAATCACAACGCACTGGATAGCTGGCCAATCAGCGTACACCTCGCTTTTCAGAACAATGAGCTTTGTAAAAATTGACACGATTCAGAAAGACGTGGCATAGAGGAGCAACAATAATGTACAATATGTGGAAAATAATGTATTTTTGAACATTAAACCACATAAACACATTTCATTACACCAAAAACACAAAATAATGTTCTTTTTAGCAACGTCATATGACCCCTTTAAGCATTTGAAATAAATACAAAACACATTTAATAAAGCAGTTATAAAAACTGTGTACACAAAGCCAAATGACCCTGGAAATCAATTCCATGGGGCACATGTTGCCCTTTAAATAAAACTTTGATTTCTAACCCTGGATGCAATGCTTGCTTAGAATCTGGTTAATATAAGGGGACTATGATATTTTTTGAACAGCCTTAACATCTGAAGGCAGCTAGCCAGAGCTAATGAGAAAAAAAAAAAACTGCATCAAACTCCTCTTCGGAGCCAATAATATCAGTATTACCACATTCTGGATATATGATCCCATTATTCACGGCTATTTTAGAACTGCAAGTATGTGGGCAGCAGACCTCATTCAGCTGAAGAATAAGTACAATATTATACAGTACAGTTAGCTGTAAGCTCTTGTTTAGATTTCCCACGCCTTCCTGGTGTCCAGTGCACCCACCCGTCACCCCTTACCTGAGGGCCACTTAACTTTTCGAGTGGACTCTCTACGCAGGGCATGGCCACCATGGGCATGTTGAGCGAGGGCTCCGGGCGTGGAAGGTACACCGGGGGCGGTAAGGGTGGCAGCTGAGACTGGGTCTGCTGGAAGTTATTGATCACACATGTGACCTGGAGGTGAACCAAGAGCAAGGGTTAATAATGACAATAAAAACGTGTGATGCATTTACCGTAAGACAATGCAGGATCTGCCTTTTGTGGATTAAGGCTTTATGCCCAGAGCATGTTCAGCCTTGGCATGGTTGTGATTGGACTTGATTTAAGAGGATGAAGGATGGAGTCTAAAGCCAGTGGATTAGCTACAGACTCACTGAACATCTGAGTATTAGTATAAGCTGTTAAACAGGTGTGTGCTCAGAGTAATGACCTGTTTTACCCTCTGACATGGCGTGAGACTTTGGCCGTGTCCCAATTCACTCTCTATCCATCCTAGATAGTATGCAAGGATGTGTGTAATCCAGGAGGCAGTCTGACTGGTTCATTCTTTTTGGACTACCAACCTTGTTCAAGCAAATTGGAGGAGTTTGTGATGGTTTTCTTTAAAATTTTTCAGTTAGCCAAATGCTAATATTTGCCGATGCCAGCATGCAACAAAGGCTTTGAGATGCAATTTTATGATGCAGATTTAAGCTATTAACTACTAGTATATGCAATACTTTATTTGTCAAAGGTTTGGGATCAGTAATATTTTTATGTTTCTGAAGGTCTTTCAAGTTCACTAAGGCTGAATTACCTAGATAAAATATACATTAAAAATAGTAATATTGTGAAATATTATTACAGTTAATTTTTATATATATATATATATATATATATATATATATATATATATATATATATATATATATATTCATATATTTTAAAATGCTATTTTCAGCATCACTACTCCAGACTTCTTTGTCACATGATCCTTCAGAAATAATTAAAATATTCTTATTTGCTGCTCAAGAAACATTTCTTAATATTTTACGCTGCTAAATATTTTTGTGGAAATGTTTTATTCATTTTATTATTTACTGCTGAATAGAAAGTTCGAAAGATCAGCATTTTTGAAATATAAATCTTTTGTAACACAAATGTCTTTACCAACATAAATGTCTTTTGATGGACACCTCCTTTCTAGACAATATTGCTTATTTCTTCAAACTTTTGAATGGTAGTGTACTGTATGTTCTTGAATGGGTATGTATTGAACCGCTTGGCTATGGTTTATTATATTATTATAATATTATTATAATAATATGGTTTATTATATTATTATTATTATTATATATTATTATTATATTATTTATTATTATAAAAATTGTTGGCCCCCTTCCTGATTTCTTATTTTTTTGCATGTTTGTTACACTTTAATGTTTCAGATCATCAAAGAAATGTAAATATTAGTAAAAGATAACACAAGTGAACACAACATGCAGTTTTTAAATGAAGGTTTTTATTATTAAGGGAAAACAAAATCCAAAACTACATGGCCCTTTGTAAAGAAGTGTTTGCCCCCTAAACCTAATAACTGGTTGGGCCACCCTTAGCAGCAACAACTGCAATCAAGTGTTTGCGATAACTGGCAATGAGTCTGTTACAGCGCTGTGGAGGAATTTTTTTAAGGTAATCTATGTAGAGTTTTTGTTGTTCAGCTAATCTGTGCGGGTTTTTTGTAATTAAGTGACTTTTGAGGTTTTGGAGCATGATTTGAATTTTATTCAGGTCAGGACTTTGACTAGGCCACTCCAAGTCTTACTTTTGTTTTTCTTCAGCCATTCAGAGGTGGAGTTGCTGGTGTGTTTTGGATCATTGTCCTGCTGCAGAACCCAAGTTTGTTTCAGCTTGAGGTCATGAACAGATGGCCGGACATTCTCTTTCAGGATTTTTTGGTAAACAGCAGAATTCATGGTTCCATTTATCACAGCAAGTCTTCCAGGTCCTGAAGCAGCAAAACAGCCCCAGACCATCACACTACCACCACCATATTTTACTGTTGGTATGATGTTCTTTTTCTGAAATGTGGTGTTACTTTTACTCCAGACGTAATGGGACGCACACCTTCCAAAAAGTTCAACTTTTGTCTTGTCAGTCCACAGAGTATTTTCCCAAAAGTCTTGGGGATCATCAAGATGTTTTCTGGCAAAACTGAGGCGAGCCTTTATGTTCTTTTTGCTCAGCAGCGGTTTTCGTCTTGGAACTCTGCCATGCAGACAGTTTTTGCCCAGTCACTTTCTTATGGTGGAGTCATGAACACTGACCTTAACTGAGGCAAGTGAGGCCTGCAGTTCTTTGGATGTTGTTGTGGGGTCTTTTGAGACCTCTTGGATGAGTCGTCGCTGTGCTCTTGGGGTAATTTTGGTTGGCCGGCCACTCTTGGGAAGGTTCTCCGCTGTTCCATATTTTTTCCATTTGTGAATAATGGCTCTCACTGTGGTTCGCTGGAGTCCAAAAGCTTTAGAAATGCCTTTATAACCTTTTTCCAGACTGATACATCTCAGTTACTTTCTTTCTCATTTGTTTCTGAATTTCTTTGGATCTCGGCATGATGTCCAGCTTTTGAGGATCGTTTGGTCTACTTCACTTTGTCAGGCAGGTCCTAGTTAAGAGATTTCTTGATTGTGAACATGTGTGGCAGTAATCAGGCCTGGGTGTGGCTAGAGAAATTGAACTCATGTGTGATAAACCACAGTTTTAACAGGGGGCAAACACTTCTTCACACAGGGCCATGTAGTTTGGGATTTTGTTTTCCCTTAATAATAAAAACATTTAAAAACTGAATGTTGTGTTCACTTGTGTTATCTTTGACTAATATTAAAATTTGTTTGATGATCTGAAACATTAAAGTGTGACAAACATGCAAAAAAATAAGAAATGAGGAAGGGGGCCAACACTTTTTCACACCACTGTATGTTGGTTTCCAAAGCTGGCAGATTCTCACCAGAAAAGCGGCGATGGCTCCACCGGTGAGATTTCCAGCTAGGACATCAGACCAGTGGTTGCGGTACTCAGCTACACGCACGATGCCCACCAGAACAGCCAATGAGAGGAGAGTCAGACAGAGAGTGGGTTTGGTCAGCCTTGTGCCTTTAGTCCTCCATACCAGAGTTATATACATCTGCAGAAAACACAAAATACACATCTATCATGACTATTTGCTCAGCAATACAACACCTCGTTGTTGTAGATTTATCCATGCATCATGGCCATTCTACCCTTTTATTTTTATTTGCCATGTGTTGTTACTTCAAAACACTGCCAGAAGGCCAGCAGCATCTCTTCTCTTCACTGTTGCAGATGAAGCCGGAGTTTATTGTGTGCTGCTTAATGGAGCTTCTAGCTGTTTCTCAGACTACAGACAATGTTCTTCTCATCTTGTTGTCTGGGCATCCACTTCCTTCTCTGATGGTTAGATCCAGTGGTTTATGAAATAGACGTCATCCCTAAAAAGAGCAACACTAATGGAACTAATAGGTTTCTAGAGGAACTTGTTTGTTTTGGGCCATTTTTAAAATCAAAATTTGACTTGAACCTGGAAAGCTTACAAAGACTTACAAGTGCAGGGGTGTGTTTAGAGTTTTACGGACCCTAAGCAAGCTGTCCCCTGGGGCCCCTTTTGGTAGAAAATGTATAATTGCATGGTACTACACTATACTTCAGCAAGTGCAAAAGACACTGCACTGCGGTCTCCATACTTCATTAAACAGCACAATCATTTTCAAGCGTGCTAATAATAGTAGAAGAATGTTGAGTACTAAATCAACACATTATGATAATTTCCTAAGGATTATATAACACAAAATTCTTGGAGACTACACTGGAGAAATGGCTTTGCCATTACATTGTCGAGTGTGCTTTGCCACAGCCAAAAATTAATTAAATAAATAAATACATAATTTCAAACATTAACAATCATTTACAATATAACCTTGTTTCACTGTATATTAATTAAATGCTAAATTGAGGAGCTGAATTATAAATTTCTTGTTTTAAGAAATTAAATCTTATTATTTACTGTTTTATTGTATTTTGTAATTGTTTTTTTTCAGAAACATAAAAATTAAAAAATTATATTGTGAACTTTTAAAATGTCATTTTTAAAACAGTTATTTTTAAACTATTGTATTTTTATTCAAGAAATGTTACACTTGTGAATAGAATTATGAATTTCTTTCAAAAACATAAAGTATAAAGAAATAGTATTGCAATTTGGGTTTTGCCATGACAGCAAAAAATATATTAAAAATTCTATTGTATTTTGGTTAATTAAATGCTAAACTGGGGATCAGAATCCAGTTATGCTGGTGAACAGTAAGATGGTCATGACCAAATATTGTGAATCATCGTTGCACAGGAGCTCTGTCATCTTTTGAGTCAGTTAAAACATCAGCACTACTCAAAGAAAGGATGACTGTGATTTCTTTGCATGCTGTGTCATGTTTGATTTCTTGTCCTGGATGTACTCACCACTGTATAGACAGCTGAGTACATACTCAGCGCTGCGTCCTTGGAGGGGAAAGATTTGCGGGCGGAGGTGATGAGGTAAGGGTTTCCGGTGCACGCTCGCCGTTCTGTGATGTACTGCAGTGCTGAATGGCAGCCCAGTGCTGTGTAGTTTGGACGGCAGGTAGACAAGAAATGAGGTGTCTGGTTTCCTGTCACCACCTGCCCTGCATTGGCAAAGATGGTGGTGGTAAAGAGGCCAAAGGAATACACACCTGAGAACAAGAGAAAGAAATCATTTCATCAACCACTTGATAATTACGAGAGGATTTTCACATACATTTGGAAATTTAAAGTAGTTAGATATACAGTATACCATTCAAAAGTTTAAGGGAGAGTTCACAGGGTTCCTATACATTTTCCATTTCAAAAATCCATACTTTTCCAGACTCAAATTTCCAAACCTCTCAGTAGATTTTTGTAGAGCCCCACCGATATATAGTTTTGCCGATATTATTGGCCGATATGAGCTTGTCGCAGATATATCGGTATCGGCGAATATGCCGTTTTTTTTTTTTTTACAGAACACATAACGCAGATGAAATGCTTCTAAATGGTGTAATTACTTAGCTTGTCCAGCAGAGCGCACTCCATTGTTTGCTACTGGCGACTCAGGTCAATGTAGAGATGCGCGGATGAGCTCAAACTACTAGAGTCTGCTACTTCAAATAAATTATCCACCCACCACCCACCACACCTTCTAATTCTTAGTTTTGCTTGATGATATGATGAATGGATTTAACAGCAGATTTAGTGGCGTTAGTGCTGATCTGTGCATCACGGCACGCTTCTGCTGCGCATACGGCTCCACGGCCACCGGAGCTGATCGTGGCCAATCAGTCAATGCTTGTGTTTATACCGCCCACGCTGTGGCCCAGAACTCATGCTTATCACATCGGTCACATCACAATTCCTAACTGGGTGTCTATACTGAATGTGTGCGGCGTGACAAATACAATAGAACCCATTACATCCAGTGGTGCTGTCCACACTGGATGCGGCGCGACGTGACACGACAAATCCCGACAGTAAACTGATGCCTCGTTCTATTTATGACGTACTGACACAAAGTACAAATGAATTCTCTGCAGTCCAATAAACGGCAGTGCGATGGTGGCTTGAGTCTGTTGAATGGTGATTTAACACTACGTTGTCACCTAGTTGGTAAGATTCAATGCTATAAAGTAAATAAACAATGTCCCTGTCTTTTACTACATTAGTAGGGCCCTGTGATTTCCGCGAGGTGGAAAACACAGATGGAATCGAGTAATCCATTCATAAAAACGGAATTTCTGTTTATACTGTATTCTATATACAGTATCAATCAAAAGTTTGCACACACAAATGGGAAGTGTGTCCAAACTTTTGACTGTACTGTACTGTTATATAGCCTACACATAAAGAATATTGGCCGATATATTGATATCGGTCTTTTTTTTTAACTCCCTAATATCGGTATCGGCCCCCCCAAAAAACATATCAGTCAGGCTCTAGATTTTGGCCCATATTTAACATAAATAGTTCATACAGCTTTATATATGCTATATATTACAGTCATCTATAAATGTTTTTAAATTTTTCAGGGTTTTTTTTTTTCACTGATATTCTTGAAGTGACAGAAACATACAAGTGAACATACAGAGACCTTAAAATAAAAAATAATCTAAAACTTTTTCATACTTTTGCAAACTTTTTTGTGCCCTCAAGAAACTATTCACATGTGCATGGGATTTTTTTTGCATGCTTACACAATTTTTTGTTTTATATAACCCATTTCCTTTGTGTATCACTGCCATCTTGCTATAAATAAAGCAAGAACATGGATGCACATGAATTAATAGAGATCTACTTGCTCAAAATTTGGGTTTCCTTATAGTAGTACCTCTAATATCAAGGCCTAACCTCTGTAGCGGCAGCAAAACCATGACACAAAATGGGCTGATGGCTTAATATGGCTGTGTGCATTGTCCTATTTACCAAGTTCAAGGTTCAATAAAAAAGACTGGTTTTGTAAAAAAGTGTTCAAAATATGGCTTAGGGCAATATGTCATTTCAAGGCCTTAGGTTTCTTTAACGCATATTCTGTGGCGGCCAGAAAACCACATCGCGAAATGGGCTGATGGCACAATAGGTGGCTCAGTATGCATTGTCCTATATGCTAATGGTTTCTCGTGCGCACATAAAAGTCTGTATATTTTTTTTATTTTTGCAAAGGTCCTTGAGACAATGTAATATGGTGCTAAGAATATCGTGAGAAGAAACCCAAAATGCAAAATGAAAAAGTGCATCTTGCACCAAGTGCACTAGTCGTGTTTGACAATCACTATAGAATCACTAAACAGCTGCCACTTTTTGTATGATAAACTTATTTTCATTAAATTCTTAAATTTCTATTATAAAAAAAAAACTAAATGGGGCAAAAGCCTGGAAATGCAAATATTTTTCCATACTCTGCTTTCTTTTTTCCATAATTTTCCAGACCTGGAAATTACTTAAATCAAATTCCATACTTTTTTCCAAACCCCGTAGGAACCCTGAGTACAATTTTTATTTGAAAGGATGCATTAAAGTGATCAAAATGTCATTTAAGACATTGTGATTCGATTTCTAATTCGATTTCTATTTCAAAGAAATACTTTTCTTTCAAACTCTGTATTTAGCAAAGAATCCTAGAAAAATGATCATTTCTAAATTTTCACAAAAATATTAAGCAGCACACGTTTTCAACACATGCAAACAAACACACCCAAAGGAAAAGTTTGATGCTATGTGTCTGGAAGATTAACAGTTTAAACAAGTTTAAAAAAAAAAAAAAAAACCTTGAAGCATTGCTTACCAAGGAAGCGGACAATGCGTCTCAGCAGCGGGTTGAAATAGCAGCAGTCAGCCGTAACAATTGTCTTCTCCTGCGTGGCCTCAGGTTTAGTGAAGAAGGATGCGAGCTCCCCCAGCAGAATCTGCAGCAGACAGACACAGGAATGAGATTTCTCAGGTGCACACAGCTTACAGAGAACAGCGCTTAGGGGGCAACCACAATATTTTCCTTAAACTGATGAAACTGATTGCCAAATGTACAAGGAAACATTTGTCATTGTCAAGACTGCTCCTGCTCCAATTCCAGAATTTACAAGAAATTCAGGAGAATGAGGGAATCTCATTTTCAATCCCATACATGTATAAATGCTAAATGCACCAGCACAGCTGAGACAGGTTATATGTTCAATATGCCCTAATGGGACTGCATTCATAAAACATGAATCCACACAGATTGGAAAGTAACATCACATGCTGACTAAAAGTCAATGACAAATTAAAGTGTCCATGATTAATGGGGAAAAAATAGCTAAATTCTAGTTTAAAATATGTCAAGTTCTTAAATTATATATTTGTGTTGGAAAAACTGAATTTTCCTTTTTGAAAAACATTTTCAAGAAAGGTTTAATGACTCTAAAACTGTCATGTGGTGTAAACATGTAAAAACATAATAACATATTTCTTTATATATTAAATACATGTGAGTATATACAGTATATATATTTATCCTGAGTTTTAAGACACTCCTTGACACAAATCTTTAAGTTCTCCAGCTATTATTTTCTGTTTAGTGTTTTTTTTTCCTCATGTTGGTTACCATTTGAAGCCACATGACTTTCATTTGGTGGAAAAACATTTTTAAAATATTGATAAGCAGCATAGCATTTTATTTCTCTAAGATATAATAATAAAGAAATTAATTTTTTGACTTTTTTCTTCATTATAATATCTGGACAGTATTACTTCTAATACATGTACATGTTCAGCAAAATGTATTTTAATTCAGAAAATAAAAGCATGCTCATCATAGATGCAGTGTTTTCAAGTCATTGTATGAATGCATTGCATTTTCAGCAATTGCATTCAATGAAAAACAAATGGTATCAATATTAAGAAAAGAAGAGTAAACTTCTTGTTTAGAGATTGTAATTTTCACCTCACTGCTGCTGGACAATACAGTACTGCTTTCATAAAGACACAATTTGCTATGGAGTTCAGTGTCTGAGTTAGTTCCACCTGTGAAAAGGTTTGTGTGCTATCTCAAACAGCAGAAGTCTCTGGCACTGAATATCACAGAGACACCTTTTTAAAAGTTACTTAACCTAACTGAAAGGTCTATTTAACTATTTAACCATTTAAACATGAAGATTCAGGTCAGTGCATGGTAACAGAGGTGCTTGTTATTATGCATTGTTGCCTATGCAAAAAGATCTCATCCTCTGTCGAATGCCTAATTTTTCACAAATGCCACTCTAACCCTCTCGCTGAGGGAAAATGGAAACTATTCAGGGACATAAAAGCCTGAATTTCTGAGTAACCTTCAAATGTTTAGTGATGTTCCATGAATGGTATTTTGTGGGGCATATTGCAGCGTTTTGAGGGCTCTTCTCATGTGGTATAATAAAAAAGGTGAAAATAGACAGACAGAGGAAGAGTAAGAGAGAGAGAGAAAAAAAAGACAGAGTGAATATTTCATTTGAAGACCCTTGACATATCTGAAGTGCTCTGAAGCCGCAATGTTGAAGCAGCAGTGATACCGACAGCATGCTGCTTTCAAATCCTTAACACACATCACGATTACAACACACCTGCTCTGAAGAGTTTCAAAACTCTGGAAAAACTGTGACACACATGCATACACAACACAACTGGAGTTCAATGAATGCCTCAGTGTCAAACAATAAGGCGCTCAATGCACTCTTTGTAGAGTAGGGTTGACATTCACAGATACTTAAGGATTGTTTTATTTTGGTTAGTTCTGTGTAAAACAAAGCAGAGTATAACTTGTAGGACTTTTTTTTTTTCATAGAACACAATCATGCTATCATGCTATAATATTTTTTTATATTTTGAACCACACACTGATCAGCCACAACATTAAAATCACTCACAGATGAAGAGAATAACATTGATTTTTACAATTGCAGCTGTCATGGGTGGGATATATTAGGCAGCAAGTGAACAGCCATTTCTTGAATTTCGTGTGTTGGAAGCAGGAAAAATGGCTCTGATGAGGGCCATACTAGTGAAGGCTAGACGAATGGATCAGAGTATCTCAAAACAGCGTATCAATGTGGTGTTTCTGGTATGCAGCACACGTTCTGTCCGTAGAGAGCACTGGGATTCTCCTGGTGGGCCAGGCGAGTAGTGGGCTGATTGGTGAAGGAAGATCTCACAACTTGCAGGAATTAAAGGATCTGCTGCTAATGTCTTGGTGCCACAGATCACAGAAGAACATTCAGAGGTATCGTGGAGTCCATGCCTCGATGCATCAGAGTTGTTATGGCAGCACAAGAGGGACCTACACGATGCGAGGCTGGTGGTTTAAATGATGTGGCTGATCATAACATTTGAAAACAGCGATAAAAAGGAAACATTTTCTGTGACTTAAATTTTGGTCTTTTTCTCACACATTGTATGACTTCATATGATTTATAACAACTTTATATGGACAACCTTTATGGTACTTCACTTGAGATTTTCAGTAATTTAGTAGAAAATGAAATCCTGATGTCATAAAACAAGTTACCAAACTTGACAACAACATCAACCAAAGCATCAGTGCAAATTACTCCACTGTGAAAAACACAATTGTTTATGCTAGTGATTAGCACCAGCAGCAAAGCCCCAAGGCCACATCATCCTCACTAAACAGAGATGGAGCTGTCATTGTCATGTCATAAATTAAGACACAAGGTTTAACTTGTCCTCTAGAAGCTGTAGCTAGAGAGGACAAAAAAACATGGTCTTTAGAGCGGATTAATGGAAGCTGTTGAAGTGAAGTGCCTACATGTTTAATTGATGAAACAGCTCTGCTGACTCTGAAGAATTTAAGAGAAAACAGACGGAGGGAAAGACGGGGACAAGGAGTTCAAAGCAATAGGAAACAGAGAGAGATCGATAGTGAAATCAAGCTGCAGAAAAAGGGTAAAATAAAAGAGGAAAGAGAGATGATGGCTGAAGTGAATGGTAGTAGGGATGTCTGTTTCCTGAGGAAATTGTATGGTGTGTGAACAATGTAGACACAGACATTTCACGGCGGCTGGGAAGGGTGTCAAATCAAAAGCTTCTAGTAGAAAAGTATAGAGCACTCAAAAACCCTATGCTTACTCGAAAACTGTTTTCAAAATATTTCTAACGGATCATGTAACGCTGAAAACTGGAGTTAATGGCTGCTGAAAAATCAGCTTTGTATCACAGGAATGCATTGCATTTTAAAAGATAGAAATTAATATAGAAAGCAGTTCTTTTAAATTGTAGTAATATTTCACAATACTGCAGATTTACAGTAGTTTTGATCCAATAAATGCAGCCTTGCCATGTATAAGAGAAACTCTCAAAAATCTTTATTATTCCAAACTTTTGATTTCATATTATACATAAATATATAAATGTAACTATACTGACATGTTTACCTCAGTTATTCGTACTATTATTTAAATGTGTGTGTTGCGGTGAAGCCTTAAGATTGACCAAAGATGGGATGGCATTTTATGTCAGATGGGATGCCAGCAGTACTTGAACCACCAACTGTTATTTTACCCAGAAAGTTGGCAAAAGGGTCTAAATCCATAATGGAGGTGCAGCAGGCAGCCAGAAGATTTGTGCACAAGGACAAAATTTACTTTAATTATGGCATTTGACAAAGTTTGAATTAAATGAGGAGAAGCATTGTGAAAATACAACTTACAGAAATTAAATTTCTCAGAGGATACCGGAGCCAAAATACAGTGTGTAATTTGCTCTGTAATTTTTACTGAGGTTGTGAATAGAAAAAAAAACACAGGCATGTTTGATAAAGTCTTAAAGTATGCCTGCCAAATTTACATTACCTTTTGAGTCTAACTCTTAAAAACAACCAAAAATGTAAGTGACCTTAGTGAAAAGACCATGGGCCCATTGCATAATCAAAGCTATGATGTTAACACTGTTTAAAATAACTAATCTGATCAACTAGCTGTTAACCAAGTGACTTAATTTTCAGATTCAATCTGATGCCAATTTATGTAAAGGAATAGTTCACCCAAACTATAAAGCCTGAGTGTGAGTACATTTTCAACAAATTTAAATCTTTGGGTGAACTATTCCTTTTAAAAAATATGACCAAAAACTTGTAAGACTAGTCTAAGCAGTTTATGTAACCATCCACAGATTAAAATCAATAGGAATTCCCATGCTGGTTATTATGGTGCTGCTCTAGCTTTCGGACATGGCTGGTGAAGCTGGTTGAGAAATCTTGCTGGTTAAGGAATCTGGTAGGAAGCCCAACACATCAGTCTTCTATGCAGATAACCAACATTACCATATTGTGATTCTTTTTTCTGCAGGGAGGTCAGTACGAGCAGGACGGTATCACGCCACCAACGGTACTGGACATTTCACCAGCAGTGCAGAGCTCCAGGCGTTGGCCCACTTCTCCTCTGCCAAATCAATTCTCTCGGTGGACTGGGTACTTATAATGTGCTGTCCAGTCCACAGTGACACAGAACAATATTAATAATTCATTGTATACACCATGTGCCTTAAAGGGGCTGTTTGGAAAAGGAGCAAGGTCAACTTTTCTAGAGAGAAAATGTAAATAGCAGACTTGGGAAACTGCAATATACTGTATTAAAAGTAAAGTTCGGACAAAAAAATGTCAACATTTATTTACCCTTACATCATTCAAAATCAGAATGTTTATTTTTTCTTCTGTGGAACTTAAAAGCCAGGTCATTATTAATATGTTTCCAACACAACAAAAATCATGGTCACCAGCTGTCAAATATCAAAAATTTGGGTTTGAAGCAGCATGAGGGGGAATAAATGATGACATAAAAGAAAAAATTTGAAATGAGCGTATTCGGAAACGATGCACTGCTCAGACACACACAGTAACAGTTTGCTCAGCTGACTTTCCAGTTCTCCCTGAGACAGACAGTCCACTTAGGATCTTATCTGGGTGACATGCTTGAGGATACAGGCGAAGATCTGTTGTCATAGTGTTACCATGGCATCGGTATGACAGCTGATGCACTCATGCTCTTTCTAATCCAATACAGATCACAAATAGACAGCAACACATCACAGATCACATTCATTTCCACATGCTGTCAGCCAAATTTTTAGCTGTCACTTGAATACAGCAAACAGATATCAGCACCAGTGTGTTTGCATTGATCTGTCCATAATGTGGGTCCACTGTTATCACATCCTTCAATTTCTTTCATCTAGTCATTCTTTTCTCTTGTCCTTTTAGTGGGCTTCACACTCTGTCATTCCTGATTTCTGGGATTTGTCCTTCTGTCTTTCTGCGGGCGTCTCTCCAAGTACCATATAGGGAAACTGGGTTAGCATCATTCCTAAAATTCATTTCTCTACCCACCACCAGTTCCTTCTCTCGTTCATTCTAATGGCTTCATTTCTCATGCTTTATTGTCTTCTTTAAAGTCAACATGAAATCAAATTTGACCTCATTTACTTTCCTAAAGCATCTTTTTAGTCTCATTGTAGATGATTCATCAGCGCACATTACTGCGAGGAAAAACAAATGTCAGTCTTTGTAAGCATTTGTCAAAATGTAATAACGTGCACTTCCTCTGGAATGACTTTTCTTGGTGACGGCAGGTCTAAAATACATAGAGGGTGCTCTCCGTTAGCATTCCCACCTCAATGGAAGCTGCTTGGCTGGCGCAGGACCACCTGGAGGTACACGTTTCAAAATCTACCAAATTCTGGGTGCTTAGATCTGCAGCCAGGTTATTTTGGGCCACAAATGCCAAGTGACTATTCACTTTGCAGCTGCAGGAAACTGACATCATGACTGGCAACACTGATTGGCTGATGGCACCACAAGATTTCACACAAACCCTTAATTAGTGACTATCCATGAAAGGCGGCAGACAGCATTTTACACCAAAAACAAACAGGGTAGTGGTAAAATATATGCTTTAATATAATATTGAAATATATATATATATATATATATATATATATATATATATATATATATATATGATGCATTTTAAATAATAAACAAATGCCTTTAAATGGCCATCAATGGAGAAAGAAGACCTTTGCAGACATCTACCATCAGGGACTGACTGGGGCCTCAGCTGATGTCACCTAATTATTTTCCATTCCAAAAATTCCTGTTTATTATTAAGTGTTCCATTTCACTCTGAAAAACTGACCTATGCAACACTGATTGAAAATATGAAAACTATTTTTATATTAAAATAGCATTTTATATATTTTACTTTATTTTATATTGGTATGTCTTTTATGTTCGACAAGGCTACATTTATTTGATCAAAAATATGGTAAAAACATTGATTCTGGGAAATATTATTACAATTTAAAATAACTGTTTTCTATTATAATGTATTTTAAAATTAAATTTATTCCTGTGATGAAAAACTGAATTTTCAGCATCATTACTCCAGTCTTTAATGTCACATGATCTTTCAAAAATCATTCTAATATGCTGATTTCCTACTCAAAAAAACATTTTTATTATGTTAAAAACAGTTGTGTTGCTTAATATTTTTGGGATACTTTGATGAACAGAATGTTGAAAAGAAAAGTGAGATTTTTTTTGTAACAATATAAAATTTTGATCAGTTTACAGTAATATATCCTTGCTGAAAAAATATAAAAAAAAAATATGAATTTCTTTAAAAAAAACCCTTACAGAATCCAAACCTTTGAACTATTAATTGTTTTCTTTTAACTACAATTTCATTAAGCTTTTATATTTTAAAGCACATTTACAGTTATTTTTTCCTCTTTTAACTTACAAATACACTTTTACTGCTAGTTATAATTTGTAAAATGCCAAACAATTTGGTTTGATAAACTCAAGCACATATTTTCACTGTTTTACTGTGCACACTTCCAGCTTTCTTGCTACCTAGCAACCTTGAAGAATTTCCATGATTTCCTTCTGTGATGCTTTTCATGTGAAGGTCACAGCCGTGCACGATGCTTGTGTTAAAATCCTGACACAAGTCATGCGAAAGGGCCATCATTTTCTCCATTTTTCATATTCCCATCCACAAACGGTCCCGCTTCTCTCTTTACTCCAGCACATCTCTTGCTCCATGCCCGCATGGCCAACTCCCAGTGTCCCCAAGGCTGAGTAGGAGTGTTAAACAAAAGCTGATGCCTTAATCTAATGCTTACTAAGATTAGGCTGTGGATCGTCTCTGCAGAGAGAGGTTAAACACATCCTCTGGGCATTGGTGTACACTTACAAGAGCTGAGTGCCGATGACACGGATCTCAATGAGAATATCATGTTTAATGTTTCTCTCTCTTCCTCGTTCCTCTTTTACACCCTATTCTCCATCAATGTTTTCTATTTCTCTGCCTCTCTAAAACACTTATAAGAGATGAAAAATGGATTAATGCAGCTCTATTAAAACTTAGTGTTTCTATAAAAAATGGTTGTAATTATTGGCAGAAAGACTGTAAAAATGCTACAATAAAAATTTGTTAATTGGTTAACACTAAGTTTCCATATACACTATAGAATTCCACATGTAAAACAGTAGGAATTCTAATGGGATATTTCTTGTTTCTTATCTAAAAGTACACATTTGTTGTCAAATAAATATTTATTGCACTATTTTAGTGTCATGTGGCTCTAACCCAATCTCATGAAAGTGTGTTTAAATGGCACGATTTTCTGTTTCTATTTGGTGTACTATTTATATGCAGAAATTGACTTTGATGTGCATTTGATACGCAATGTTTAGGTTTAGGGTGTGTAATATATGTAAGCCAAAGTGCATGCCAATCATATGCATGCCAACATAGTGCGTATCATATGCACCTTAAAAAATGTAGTATTATATGCACGTCAAACACGTGTGTATCGTATGCATGCCAAAGTCACATTCCGTGTATAAATAGCATGCAAAATACACAAAAAATTGCTTTTTGATGGTTGTCAGTATATTAGAGAGTTACCAAGCTGATTTTCATACTTTCATAGGTTAGTATATTAACATTATATTAGTTAATGAAATACATTTTTTGAACTGTAAATGTAAATTAATTTTACTGTAAAATAATGTAAGTTCAATCCATCAAATTTTGCTACTGTATTTTTTACAGTAAAGTTCTAGCAACCACAGCTCCGTTTTTTACTGTACATTTCACAGATTTTTTTCCTTTTAAAGGGGTCATATGATGCAATTTCAAATTTTCCTTTCTCTGTGGAGTGTTACAAGCTCTTGGTGAATAAAGAAGATCTGTGAAGTTGCAAAGACTAAAGTCTCAAATCCAAAGATATACTCTTTATAAAAGTTAAGACTCATCCATGCCCCCCTGAAACGGCTCGTTCTAACGCCCCCACATCTCTACGTCACTATGTGGGAAGATTTGCATAATGTCGCCCAGATGTTCACGCAAAGAAAGAAGGCGTACCTTTTATTCTCGTTGTAGTATTGTTGTTGCCACCGCCATGTCATATAGACGCTGTGTGTTTCACTGTGAAAGCAAAACTACTTTGTTTGGCCTTCCTTCGTCATGCCTGGGGCTGATCCGTGCTGGTCGCTGAGGAAATACATCAACTTAACACTGTGTTTCTCCGGATCGACTTTCACTGAGTCCAGCCAAGGGCTGTCACATGTGAACACTGTGTATATTCGGATTGAATTTGACTGAGTCTGCTCACTCTAAACCGCATTTCATAAATACACATTTCATTACACCAAATACAAACTTGTGTTTTGTTTTTTGATGCTTCATATGAATGATTTATAATTTATTTTAGGTGAATCACTTGTTATTATTTTAATTATGATTAAAATTTAGTTCCTGTACTCAAATTTGATTGGCCAAGCAGTAACAGGACATTAAACTGTTTGTATGACTGATTGACTGTGTTCCCAACATTCCAGACAAGAGCATGTGATGATATAACACGGTTTCATGTCTCTCTTTCTCTTTCTCCACTCTCTCTCCACTAGCACCCTCACACAAACAGAATGAGGACACAGAAACACACTTATAGCAAACCCACAGCACTTGCATATAGGAGCACACGGTCCCCAAACATCCATCATGAATGGAGAGTTGTGACATCAGCCAGCTGCAGCCTCTGACTGCATGACGCTGTATATCTCTTCTGGGCCAGAGCCCACTTCAGATCAAACACACAGCTTCCATATTTACCAGAAAAACAGACTGCCAAAATTTCACATTACAGCATGAATAATTTAAGGTGTATTTGTCAGCGTTTTTAGATTTCATTAAAGCACCATTAATGGACTAGTTTCACCTGCTGTTACTGGTTCCATGGAACACACACACACAAAGACTTTTTCACATTGATTTTTTCATACAACAACAAGGTTTGATTTTTAGTTGTTGTTTACTGGCATGATCTGAGGTTTTATTCATGTCTGTAGCACAAACAGCACTGAAGGTTAATGCTTAAAGCTTTTTCAAATTACTAGCCCCAACTATGAGCAATAATAACAGTGATGCTTGCATCAACAAGCTAATAACACAACGCAATAATAAACTATTTTTGAAATTGGACAGTAACACACCGGTATATATATTGGGCTTTGAGATGATTTCAACTCAAGCTAATTAAAAAAAAAATAGTGCCTGTTGCGACATTTCTGCAAAATTATGTTACTGTATGTTACTTCTTGCATATTTTGCAACACTTTCAAAGTGAAATGTCTAGGGGGTGGTGATAAAAGTGTGTTCAGTTATACTTGAAACAGTTGAACATGAATCTAGCAACATTTTATAATGTTGGTTGCTGTACAAATTGTGTCAGTCCTTGAGTGGTCCACACTGCTTACGCTCCACATTTCTAGTTTAATGCTGTACCAGGTGTGCTACCGAGCAATTTTTCTATGTTAAAAAAAGCCATGGAGCTAGTTATATGATGCTCCACTATGGTAAAAGTGTTTTAAGGTCATAAGATCTGTAATCATAATTGGCATAAAAAAGATTAAAAGTCATTGGAGTTTTGCTGCCACTAATGTTAGTTACAGCTGGAAAGTGCAGAGAATTGTATATATTGGTACGTTTTTTTAGTTTCGCCAAAATGTCAGGAGTATAGGCATGTTTTTCCAATCAACTTTGTCCATGTTTCCCAAGTAAAAAGTGGGCTTCAAATAAATACTTATGTAACTTGTGCAAATATAGTTCTATCAGTGTTTTTGGTTTTGGTGTGGGTTTGTGAAGGTTTGTAAGGACCTTTTTCATACCACCTCTTCTGGACTCATTATATAATACCTGAAGCCTTGAACATCTCTAGTCATAACTGTTATCCTTATTTCAGTTCAGCATTTTACGGTTTAATTTTTTTAATGCACTTCATGTTAAACCAATCTTAGACATGTATGTTCTTATCTAAATTAAGTATTAAATGTCCATTTTCCACCTGCTCTTCGACCCTAGGCTATTTTCACTATTTTACCTTCAAAATTTCTCTGTTAACTGTCTACATTATGTTTCATTACACTGACTTCACTCTCCACCCGGGCTCATGGCACTTTGCTGAATAAACAAATGGGTTGTCATGTTAATGTTCATGTTTGTGACTGCAACACTATGAATGCTTTGTAACAAATTTCTTTTATTCCTTCCAATAAAAGTCCTTGGCAATAAAAGTTGTTGACTCATACATTCCAAGTCCCCTGAAATCATATTATATCTTTGTGTATGAAATTTAGTCATTATTAGCTGAAAATCATACCCTCCAATGTGCAGCAAGTAGCTCTGAAATCTAAATATAGCATGTCAAGATGCATCACACTAGATTTGATTTCAACAACAATCGGTCAAAGACATGAAAATCAATTAAGTTTGAAGTGTCTCCAACCCTGGTACAATGTTTCGTGATATATCACATTTAAATTTGAGAGCTACTACAAATGTGAACATTCAAAGAAGACTTGGAAAATAATGCACAAGTCATTAAACTACTTTTAAGGTGATTTTTGTTGCTTTACATCCCTTTTCTTATTGTATGGAAAACAGCAGCCTGGACATTCAGCCAAATAACTTTTTTTGTGTTTAACAGAAAATGCGTTTTAAAAAAACATGAATAAATGTTGATAAATTTGTCGTTTTTTGGCAAACTATTGCTTTGAAGAAATTCGCCATAGTGAAATGAATTTCACTCCTCCTTGTTAAACTATCTGTAGTGAAATGGAACTGACTTCGATCCAGCACTCAGTGGCACTCCACTCATTAGGGAACACAAATGTCTGTGACTGCTGTGAATTAGAGAGCCACTTGACATCTTCAGATGTGGAGAGGCAGCATGTCTCAATAATTAAGCCCTTCAGCGGGGTTCAGAAGATGCCTTGTTTAAGGCGCTAGAACTGACGGGAGAGTTTTTCCTTTTCACTATCACTGTTTCCAGATTCTCTCTCAGCAAAAGATAGAAACCGCTAACCGCCCACACACACTCCAAGAACCCACATATTCACACACGTGCGCACACACACACACACAGGGCGCAGATAAAAATACAGAGAAAAAAGCAGTTACACACAAAGAGAGCATGCTTACACACATGCACACAGTGTTCCTAAATATGTTCATCTCTGAATGAAAGAGAAGAAATGTCCAGATCACATTTCACTTTCAAAATAAAATGGAATGACAAATCAAGGTTCCTTTGATCCTTTGACATATAATTGTACTACAAATCCAAAAACAGCTTTTATTGACACCAAGCTGCCAAAACAGTTTGTATCATATTTTATCTCAGTATGATGTGATAGTGTGATGAAAGACCTGCAGAAGATCAACACCTGCTTCTTCATCATTGCCTCTTTAGCCCTGCCCGACAATTTGCACATGTAGTAGGAGGTGAGTAAAAATGGAAGAGGTGCAAACACATGATTACTCAAGCAACAAAATGATAGAGATGCCTCAGAGGGTTACAAGATGCTGTATGCCAAATTGTGGAAAGACAGTTTTTATATTGCTTTTCTTGTGATCTTAACATCATGTCCACACCAGATGTATCTGTTGTTGCATCACACTGCATTCCACTGCAGCAGGCTACACTGGATGCAACAAATTGAGTCCAGTGTAGACAGAATCACTGATTATAATGGCTTCTATATTGTCTTTAGTTGTGTTGCATTATGCCACTCATGTCTGGTGTAGACGCGGTGTAACATTAGGAAAGAGTGAATGAACTTTATTTTTAAGTTCCAGATTGCGTCAATAAGAGTACAGTCACACCATAATGATTGGACTAAAAATGGAAATGCTTTTCTTTTGTGTTTTTGAAAAGATTTGCGTACAGATAACAACATTTGTCAAAACAATCCCTGTTCATGCAGATCTGCGAAAACAACTAAAAATGCTGTATTATGCATGCCAGGCCAATAGGTGGCAATATCACTTTGTGAAGAAACACTATGTGCCAGAGAAAATATGTTTTCCTGAACGGCACGTCGTCACTGTTTTCACATTCTATGTTTTCGTAGTTTACACAGCAACAGCACCATTTGCAAAAGCTCACACTTTGGACGCTGTTTTTAAAAGTTTGCGTTTTCAGGCCAGTTTAAAACTGGCAAGTAAACCATCTAAGATGCTGTTCATTTTTTGCTTCATTTTACTGTAGATTTGTTTTTAAACAAGATAATAATTTCACATTCAATCACACAGACTATATAGACATGGCAAGAAAAACACGCAGCTTTGCCCAAATTAAACCTCAGGTGCCTCTTGGTGCACAGAGGGAGCCTCAGGTGTCCCTGTGCACACTGCTGTCATCTCCATGTGAAGAAATACAAGATGGTGAGCTTTTTTCACCTTCTACTCTTATTTGCACAGATGAGGAACCTGTATGTGTGTGTGTGCAGCGTGTGTAACAATACTCAAGATGAAGAAAGCCTCTCTGATGTTTGAATCTGTGGTATCTCGCCATCTGTTTCTGTGATGTTGGGTGAGACAGACATTAATTCACCCTCCCTCTGATAATGAATCATTTGATACCGCTGGGAAATCTGCATTTTTTCCTGGCTAGCTGAATCGAGACTCTTGTGTTGACCTCATCTAGCTTCCATTCACTGCACTGCATCACACTGTAGACATCTGACCTTGTTAATGTCTCTTATGCTGGGACTGACCTAAATAAGAAAGACATGATGTCCCAACCCTGACATCCAAGCAAGAGACAGAGCAGGCCCAAAACATGCCCTACACAAGTACATGAACTCTTCTAGTCACACTACCATTTAAAAGTTTGAGGTCAGTATGAGGTTTTTTTATTTTTTTTTTAAGAAATTATTACTTTTATTCAGGAAGGATGCATTAAATGTATCGAAAGTATCTAAAGAAAGAATCAAAAGAATCCTGAAAAATATGTAGCACGGTTTCCACAAAAATATTAAGCAGCACAACTGTTCTCAACATTGACAATAAGAATTTTTTCTTAAGCATCAAATAAGAATATTAAAATGATTTCAGAAGGATCATGTCACACTGAATACTAGGACTATGGATGCTGAAAATGCAGCGTCTAAAGAAATTACATTATTAAATATACTGAAATAGACTGTTTTTTTTATTGTAATTGTAACGTTTTATTTATACACAATATTACTGTTTTACTGTATTTTTGATTGAATGTAGCCTTGGTGAGCAAATGAAACAAACCTTGTACAGTAAGTTAAAAGACTTAAAGGGATACTCCACCCCAAAATGAAAATTTTGTCTTTAATCACTTTACCCCCATGTCATTCCAAACCCGTAAAAGCTTTGTTCATCTTCGGAACACAATTTAAGATATTTTGATGAAATTGGCCTGTGACTGTCCCATAGACTGCCAAATAAATAACAGTGTCAAGGTCCAGAAAAGGTATGAAAGTCGTCGTCAGAATTTCTTTCAAATCAAAGCTAAATACATGTAGAAACAGTGCATCCTTGTGGCGCGGATGACACAGAAGAGCATACGCAGCATACAGTGATATGGAGAGACACAGAGGAGACTATTGACAAAGGAATTATTGAATAAAGTTGTTACTTTTGTTTTCTTCGCTTACAAAAAGTGTTCCCGTCGCTTCTTATAACCCAGATTGCATGTCTGATGGCAGATGGAGTATTCTGACAACGACTTATATACCTTTTATGGACCTTGACACTGTTATTTACTTGGCAGTCTATGGTAAATTCACATGGATACAGTTTTTCATTGTAAGTATATTTAATTGTGTTCTGGTTTTTAATCCAAAATATACGGGTTTGGAACGACATGGGGGTAAGTGATTAATGACTAAATTTTCATTTTGGGGTGGAGTATCCCTTTAAGGTAGGGTCACATTAGCAACATTTTGTGGGCAAAAAGGACATTAGTGAAGACCAAGAACTGCTCGCATTTTCAAATCAAGAAGCTTGCCATTGGTCAAAAATGTGAATTTATATAACAAATCAGCATGCAGAAATCTTTCACTTTCACAATAAATTCCCCACTGCATGGATTCCTTTTGAAGTGACCCATGAAATTCACTAAACTGTAGTAAATGAGACCACACATTCACTACAAGCTAAGAGTTTTCTTAACTCATTACAGTTTGTTGCAAGCAGCCATACAGATGACACAAAAACACTGTGTGCTCGGTTGGATTTGTCCCTTTATACACTGAACCACTCCAAAATGGTCTTAACTAGTAACTTACACAGCTGGTTAATCAGTTTTTTGTTTTTTTTTGGCAAGTAAACCAACCTGTCCAGTACTAGGTGATCAACCAAAGCCAGCATGAAAGTGCCAATAACTAACATTACATACAGTATAGCTGGTCATTTAAAATGTTTACTAGCTGAACCATTTAAGACAAATGAGTTGAATGAGTTTGTAAAATATCAGATGCATAAGATCACATTAACACACATTCACATTCAAACACGCTAACTAACGATCCCACACACTGACACAATGACGTACACACACATGTGGCACCTCAGAGAAGTGTGAGTTTATGAATGGCAGTAGAACTCTTACAGTGACGGTGGGGATGGCGGTGACCAGCGAATACACCAGCACCGGAGGAGCTTTGCTGTCATCTTCAGGTCCTGGATACGGCTTGGAGAAGGCTTTATCGAAGCAGAAGAATCCTTGAACGTGCACCGGGAACGTGTCCGTATACTCAAAGTAGTAAGCCAGGAGAACCGTTCCTGCCATGATCACCAGCTGAAAATAGAACATGATTCCAGTTTAGAATAGAAAATCCGTTCAAATATGTGGACGGTGGCGTTCTGGAATAAAACACAAGCTGCAGTCTGAATCTTCGGCTGAGTGAAGGAATAAACAGAAGAAAATAAAAAAGACAATTCTCCCCCCGTGAGAGAAGTGACAGAAGATTTGGTGGCGTGAATGAGTGAAGGCAGCATGAAAGGATGCTGAGAGAATGGCTAGAATCTCTTCAGCTTTGCCTACCTATAGAAATAAAAAAGAGAGGCATGGAAGACACAAATAAAGAAAGAGAGGCATTTTATGGAAAAGAAAACAAGCAAATGAGAATGATCAAGGATGAGAAGAAAAATAGGGGAGGAGGAAAAGAGATGGCAATGTACTAGTAGAGCACGAGAGAGAGAGAGAGAGAGAGAGAGAGAGAGAGAGAGAGAGAGAGGAGGACTAGAGGGATGAGAGAGAGACAGAGAGAGATGGAGGGAGAGAGAGAGAAGGAGGGAGGGAGGGAGGGAGGGAGGGAAGAAGGGGGGCGTGTGCATCTGTGCTCACAGCGGGAGAGGAAATGGGTACATCTCTACAAGTATAACATGCAGTTCTTTTATATTTTTAGGCAGCAAAGATAAATAGCATGCTATTTATTACAAAAACTGATGGAATGGCAGAGCCTGAAACTCTAAAAAAATGTTTTCTTTCCAACAAATGGTTGGTGAAATTGCATGCTTTTTTTCTTCAGTCTTCAGAAAATGCTGACTGACTACCCTAAATATTATATTAGCTATGCATACAGTATGTTTTTATTAGGTTCCAATTTGTATTTTCCAGCAATAAACATTACATACATAAAAAATGTATTAAAAATGCCATGGCAGAATGGGAAACATGATTCCATATTTAGTCTAAACTCTGACTCAGTATGTGGTTTGCTAGTTTGGAAACTAAATTTGGAACCTAAACTAATTACCCCCATTTTTTTCTTACAATAACTTGTTTTGTGCCTGTAATGGACAAGTGTCTTGAGACCTTCACAAATAAATTATAATTCCTTGTGACACCATCTAGCATTCTTAAATATGATTGGTGAGAAAAAATAGAACACTAGAAAGAGAATGAGAGAGAGAGAGAGAGATGGAAAGTGCTGGGGTGTGAAAAGTATTTGCACCCTAGGTGCACCTGTACAATGCAATTAGATCCATAACCCTTTTATGTCAGTGTTTCCACTAATGTCCTTTGAAACATTAACAGCCTATAGTTCAGCACAGCCTCATAGCTGATGTTCAGAGACATGAATCAAATGTGTTTACCTCGTCACGCTGTTCCAAAACTCATTATTAAAGCCAAAGTACTCTCCATTTGTAACAACTGCTTAAACCAAACATATAATAGACAAATTTTGTAATTCATTTGCTAAACACCTCAACCACTTTATAAAATACTTTCCTAGTATAAGATGTTTAAAAATGGTCAAAACTGCTGGATCTGAACAATTTGACTTAGTACTAATATACTGTAATTAACAAGAAACTGAACTTAAACACATTATATGATAGATTTAACACTAGTATGTAAAGCAAAAGGTTTTGAATGAAATAAAATATATATATATATATATTCTGAATATCAGCCAATTTTCTTATGTCTCCAATTATTTAATATTACACTGGGCTGAATAAAAATGTAATAGCTTTTATTGAAATGAAAATGATATGCTTTCACAGTTTTTCTAATGGTGAGAAAACACTGATTTTGTCTCTATTGCTGTACTTTCTGTTCAACCCAGTTATTTTGTGATATTTCCCCCTATAAAAAATAATGTTTGTTGCTTTTAACATCAAATTTTTATCATTTTTGAACACTGGTAAGTTATAGTCTTTATCAGTATTTTGTTCACACAAATCAGCTTCGTGAAGCGCAGTAGTTCAGTGTTGTGGAAATTATTACAGTGATCCAATTTAACAGACAAAATATTCTGTTTTTGGCAAAAAGAAAGAATATTAACTGTGAACAATGGGGTGTGCTGTGAATAAATTTACTTGCTAAACCTGTTATTATAATACATTTTCTGAATTAATCATCAACCCCTGTAACATTCAACTGCAAAAACCTAATAATTTAAGAACTGCCAATTGTAAAACTCACTAATCTGTATATTGGGGAGGGGGTTTGGGGTATTGCATCCCTCTATGGTGGCCCCTTTAGTGTCTTTCTATGGTCCTTGGTCAGACATAAACCTTTGAAATTATATATATAAATGTTATAAATATTCTGTCACAAATGCAACTTCCAGCAGAGACTCTGGAGTTACATGTCTACAAATAAAAATGTTTGTTCCAAAGCCTAAATAAACTGATCCAGAGGGCTAGTTCTACTCCTGGTCTTGTAGGGGAAATTGGTAGAGATGATAATTGGCAAATTCTATCATCCAGTGCTTCAAGTTCGTGATAAACAATTCTGAAAAACCACAAAGCTCTTGTATAAACTGTTGCCTACTTATTGCTTCATTCTTGTTGTATTCCAGTAAGATCTTTTCTGCTGACTGCTTCTGTCTCCTCCCGCTGTGCATGCTTTCATGTTATTTCTAGCTCCTATCCCACATGAACAAGAACATGAGTTTTCCGCTCTCGCTCATCTAAAAGCTATCAACAGAGTTCTGCACCCAGCTTTAGTCTGCTTTCTAAGTCCTCACAGTGCTTCCTAACCTTTTTTTTTTCATTTTGTCTGATAAAAACTTTCACAAGAATCCAAAAATTCAAAAAGTCTTGATAAATATACTTATTTATCTTATATATGATCTTATAAATACTTATTACTTTATATATGATTTTCTTAATTTGTAATAATTAAGGATGGATTAAACTGATCAAAAGTGACATTAAAGACATTTACATTGTCACAAAAATTCAAATAAATACTAAGAGTCATGATGAAAATAAATGTATTATAGTTTCCACGACAATCTTAAGCAGCATAACTGTTTTCAACATTGCTAAAAATAAGAATAACAAATCAGGATCGTGTGACACCAAAGACTTGAAGAAATGATGCTAGAAATTCACCTTTGCTCATCACAGGAATAAATTACATTTTTAAATATATTAAATTAGAAAACAGTTATTTTAAATAGTAATAATATTTCACTGTTTTACTGTGCTGTATTATGTTATATAATGTTCCATGTGCATATAATTACTGTTTTAAAATTATGCAAAATTATCAACAGGACCTGTAAGAGAAATGCAATTTCATTGCTTCATGTGTACACGTTTGAAAGGCAATGAAAGCAGATGGGACTTTGTATACTTTGTATTCATTCAACAACAATGTCCGATATTAAAGATAATAGCCTGAATGTTTAACTATAATCTGAATGTCTGTAATAAAGTGCACTCAGACTAATGCTTGAGGTTCTTTGTCAACATTAATTAAAAAAATGCATTGCACAATGACCTCACAGGAGTGACAGAATTGAGTTCATTTTCAGTGGATGTGCTAATTGCAAGCACACATTCACATAAACAGCAGGAAAACAGGACAGATGGGCCCAAGTCAAATGAACCTAACATTGTCAGATGAAACAATTATAAATGTATCCAAGAAACAAGGCCAGTTTTGACAAATCTTGGGTGGGTGCTGCATACAGTATGTCATAAATACAGTTCTCAGTTTATTTGTCGAGAGAAATATGTCACAGACATGTTTGATGACACATGGGGCTTTTAAAGTGCGGTCCCACTTTTGTGGCCTCATTTCTCAGAGCAAGTCCATTGCTTAGTCAGTTTTTTAGTCTTTCTGAATTTTTAACCGCTGTGCCAGCAAATAAAAATTCAGCCGTCATGCTAATTCTGCCACTCTGTCAAAAACTGACAAGATGGTGACAGAGAGAAAGAAAATGTCTTTGGCAAACTTTAACTATTGCCGTTAGCAGCTTTGCACAGGAAACAGGAAGAAACAGCTTAAGCCAGTCTCCCAGCCAGACCAAGCTGGTTATGTCAGTTTTAGATGGGTTTGTGGACCAGCTGACCAAATAGTGAAAACAGCTTCAGCTTTGCCAGGCTGGGTAGAAGATAAACTACCTTAAACCACTTAAAACCAGCAAAAACCCATGCAGAATTAAGCATTTTAGTTTGCTTGTTTGCATCAGGATGATCTTGCATCTTTACTGTTAAAGAGTGTAAAATGAGTAATTTAACAGTAATGGCTTCCTGACAAATGTCAGTAAAAATCTAGAAAAAAATTATGAAAAATTTACAGCAATATTACAGCTTAATGGTCTCACCTAAATAAAAGATTTGCCAGGGAGCTTCCCAAACAGTCCAATGAGATAAGTGTGCCCTCTGCTGTTCACATCCAGTACTGTATTTCAAAGGCAGTACACAAAATTCATAGTATAATATAGTTCAAAGTTTTCTTTCAGATTTACCTGCCACAGATATATTGATTATTTATACTTCATCCAAGACTCTTTCTTTTATCAATATTTCTTTAATCAGAAAACAAAATCATGGTTGTCTTGTCCCATGAATGCCTAGTTTGCAATTTGCTGTATCATACAGAAGGTAAAATTCAGCGTGTTTATGTGTGTGTGTATAAACACACACATCCCCTACACAATAGATTTATCAAATGTTTTTATGCAGAGTGATGGAAATAAATGCACCACATGCGAAACCGTGGTGAACAGATGGCAAGCATGCAATTCAAAAAGCTGTGTTTTATTTATAGAAGTACAAATTGAAAAACTTTGTTCAGAAGTGGATCATTCCTATTACTCTTATTCCTCCTGTTCCAAGAAAACCCAAAGAGCCACTGGCTAAGAAGTAAGCTACAGTACATCTTTTCTTTAGCATGCATTAGACTTTTTACAATAGCTAAGCAAGCAATATATAATCCTATATTGCACCTGGGGAAATTACACTGCTGTATTGAGTGCAGAAATGACTGCAGTGTAGGCTACAAGACATTTTGAGTTACATTTCACAACAATCCATTTTTCTATAGATGAAAATAATAAAGTGGCAGAGCTACTGAAGGTGTGGGATCATTCAACTGGCTCACTGAAGCTCATGTAGGATGTTCAATGATGCCCACACATGGTTTAAATAACTGATTTGAGATGAATAACAAACTGGGTCTGTAAACCTCAGAGGAAAAAAAAAACTTTGAATAGAACTCTTTTGTATGATTTTATTGTTGTTTGTTTCAGCAAGTTACCAAATGAATGCTGAATTCAGAATCCATATATTGCCCATATATTGTGCATGCAAGAGAATACATTATTTAAGGTTTTACTATTACAAAAAGTAGAAAAAAAAAAAATAGATTTTTGTGGGTGTGTATGTGCAATCTGCTCAAATTCTACTAGATCTTTTTTTTTTCCTCAGCAAGCCAAATTCATTATTCATGGACAGACATTCCTTGATTTCACAGATTTAGCTTTTTCCAATAACATTTTCTTCTTTTACATTGTATAAACATATTATTAGTGTGTACTGAGCACTTCTTTTTACGATTATACTTTTCATGCAAAAAACATTGCATACTTCTCTTAATTTGCTGCAAAGAACTAAGACAAATTGTGATCAAAGTAACGATCTTTCCTCTTGGCGAACACTTCCATGTGTTCCTCCCACTTCTGCTGTTCTGTGGAGGTTCAGAGGTTGGTCTCTTATCTCTG
Organism: Cyprinus carpio; assembly: GCF_018340385.1. NCBI lineage: Eukaryota > Metazoa > Chordata > Actinopteri > Cypriniformes > Cyprinidae > Cyprinus > Cyprinus carpio. The sequence continues at coordinate 6,503,756 of NC_056602.1, forward strand.
GTCTTATCTAATCTCCAGCAACACACTCGCTGAACGCTCCTCTGGGAGACATAAGCGGGGACTTCAAAAACTGAACCCTAACGAAACATGTCTAACAGATTACAAGAACGCTGGGTGGTGGCTCATGGGGTGAGAAGCTGGGAGATTAATCCAAAGGTTGCTGGTTCAAATCCCAACTGGAAGACTCATTATTTGGAGAATGAATCTATCTTCAATGCACTCGATTACAAATCAATAAAATAATCAATATATATAAAAAAATATTCAATATATTTTTTGAATATATATATATATATATATATATATATATATATATTTTTTTTTTTTTTTAAATAAAGATCTATAACAGGGGTTTACCAGGCCAAAAAAAAAAGAGAGATAAAGCATGGACCCCTTCATTTGTCTATGTACTGAATTCATTACATACGTATAAAAGCGTTGTATTTAAAGTGTGCAAAGTATGTTAATATGATGCTTACATTACAACACCATTAAAATAATAATTTTCCTACAAGTCATATATACAAGTCTGAGATCAAACAAACAACCCTGCAGTAATGTCACAGACCCTGCATTAGAATACAGTATGAAGCATTAGCACTTTGATCAAAGTAAATATGCTAAGCATTTTATACATATGGAATGTCAATAAACAGGTATGTTAATTGCCACGGATCAATAGGGAAGTCAGATTTTTTTTTAAAAAGTTGGAAAGTAAAGTAACTGTAGAAGAAACAGTTCAGTATGTTTCAGTGTTCAACAAAGCTAGCCCAGCTCAAACTTCGTTGAAGATAGTTGTTTAAGTCACATCAAGTGTTCAGTGATACAGCCTGTCAGTGCTGAGAGATCCTCAAGCTTTTCATGTGCAGATAACACATGTCCCACAGTGATGAGACCGAGCTTGAACGGCATCAAGAAACAGCCAAAGAGAAATGCCTGAGACAATTTTACCAAATGTAACTGATAATGAGATGCAAATGTAGAACAAAGGATTTTGCGCCACAAGGGAGAGCTGGGTTCCAGCAGAGAGCGCTACTTTGCTACATGAAAGCGTGCTGGAGACACTGAGGAGGCTGTGCGGGGCTTGGTACCTCCAACCTCTGGCTGTGTTTGGAATACTAGCTTACTACTTACTGTGCAATATATACTATAAAAAAATAAAAAAAAGCAGGCATTCCTGAAACATTATTATACTTTATTATCAAATGATCTCCTCATGTTCTAAATGAATGGCTTAGTTATCAACTTAAATGCATTAAAAAATCCAATTTTCTGTAACAATGATTTAAATTGTATTAAACTTATGAGTCAAAGTAGGGATTAGAGCAGTAATTAACTAACTCTGCATGCTCACTACATACTGAAGAAATAATAGCAGCAAAGTTAGTATGCTATTAAAACAGCTATTGTCATTTTGTGGATTCAGAGTTTGCCAAGTAAATCTGAAATATCTAGAAATAAATGATAACAAAACTTAAAAGTGCTAATAAACTGCCAAGCTAACAAAACATATGTTCTAATAATTGTTTGCAAATGTTTTCATTATAAAAATGCTATTTCCTGATGTTTTGAAGAATTTTTTTTTTCATGGCTATATATGAATGTTAAGGAAACATTCCATTGCATCATTTCGGAAACATTATGGGAACATACTTTGAAATGTTTCCAGAACATTCTGAAACAAGTAATAACAGTAACACTTTAGTACAGTGACCAATTCTCACTATTAAATCGTTGTTTATTAGCATAACATAACATAATATAAAACAATAAGATTTTGAGTATGTTATTAAAGACCTGATCATTTTTAATGAACATTCTGTTAACAACATGTGTTTGTAACACTTCCACAATTTTAGCCAAAGTTCTAAGAATGTTACCTGTTGGCTGAAAGATGTAACAACCGTTTCTTTCTCAGATGTATATCTGAGTCACCGGTAAACAAAACCTTGCTCCTCTGTGGAAACTGTAGAGCAGCTGGCCAATCAGATTAGAACTTTTCAAATGTATTTTTTCAAATTGAATTTAGTATGAAATTTGCAGATGGTCTGTGCATGGGCTGTGGGTGGTCTGTGGACGTACTGGCTGATGCTGATGCTACAAGAGCTCCAATCTCAGACTCTGTCTGGGAGTCTTCTCTCCATGCATTAAGTGTTCCAAGTCGAGAAGTCAGATGAACAGCATCTGTGAAATTTATTCTAATTGGCTATCTTTCAAATATTCTTTAAAGCCTACTCCAGCCATTTCCTTTAAGCCTATTCAATTTATTTCTCAGATTCATCTTTAGGACAGTGGTTCTCAAAACATGTATTATTATCCAAAAATGGATCACAGGTGTGTCCTGAAAACCTTGAACAAAACTACAGAATGCAAGATTAAAATAAATACTCACTTCAGGTTTATTTGCGGTGAGGATAAACTGGGTTTGTGTTTAGAACCGGAAATGACTTCAATCCAACAAATGTCAATTTACTCATTCAGTCTACATCATGGTAATAATTTTGCATATTGTTATATAATCCACAAAAAAAAAAACAATAATCTGTCAGTCTGAGTAGGATGTTCCAAATTTATATGATGTTCTTTCTTCTATGAAACTTAAAAGGAGATCTTTTGAATGTCCAAAATAACAGTAAACCCTATTAACTATTTCAAATGTAAAAACTCCTTACGAAATTTGTTCCACGGAAGGAAGACGTTTTGCCACACAAACTTTAAAGTTTAAATTTAATGAATTTTTTAAAAATAAACTAATAACTTTGGTACTTTGTTGGGTCATTGCTTGATTTCTAATGAAGCAAAACCAATTTGGACCCATCCAAATTTGGACTTGAATGTATGTTAATGTGTACATTTGGTTACTTTGGACAGCCTGTGAATTTTGAAGTCCCATCAAATTTCTATGGAAGGCTGATGCAAACGTTTTTGGCTGGAATCATTGCCTCTGCACTGGGCCTAGAGTGACTGAATCAATCGGGCGCTGTGTTCGCTAACACTGCTCATTAGCAGGATTAATTAAGAGCACTTTTGAGGGTATTTGCCTCTGAGACCTAGGAGCCAACAAGGACTCCAGAATAAAGGGATGTGGGAACATCACAGAGGAGTAAAGAGGTCATGGAGTTATGCCAGCCTGACAGTATACTGTGACTGAGTTCAAAGGATGACTGTACTGTTCATGCTAATCTTAAGTGACTCATGTGTCACAGTCAGGTATACTGCGTGACTCTATGTGTTCGGTTCTGGAAGTATTTATTAGAGCTGCCAGTCAGGGGAGCAGAGTTTCAAGTACAGTTTAATGTATTTCCGCTCCACAGATTATTGAAAATGGCAGTGCGCAGGTGGAGAAAACCTCTTTCTTACTGAGGAATGTTGAACACTTTAAAAAAGTGTTTTCTGAATTCAGTATTATCACTCAAAGCTGCACCACGAACTAAAGAAATTCTGTCATTATTTACTCACCTGCATTTCCAGGTGTCAGTTCAAATCTGTATTCTGTTCATTGTTTCCGTGTAAGAATTCTTCTGACAAACCTTCATGAAGATACTTACTATTGAATTTTAATTTTTGGGTTAATTATTACTTAAGTAATCTTTCTTAAAATATTCCCATGGTGAATCCTGATGCCTTTACAACCAACTTGGAGAGTTACTATGGTATTTCATAAGCTACAAAGACAAGATAAAATCTCAAATGAAACGCTGAACAAGACGACCCAAGAGGATGTAGAATCCCTTTGAAGACTTTGAAAACTTAAATTCCCTTTAGTTCCCCTAGAGGGCAGAGCATAATGTTCATGACAAAAAATGTGAATATGGAAGCATATGGAACGGTGGACTGAGTAGTGAACAACCTCTAAGCCAGTGAATGCTGTAACTCACCTCTACAAACAGGAAGCATGGCACTATATATTTGCTCCTCTTAACTCCACCCCTCCCCACAATCCTTCTGTCCATGTCTTCAGTATATCAATCAGACACCTAGAATAAACACAGGCATGAAACAGTAATTTCAATTAGATCATCTTACTTATTCAGTTACATTGTTCATATGGACATCATTTTAGATTTAATGCATGTATATTATTATCTAGAGCACTGCAGTGATGATGTCATTTTGTAGCCCAACCCATAAATTCACATTACCTGGTTTCCTTGACAAAAACCCAAAAGGAGTTTTCCACTGGCGTTTGGATTATTGCAGAAAATAAACTCTGTGACAAACAAAAGTTTATGATTACTAGTAATCCAGTAGATTACAAGTAATCTAGTTAAGTAATCCACTATAGATATTTTAAGATAAAACCACTACAAACCTATAGAAACATGGCACCTATAGTACTTAAAGGGATACTCCACCCCAAAATTAAAAGTTTGTCATTAATCACTTACCCCCATGTCGTTCCAAACCTGTAAAAGCTTTGTTCATCTTCGGAACACAATTTAAGATATTTTGGATGAGAACCGGGAGGCTTGTGACTGTCCCATAGACTGCCAAGTAAAATACAGTGTCAAGGTCCAGAAAAGTATGAAAAGGCATCATCAGAATAGTCCATCTGCCATCAGTGGTTCAACCGTAAAGTTATGAATGGAGGAGAATACTTTTTGTGCACGAATAAAACAAAAATAACAACTTTATTCAACAATTTGTTTAGAACGACATGAGGGTAATTGATTAATGACAAAAGTTTTATTTTGGGGTGGAGTATCCTGATGGCAGGTCTGATTGCAGATGGAGTATTCTGACCACGACTTTCATATCTTTTATGGACCTTGACACTGTTATTTATTTGGCAGTCTATGGGACAGTCTCAAGCCTCCAGGTTTTCATCCAAAATATCTTAAATTGTGTTCCGAAGACGAATGGAACTTTTACGGGTTTGGAACGACATGGGGGTAAGTGATTAATGACAAAATTTTCATTTTGGGGTGGAGTAACCCTTTAATGAATGAACTAAGCAGTGAAAATATAAAATGCAAAAATTTGAGGGTTGGGTTCAGGGTAGTGGATAGAAAATATTGTTATCATAGTACAAAAAGAAAAGAAGTCAATAAAAAGTCCACCATGACCTACAACTATGGTGCATTTGTGAAGGTTCCTCAGATACACGTCTCCTCGTGTTTCGATAAACCACTTGTTAAGCCTACAGTGTGGAAAACGTCTTTGGTGTTACAACAACGGTTTTCAAATTGTGGGTCACAAAAACTGCATTTAAACATTTCTGACATAACATTTCCCAGACCTCAGTGTTTCCTGCACAGTCTGTGTGTTCATGCACACGCTGCATGCAAAAAGAAAACAAAAAGCAAGCACAATCTTTGTAGTCCAAATGAATAAACCAATGAATAATGAATAAACTCCTATAAACCAGTTCTTTTAATGAACCATTCAAAAAGATTTACTTAAATCCCTGAAATGGTAAGAGCTGCTACTCAATCAACATATGACTCACTGTGAGTTCCATGTCAAAGCGCCGTTACTTCAGTACAGCCATTAGGCTTCTCTTACTTGCTGTGCCACTAGGAAACCAAAATAAGACTCTCTTTATCTCTATACCTCATTGTCACTTCCTTGTTCATGGTTATTCTGATTTTTATATTGGTTATGCAATGTTCATGATGTGACTACCCAATGTGACAAAAACAACAAAAAAAATGTTAACCTAAAATAAACAAAAGTATTTTCCCTCCTTATATTTCAGCTTTACTTTTGGCAAGTCTAAAGATTGATTATTTGAGTTTTGTACTTCCTGTTTTCAAATTCTGCAAAACTGGGGAAAAACCTATAACAAAAAGTATAAAGAAAAAGTGACCTGTCAGCTCACGAGTGTCATGCTCTTTTTAAACTTTAGCTAAAATTTTAACAGTTTCAAATGGTTTACACATAAATATTTTATCCTCTTAAAAATATGTGAAATTAGGAAATTTTTACTGAGAGAAAAACTAATCAGATTATTGTACTGTGTTAATGCATTACCTCGATACTGAAGGTTACTGGGTGTCCAGATGCATGTATTTGTAGCACGACATATTATTGCAGCTATTCCATAAGTAATGTCACCATGGCATGAGATTATCCATAAAACTATTATGCACTGACAATACTTTTTCCATCACCAGCTCTGTATCATCAAATTAGCAGTGCAGCATCAAGAACATTATCAGCACAGTGGCCGCTTGTTTCATTTGCAGGCGGGACTCGCAGAAAAAGAAAACGAAATTCCCACTGTGGCGAACAGAAGATGAGTTATAGGATGAGGGACTGAAATGTGAGATTAGAATCTTAGTGCAGCACTTCAGAAATCTATCATTTGATGTGTGGGTCACAAACACACACTCACATACTGTACATCGCCCCAAACCAAGAATGCATTAGTAAAGAGACCAACAGTAAGAATATAAGCTCTCTTCTGAGACTCTGCCTTGATCAAGATCACTTTTATGTTTTCTTCATTTTTGTTACATAATGAGGGGGAGAGAGATGAATAAAGACAGATGAATAAAACATGAGGTTTAGCTTCTGTCTTTAGCGCTGTGTTCCTCAGGCCCAGCAGCAAACACAACGCCACAAACATCTTGTAGCTGTCACCTTCTACACAGAGCCATTAAAATTCATCGTCTAAAAATGCTGAGGCTTGAGTTGAAAAAGCACAAAAGTGATTTTATGCACCAATTACGATGCAATAACTTAGGTCTGCAAGTCAACCGAGTTAAAATAGGGAACAAGATATTTGCGCGCCTTAGTGGTGCTGTAAACAACTCATTGTTACCAGATGCAGTATCTTTTGCTTGTCAAAACTTTTCTGAACACACCTTTTGAGATTCTTCTTTGGTCAGGCAAGAGATTCTCAAATTTCTATGCTGGATCAGGCTGGCTTATGCTGGTTTGATAATGGTGTCCTCATAAATAACTCTTTCACTATTCTCTTTAATTATTTTACTATTTTCTCACATCTCTGCTCTAGTCTGCACTTCTCTAAACAAACTTGGTACTCTGTACTGTGGTACTTGTAATCTTTAAGTTGCTTTGGATAAAAGAGATTGCTAAATTAATAGATAAACATTAACATTTGGCATCAGTGTTGTCAAATCTGGTACAAGCCAACTGAGGCAAGGCAGGGGGAGATTATCAGTGAATAATACATTTTGTCCCGTTCTTCACACAAAACTATAATGACACTACAGTATTGTCACGGTGTCTGGTTTGTGTCTCCCTGGGTGGCCACTAGAGGTCTCACTTCCCCTTATTGTCACCCCCTTCAGAACTACATTTCCCACTAGCCTTATCTGTTCATCACTGTTCATTGTGTTCAGCTGTCACCACTTACCTTGTTTGCACCTATCTATAAATACCCTGGTTGTTTCTGTCATTGTTACGGAGTCCTTGTTGCATGTCACCCTGCTTTTTCCTGGTTCCCTGGGTTTTCGTGTTTCTGGATGTTGTCTATGTTTCTTGTTTTGGACGGATTACCTTGATTTTGACCTTTGCCTGGATGTTTTCTGATTTTGGATCACCCCAATAAACATACTGCTTTTGGATCTACCTGTCTGTGTGCGTGTCGTGGCAGAAGGACTCCGTCATGCCTAGATCCAGCGGTGTGGGATTTCGAATCTGTTCCCCAGCCACCATGGAGGAACGGAGGGGGAGATTCCGGAACTTAACCACCCTTCGTCAAAGGGGGAGTGAGGTGGGTGGCCTGGCGCAATTGTTTTGGACCATGGCGGTCGGGATGGGTTATAATGATGCAGCACTGAAGGACTTTTTTAACAACTGTCTGGATGACCCTTTACCTCAATGGGAGATGAAGGGCGGCTGGAGATCCTAGACTTTTGGGGGTTTACCCATTACCTGTGCCATCGTGCTCAATGGGATACTTCGACCACACCTGTGTCTCCAGAGAAGAGGGCCGCCAGCCCGGCGCCACAGCACAAGATGGCCGCCAGCCCGGCGCCACAGCACAAGATGGTCGCCAGCCCGGCGCCACAGCACAAGATGGCCGCCAGTTCAGCACCACAGCACGAGATGGCCGCCAGCCCAGCACCACAGCACAAGATGGCCGCCAGCCCAGCGCCACAGCACAAGATGGCCGCCAACCCAGCACCACAGCACGAGATGACCACCAGCCCAGCACCACTGCACAGGAGGGTCGAATCTACACCTGTGTTGGCAGATAAGATGGTTGACTCAACGCCTGAGTCTTCCGTCAAGGAGCCACCGGCACGTCATCATAGAGGCCGCAGGAGGAGGAGACAGGCGTCAGCCGTTCCTCAAAGCCAGGAGGACGTTTCCCGAGCAGGCCGCTGCCGTCCAGGAGGACGTTCCCGAGCAGGCCGCTGCCGTCCAGGAGGACGTTCCCGAGCAGGCCGCTGCCGTCCAGGTGGAGGTGTCCAAGGTTCCCGAGGCGGTGCCCGATCCCGAGGCCGTTCCCGAGGTGGTGCCCGATGCCGAGACCGTTCCCGAGGCGGTGCCCGAGGTTGTTCCCGATGCCGAGGCGGTGCCCGATGTTGTTCCCGATGCCGAGGCGGTGCCCGATGCCGAGGCGGTTCCCGATGCAATGTCCGATGCCGAGGCTGTGCCCGAGGCGGTTCCCTATGCAATGCCCGATGCCGAGGCGGTGCCCGATGCCGAGGCGGTGCCCGATGCCGAGGCGGTGCCCGAGGCGGTGCCCGATGCAATGCCCGATGCCGAGGCGGTGCCCGAGGCGGTTCCCGATGCAATGTCCGATGCCGAGGCGGTGCCCGAGGCGGTCCCCGATGCCGAGGCGGTTTCCCGATGCAATGCCCGATGCCGAGGCGGTGCCCGATGCTATGTCCGATGCCGAGGCGGTGCCCGATGCTATGTCCGATGCCGAGGCGGTGCCCGATGCCGAGGCGATCCCCGATGCTATGTCCGATGCCGAGGCGGAGCCCGATGCCGAGGCGGTCCCCGATGCAATGGCCGAGGCGGTGCCCGATGCCGAGACAGTGCCCGATGCGGTGCCAGAGACGGTGCCAGAGACGGTTCCCGATGTAATACCCGAGACCGAGGCTGTTCCGGAGGTCGAGGCGGTGCCCGATATTGTTCCCGATGCCGAGGCGGTGCCCGATGTTGTTTCCGATGCCGAGGCGGTGCCCGATGCCGAGGCGGTGACCGATGCTGTTCCGCAGGTCGAGGCAGTGCCCGAGGCTGTTCCGCAGGTCGAGGCGGTGCCCGAGGCTGTGCCCGATGCCGAAGCGGTGCCCGATGCTGTTCCGGAGGCCGAGGCGGTGCCCGATGCCGAGCCCGAGGTCGTTCCCGAGGCGGTGCCCTTGTCCAAGGCCGTTCCCGAGGCCGTTCCCGAGGCGGTGCCCGATGCCGTTCCCGAGGCGGTGTCCTTGTCCAAGGCCGTTCCCGAGGCCATTCCCGAGGCGGTGCCCGATGCCGTTCCCGAGGCGGTGCCCGATGCCGAGCCTGAGGCCGTTCCCGAGGTGGTGCCCGATGCCGAGCCCGAGGCCATTCCCGAGGGGGAGCCCGAGGTCGTGCCCGAGGCCGTTCCCGAGGCGGTGTCCTTGTCCAATGCCGTTCCTGAGACCGTTCCCGAGGCGGTGCCCGATGCCGAGGCCGTTCCCGAGGCGGTGTCCTTGTCCGATGCCGTTCCTGAGGCCATTCCCGAGGTGGTGCCCGATGCCGAGGTCGTTCCCGAGGCGGGCGGGGTCCTTGTCCAATGCCGTTCCTGAGGCCGTTCCTGAGGCCGTTCCTGAGGCGGTGCCCGATGCCGAGGTCGTTCCCGAGGCGGTGTCCTTGTCCGATGCCGTTCCTGAGGCCATTCCCGAGGCGGTGCCCGATGCCGAGGTCGTTCCCGAGGCGGGGTCCTTGTCCAATGCCGTTCCTGAGGCCGTTCCTGAGGCCGTTCCTGAGGGGGTGCCCGATGCCGAGGTCGTTCCCGAGGCGGTGTCCTTGTCCGATGCCGTTCCTGAGGCCATTCCCGAGGCGGTGCCCGATGCCGAGGCCGTTCCCGAGGCGGTGCCCGATGCCGAGGTCGTTCCCGAGGCGGTGCCCTTGTCCGATGCCATTCCTGAGACCGTTCCCGAGGCGGTGCCCGATGCCGAGGTCGTTCCCGAGGCGGTGTCCTTGTCCGATGCCGTTCCTGAGGCCATTCCCGAGGCAGTGCCCGATGCTGTTCCGGAGGCCGAGGCGGGGCCCGAGATGGTTCCGGAGGCGATACCCGTGTCCAAGGCCGTTCCCGAGGCGGTGCCCTTGTCTGAGGCCGTTCCCGATGCCGTTCCCAATGCCGTGACCTGGCCATCGCCACAGCCTGCTCCTTACTGGCTCCCCGATTGGCAGGTTCCGTTCGGGCCACTCAAATGGCGAATTCCTCCCTGGCCGTCTGCACAACGAGAATGGACTGATCCACCGTGGCCACCTGAACTGCCTGGCCCCTCGTGGTCCCCTGAACTTTCGGGTCCACCGTGGCCACCTGAACTGCCTGGTCCCTCGTGGTCCCCTGAACTTTCGGGTCCACCATGGCTCCCTGATCTGACCGAGCCACCTGGGCTACCAGGGGAGCCATCACTGCCGGTCCCAGTTCCCCTACACGGGCCTGGCCCGCCATCCCTCCCCCTGTTCTGCCTCCACCAGTCCACCTCCCTCCTGGTCTCTTTGTTTGTGTTTGGTTTGTTCTGAGGAGCATCTAGAAGCTGCTCCTTAGAGGGGGGGGTAGTGTCACGGTGTCTGGTTTGTGTCTCCCTGGGTGGCCACTAGAGGTCTCACTTCCCCTTATTGTCACCCCCTTCAGAACTACATTTCCCACTAGCCTTATCTGTTCATCACTGTTCATTGTGTTCAGCTGTCACCACTTACCTTGTTTGCACCTATCTATAAATACCCTGGTTGTTTCTGTCATTGTTACGGAGTCCTTGTTGCATGTCACCCTGTTTTTTTTTTCCTGGTTCCCTGGGTTTTCGTGTTTCTGGATGTTGTCTATGTTTTCTTGTTGTGGACGGATTACCTGGATTTTGACCTTTGCCTGGATGTTTTCTGATTTTGGATCACCCCAATAAACATACTGCTTTTGGATCTACCTGTCTGTGTGCGTGTCGTGACAATTATGGTTTTTTAAGGGTTGTTTTGATTTTAGTTCACCCAAAAATGAATATTCTATCATCATATGCTCAATACTAAATGTTGATTCCCAAACCCGTAACTGATGTGTGCATTGATTAATGTTTACATGTGAGTAAAAGCCTAAATTAAATCTGCTCATCATACAAACTGAGCAAATCTCTTCAGAAAAATTTGACTAAACTGCTCAATTCTTATGGTTTAGTTTTACGATCTCTTTACGAACTGTTTTTTTCTTTACATTTTTTAACGGCATGTTAGCTTCTATGGCTATGTTTATGGCAAGAGTAAGGTTTAGTTATTCAAAATTAAAACTAAATAAGAAGATTTATTTTTAAAAAACTAAAAAAACAAAACAGTTTTTTTTTAAATGTGTTATATGTGTTTTATTTTTTTGGAGTGTAATTTTTGTTTTTGTGTAGTGTGTATGTGGTGTTTTTTTTTTATATATTTTATTTTGTTTTAAAAGATTTTTGGAAAAATGAGGCTAAGTAATTAATGACAGAAGCTGCGTCCCAAATGACACACCAACTATACACTATGCACTCATACACTATGTACTCAACCATGTAGTGTATGAATTATATAAGGTTATTTTGTCATTCATAATCGGAGTCTGATAGCCCCTCCCCCTTCGCTACGTAATTAAAGCTGGAACAGTTGAGTGCATGAAGTGTCCAACATTCCACATTTAGTTTCTTCGGTTATTTAAGTGCATCATCCGGGTGTTTAAAGTGCACTTTTTCTTTTTGGAATTTTCAGTATGAACACACTACTCACTATTTATACTACAAAACATCATAGAAAAGTGCTTAAGTACGTGATTTGGGACGCACCTAGAATTTTCGTTTTTGGGTGCACTATACCTTTAAGGACATTTAAAATTCAAAAACAAGAACTTTACCTTAAAAAAATATGGTAGCAACAATTAAAGTGTCATACAGAGAATTCTGGAAATATAAATGTACCATTTTTCACTGAAAATTATAAGAATAATTGTTCCTTTTCACTTTATCCATACATACATTGTAATATACATAGTAATGGAACTTTCCATGAATCAATACCATTAACAGGTTTTTACCATAGCATTTACAGTATATTACTTTAACAGGTAAAACTAGGTTCATTTTTACAGTGCAGTCTAATAGGGAACAATCTGTTTTTGCTGGGTTAATCATAACTGGGCTATATCAAACAACAATTTCAAACACTTATGCCATGTTCTCCTGTCTAAAATTCTGTTTGAAGCCTTGCGCTGACTAGCTGCTGAAGTGACAGCGGCATTAACACATTTTTAATTTTGTCCTGAGGACCAACTGCATCTGGATAATCCTTTATTCCTAAAAGCTTGATTTGGCTGAGTAGGTGTAATGACTCTATACTGCTCGAACTCTTGAAAGTGAACCCTTCAAACCCTCAGTTCTTATGTGAGTGTCAGTGAGCGCTGCTATTACAATTAACAAAATACTGACAGACCACCGACATGCATCATAAAATCTGGCACCACACTGAAAAGTGGGGCGCTGCATTTAGAGCAAACACACAGCAAAGGAAAATTGAGCACAGGTGTACGTTCTTAAGAAATCCATCTTCAAAGGGAAGTCTAAGGCAGCCCTCATGATACGTCTATCCTCTGAGCTCTTTAAAACATACACTCTAAGCAACAGAGAGAGGGAAAGACAAATCCAGGTCACTGCTAAGGAGTAAGTTAGAAACAAGGAGAGCACAAGGGACAGAAAGGACAACAATGTAAGATCTTTAGCTTACATTGTATCTTGAAAGTAGCTTATTTGGGTTTAAAACTCGACCTTGAACAACAATATTTAAAACATTAACCATTTTATCAGGCTATGGTCATTAGAATTCAGGTCAATTAGCAAAGTACTACTAATGAATATCTAATTCGCTGACGACTCTGGTTGGTTGATGGCAGCACAAGAATACACACAGCCACAAATCCTGCACTAGTGACTGTCCTGAGCTGTGACGTGAAAGGCAGCAGATAAATATAAGCCCATTTCACGCTTTTAAGAGCACTTCAAAAATAGGGCACTGATTAAAACATCTACTATATAATGAAATATCTGTGATTTATTTGTCGGAAAGCATGATTATTTTGAATGGCTGCCAATGGAGGAAGATGCTATTTGTGCCCATAATGGTGTAGTTATGATATCTACCGGTAGAGGCTATCTGAACCATGCTAACCAATAAACACCTTGGGTTTGCTGATATCAGGTTGGCTAGCATGTCTTTGGAGGACAGCGTTTTGCATAAGGAAGTCAGCAAAACAATTGAAATCATTTATACACCTTTAAAACATTTGCACAAATCAAATAAACAATAAAATAAAAGAGCTTTTACACCATGCTACAGAAAATCATGAAGCATCATCCTATTTAACTTAGATAAAATGTTGGATTAAGCAAAATTTCATGATTGTATTTTAAAAAAGTAAACAAAAAAGGTAAGCATGCATTTTGCAGTCCGAACCTAAAATTGCAGTGCCACAAATTCACAATGTGAAAAAATAAAGTGCTTGTAACAAGCAAATTGTTTAGCAACAGACAACCAACCATAAATTGCCTCATTAAACATTCATGCATTTTGTACAGCCACAGAAACTTTCACAAACTCTTTAAATGATTAGCATCTGAGGAAAGCAGATAAAAATATTGAACAGTGACAAGACAACACAAGTTTCTGATTTTTCCTTCTCTGTTTTTGTAAGACTTAAGACAACCAGAGCAGATTTATGTCTGATCAACAGAATTAGATTCTAGTAAGCCAATGTTTTTATGCTAATACGCTAACTTAACTAACAAGATTGCTTCAATTATATCAGCTTCATCATAAACACAGTGAAATTTTAAAACCTGACTTCACAGTGTGAAACATGGCTCAAGATAACAAGATTATTTTAACACAGGAATAAAAAAGTGAAGCCTAAGTGAATAATTCCAAGTGTAAATGCCCAATATTGTCCCTCCTACCGTGTGAAAGTACACTACAGTGCGTTATTTGTTAACCAAATGTGTAACTGTCTATACCAGCAATACATGCTTATCAGATCACCTGCAAGTGATTTGCTGCTATCTTTCAGCTCTGTTGCATTTCAAACAACACCAGCAGACTCAAAGACAGGGAACATGGCCCTTATTCATCCAGCATGATCTGAAGTTAGAGAATGAACGTTATGACAGCGCTCAGATGTTTCATGCTCTCTGTGTACACACAGAAAAGAGGACATGTGGGTCTCTGTGTCACTCGCAGTGCAGAAATCTTCAGTACCAGCTGCTGACATGGCTGCTTTATCCTCTGCATGACGGCCAAGGCACGTCCACACACTTTGATTTAATTACTTTGACTGAATCCACATAGTCTCGGGTATGGCTTTTGACTTGTGGGATTAAGTCTGGTTCACATTGATTGTAGCTTATTCTGGCCAAGAACCACCTACATAGACAAGAAAAGGCCACTTGACTGTTGGGAAAGCTACCTACTACAGTTTGTTTTTGTGTGCCATTTAGGGGCGGATTTAAAAGTATTTCTGTTAAATAAGTTAAAGTATTTAAATTGCACATAGGTGTCGTTATGCCAAGAACACAACCGATATTAGCAGGAATATGCGCAGACTATCGTATATGTGATAAGAATTTCTGTCTGTCCAAAAAATAAATAAATAAAAAATTTTTAAAAAATAAAGGTTTTGGGGGTTGGGTGCATCCAAATTGTTGAATAAAAAAAAGAGAAAACATCCATGGAATTATTACGTTTATATAACATGATTTTGGAACCTAGAATTTTGGAATCTTTAATTTTTAAACATACCAAAAATGTGGCACACAATTTTATGAAATGTTTAACAGAATGGATATTCAGGATCATGTGAGACTGAAGACTGGAGTAATGGCTGCTTTGACATCACAGGAATAAATTACATTTTAAAATATATTAAAATAGAAAACAGATATTTTATTAATATATTATTAATATTGATAATATAATATATAATTTATCAAATAAATGCAGCCTTCTTGAGCATAAAAGACTTTTGAAAACATGAAAAATTGTATTGACCCCAAACTTGTGGCCAGTTGTGTAACTGTTCATTCAATACAAATCACAACAGTTATCACTGTAGCAGGTGTTTAACTTTATCATCAGTAGTGCAAGCTTGAGCTCAAGCTGCCATATAAGATACAGTGCTTTGAGGTCAAGCTAATAAAGCCAATGAAATCATGAATTTTATTGAAACCAGATGGTATCCTGCTCCTGTTATACATCTATTGGCACAGAGTTGCAGTTTTACTTGATGTATTAAGGGTAATTGACTTTCTTCAGCATGCATTGAACCTGGGCCATTAGAATATCTCTTGCACAACATGCACTGTATATTTCAAGTGGTGCACAAAAACATTCACACATTTGATAAATGCTTTTATCCAAAGAGACTTACATTGCATTCAAGGTGCATTTTTGGTAAGTTTTTTGTTTTTTCTTGGTTTCGAATGGATGACCTTGGCATTGTTAGCACCATGCTCTGTTGTTTGAGCAACATGGCAACAACTTAACAAGTGGGAGTTCTTTAAGTTTTTAATATTTAATACAAGTTTAGAACAAGTTTATTAATGTAGTTTTCAGTTGATTCTTTCAATCTGATACTGTTTTTTGCATTGTGCTTGTCAATTTTATGTGCAATATGGATCAGACGGCCAGCGGACAGACTGCGGGTGGGACGTGGGTGTGTCGTCTGAGGCTGACACTCAAATTTAGGGGATGAAGCATTCTGATTACATACTGATTACATTAGGGCTTTGGGTTTACACACACACACACACACACACACACACACACACACACACAGTGAGCTTATGCAGTACTAACAGGCAGTATTCATCATTGCATACTGCAGGTCCTGGCAAAATAACGTAAGTATACAACTGCCAAAGTTATACCTGCCCTAAAACACAATTATAGCTGCAAACATATATTTAGCTGACTCTAGCACACTCTTGAAAATAAATGTTCCAAAAGGTGGTTTTCACAGCAATGCCATAGAAGAACCATTTTGGGTTCTAGAAAGAACATTTCAGTGAACATTTCCTAAAAGAACCATTTTTTCCTCCAAGTGTAAAGAACCTATTCCTCTATAAAGAGGAATGGAAAGGTTCTATTGATGTTAAAGGTTCTTCACTCAACCATAGATGCCAGTAAAGGACCTTTATTTTTAAGTGTGTAAAAAAAGCACAGCATGCACTCCTAAATCAGTTGCAAAACTTTACATTTACATCACTGTCACTTTTGTTCAGAGGAAAAGACAAAGTCTTTCTGTGCGACACACAGTTCTACTGCGCTACGACTCCCTGATGTGGGTCAGACCCTGAACAGTTTCTCCCTGCAACAGCCTTGATCTAGTAACGCCTCTGATGCCTTTGCATTCAAAAGCATTGAATCCATTACAACCGGCTTATTGAGCCACCCAAATCCCTGCCCACAGCCCACATTCACCATTATAAAACAATCAGCAAGAGTAAGAGTGTGTGTGTGTGAGAGAGAGAGAGAGAGAAAGTGCTTACCTCTAATGGTTGTAGCAGTGATGGAAGTAAAGGTGCTATACTACAGCCATTCCGGCTGGACGTGAACACAAGTGCTTTTGGAAGTATGTGAATGAAACAGCAGCACCTGCCTAACTCAGCTCTCTGCGTGTAAACGGCTGTCTCTTCACCAGAGGCATACTGCCACAATTCTCTCCCTCTCTCTTTTCTCTCCTCTCACTCTGTTTCTCTCTCGGCACACACACATTGCCAGTGGCATCAGCGCCACCCCTCTCCACATTAAGAGATGTAATGTGAATAAGCTGGACTGATGTCCCAGCGTTCAAGAGCAAAGATCAAGCTGATTCATTAAGAGTCGATTATAGAATAAAGGTCTGAGAGGGAATTATAGATGAAATGGAACTAAAAACAGTAAGAAGAAAAAGCAACAAAGGATGCTGGGACAAAATGAAAGGAAGAGGAAACATTAAATGGCTGTAATTTTCAAAAAAAAAAAAAATCATGAAAACTCATCTGCATTGCTTTTTGGGGTGCATGTAAAAATGTAATGTAACCTGATGAAAAACATTTCTTCAGGTGGTAAGATCTAAATCAAGTGGTTTACACTACAAAAATATCTTTTAAAGGTCAGATCATGTAAAAATGTCTCATTACAGTACTTCAACATTGCTCATTATTATAGAGTTAAAAAATAACAGTAACAAGTATTAAAATTAATCAACCAAAGCTTTATGCATTATAACGCATTAGATAAATACATTATCATCAATATTTACTGATGTTTAGAGCCTTACAGTTTAAAGAACTTATAGAAGTATAGGATCTTTGACATAAATACAAATTTATGTATGACATTTAATGTGTTTGCATGTGCTGTGGGTGTATTAAGTAGCTGGATAAATCAAAAAAGATCAAACAGAAAAGCTGTGAATAAATGCATGGGAATAATAAAAGACAGAGAGAGGGAGGGGACTAAGATCAACCCACTGCTTTTAGTGAGCTAGTTCTGCTGCATGACATTGTTAAAAAATATCACAAGGTCTACATGTAGGGCGGGAGGTAGATTTGCAGTTCCCATGGAAACTCGGGCACCATGCCTCATGAGAGAGACGTTCCCTTACACTCTTTAACATCGACGGATCCCTTGGACGATCTACGCGAAAATCGCAACGTTTCGGGTCAGCAGCAGCCGAGCTAAACAAAGCAGAGCAATGCTTAAAAATGCATGAATAGAATGTGTTAAGCAAATTCATTTAAATCTGAACTATCAATTTAAATTCTCAACCAAATAACATGATTGCTTACTGACTAACCTAAACTATACATAGCCAAAACATTTGGTTATAGTCACATTACATATATTGAAAGAAGTGTGCAATTTCTGTGCCACTTGTGGCACCAAAGTGAATTAGAAATCACTGTTTTCAGACAGGTTTCCTGAACACTTCCCATTTCAGCCATTGGTTGGACAGACAGAAAGTCCCGTCCCAAACTCAAGGATGAGAAAAAAAATGTTGCTGTATCGAGCTGGTGGGAAACAGCATCTCCAAATAGCTTGTTTATAAGTCTCTCTGTATATTTAGCTGAGATAGAAGGTATTTTAATATGAAAAAAAAAACAAATTCAGCTTTAATAATTTTTTCTCCATCTCAAATTATGTCTTATTTGTTATTTTATAGGTAGATTGCCTTTGTTTTGATAAAAAGTGTGTGCTAAAATGAAAATGTGGTATACATTAAAAACTGGTACTATAATAACTACAAATATTCTGATGTGCAAAACCTTAGTAATATGCCCTGTCTAAATAAAACCTAGTGAGCTGCATCATAACCCAGAATTAAAACTCTGTCATTATTTATCACTATGCATGTTGTTCCAAACATGCATGACTTTCTTTCTTCTGCAGAACACAAAGGAAGATATTCTGAATAAATCTTTTTGACAATACAATGAAATTATTGGGTCCAAACCAACACTGGACCTCACTGACATTCATTATGTTAACATGCACTGATTTTCATCAATCCAAATGAATCCAATCTGATTTCAGATTCTGAAAGTTGATATATGAAACGAGAAGTCCACAATCTGATTCACATATTCATTTACATGTGCATTGCTTATATTCTGGGGGAAAAAGGCTTTTTCATCAGATAATGGTGTCAATCCAGTTCTTAACAGATTATGGTTACATGAAAATGTAACTAGTATATGGAAAAAAAAAAAAAATTGTTTCACAGGAGAAAATGATTTAAAGCAACATCAGCGTAAATAAAGTAAATGATGACAGAATTTTCATTTTGGAGTTAACTATCTCTGTAAGATACCTCGATTTGTCCCACTTCTAACACATGTATCCGGTTAATAAATACAGTTTACTTCATATTTCATTCAATACTGAAAAGAATTCATAAAAAAAAGTTTATATGAGCATTTTTTTTAAAGTATGACACCACTACTTTAAGCAACACAATACCAGCTATTTTTTTAAATTGCTATCAGCAGTGAATTGAGTTCCTGTGTGGAGCACTTTTTGTGTGGTGTGTTGCTGCCTATGTAGAGCATTCCAAATCAGCCATTTATGAGGTTCCGTGGTGGTTAGGATGCTGCCTTAAGGCACAAGTATGCTTCAACTGTTTGTTTGCAGCTACATGATACACGTGATGTAAAATTCGTTATCAACAGAGTTCCCTCGCACCGTGCTTATACAGCCCACAATTTCCAGCCTCAAGCACATTTGTGCATCTGAACTCGTCCTTTGCACATGTCCCGGGAATTTACTGCATTAATTGGTGGGTCAATTAGGTAGCAACACATAGTTGGCCTGTTGGACCATTACTCTACTCCAAGAAAAAAGAAAAGAAAAGTAAAATGTTAATAAAAACAACAGAAGGCAAAGTTGGAAACAATAAAAATGGAAATACAAGGTGGCCAGACGGTACCCGTGTTTACAACTAGAGTTTGAAACAGAATAAAGTTGGCACAAATTAGCTCACAAGGTTTTGGAAAAGGCTATTCGCAAGAAATGTGTTTAAAAAAATGCAAAAGTAATTCTTGGAATTTAAGAAATTAAACAGCCCACCATAAAACAAAATATGTGTGCTGCAGTGTAAAAGTGCTTCATGTTCTATAATTGTTTTCTCCTTGCAGCCTGTAGATTTGAAAGCAGCCAGTTTTATTTCTCATACAACTTTAACTACTTTGTGCGGTCATTTCCCTCCTTCCATTCAATCTTTATCAGATGATAAACATTGAAAACAGAAGGAGAATTGAATCGATGACAGGAGGCTGAAACTCTTGCCATGCTGTGGAAGTGGCACAATTCTTACACATATATCACAGGTTTCACCCTATCTAGGACTCTCAATAGGGACCCTCCAGAGCATTGCAGAGATTCAAAGTAGGTCGCCCTGAACTTACACACCCTGATTTATGTCATGTGGACAGTGGCCAAGTCAATTTTAAGGAAATGGCCGAGGAATTTTGGACAGCCATGGATAATTTATACATTTTTAAAAATGGAACAAAAAAATAATTGGAACAGACAAGAATATCAAACATACAGTCTAAAACTCTGAAACCACACTGAAAATCTGATCTTTTAAGGAATAATCTGCCCAAAATTAAAATTTGCTGTATATTTTACTCACCCTCAGGCCATCCAAGACGTAGATGAGTTTGTTTCTTCATTGGAACAGATGTGGACACACTTAGCATTACATCACTTGCTCAACAAAGGATCCTCTGCAGTGAATGGGTGCCGTCAGAAATGAGAGTCCAAACAACTGATAAAAACATCTCAATAATCCACACCCCTCCAGTCCATTATTATCTAGTGAAATGAAAAGCTGTATACATGTATATTGGTATATACACACACACACACACAAACACACACATACATTCACACAAATTGTAGTCCATTACTGATTGATGATAAAAACTTGTAGTTAGTAATGTAATCCATTACATTACACATTTAGTAATATAATTGGACTACTTGTAGAATACTTTTGACCTTTCCCATTTATCACATTGATTGAAATAGGATAACACTGTACTGTATTGACATAAAAATACAAAGAGTAATAAAATATATTCCATATATTTTTTGCTCCATCCATTGTGTTTTGTAAAGGAACTGCAGGGGGTTAATGAGTTTAATGGAAAGCTAATCATTAATGAAATCATAAAATTTTTAAATGAATAAAAATGTAAATAAAACATGAAATATTTGTTTACCTGCATGTCATGTGACAATTATCCATCTCCATTGAACTTTGAACAAGAAAATTTGATAATTATTAAAATATTTATTATATAGTAAATATAGTAGTTAGGTGAAAGAGGTTCAGATGACAAAAAAATAAATAATAATACTAATAAAATAAATAATTACATATAATTAAGAAAATTAAAAATAGAAATGTGTGTTATTACAATAAAATGACAAATAAATAAATAAATAAAATGCAGAATTATTTCCACTGTGGTTCTTCAGGAAAGGCCCACTTCTCCTTATCTAGACACACCATGACAGCTCTCTTCCATTTATAACAGGTTAATTTAAAATAACATAACGTTACAGTAAGCTAGACATTAGAAGCTCCTTTCTCCAGCTGATAAAATGTGTCAGCAGTTGCTAACTGCAAAGCACACCACATGAGCAGTTAATTTTTAACAAGTCCGAAAAAAACAAATATAAACAAGCCAATGAGTTTTTAAGACAGAAAAGGGGTTTGGCCTCGTAAACAGGAAGAGACTAGAGTCAGGTAACCAGAAACCGCGCTTTCATTCTGTGCATGAAAGAAACGCGTGAAGTGCGTCGCGGTGGGAGAGGCACAAAGTTTGCAGTGGATGTTTGAATATCGTTTCTTTTACTTTATGTCATCATAACAGCGTTTTGTATATCGCTTGGCATAAGTTTCGAACGAACCGGTTTTAAACGTTGAATTGAAGCCATAAATCCTTCCTTTGCTCTTGGCGAAGCTCCTCAGGTGTTTTGTTCTCCAGCAGAAGACACGCTAAAGTTTGCCGATCCATTAGGCGTCGAGACATCCGATGCAAACTCTTGCCTACATTTGAACTATATTAGTTCCGCTTTCTGCTTGTTTGTATATAAACACTTCATTACCTATTCAGAAGGACATAAGGGCCAGTGCATCAGGTAAGGATGTTTTAAAGCTGTTGAGGGGTTTATTTGTTTGTTACTTAGCCAACAGGTAGCGTTTTTATTAGCATGATTTTCCTCGCGCATGTACTGCGTAACTTACTAACATTGGTCTGTGAAAAGCACATCCGTTTAATGCGCGGTTTATGATCAGTCGTAGGTAATTATAATTGCCTGAGATCTTAAATTTAATTTAAAAAAAAATAATCTTTGCATTCGTGTCAGTTTTATATGTTTTTGAAAAATGTTATTTATACCAATTTATAGAAATGTATTTTTGTATGCCTCTAAAATGTCAAGGGGTGTAACCATTAAGCAAAAACTACTAAATACAAAACGTGTCTCTGCATGACATGAACAAAATGTAGAGAGAGAGAGAGAGAGAGAGAAACTTACTGACCTTGAGATGCACAATCATAGAGGAGTCCTCTCAATTACTTATTTTATTAATTTATTTTTGGTTAGGCCACGCTGACATGGATTTGGCAGACTAATGTTTTAAAATATTTATAAAAAATATTTTAGAACAGCAACTGCTTTTATGAACTGTTTGTAACTGCTGGAACACACTGACTTGGATTTGGCAGACAAATGTTTTAAAACATAAAATCTTTTAGAGCAGCAACTGCTTTGTTGTTTTAATGAGCAAGGATAATTTTAGATACTTTTTCTTGTTGAACAGTTACACCACACCTAGACATTTTTGATATTAGAACTTACAAAAAAAAAAAACCTCAGGATTTGAAAATGTTAATAACAGAAGGGTTTTATTGATTTATATTTTATGTTTTTGTTATAAAATAGGGTTTCTTAATGTATTTTTGAGTAGTGAAATAGATAAGAATAGAATAATAATAATAAGTGTCATGACTCATGTCACCGAGTTGAACAAAAGTGATCTTTAAAAAAAAAAAAATTCACACAGTCATTGGTAGTTGCAATTTCATATTGCATACACATTTGTAAATTGCCTACAGCAGGTATATGAAACATGACTTGACAGTGTCAAGTAACACAAATATTTACCACAGTTTTATTTCTGTGCCTTAGTCCTTATTATTCTTGTTACAGTAAAACTACAAAAGTGTTCAAAGGCACACTTTTTAGACAATTCTGTCATTGAGATGATAGTTATTCTGGCTGTTTTAAGGGGTTTAATATTCAGTGCACAAATAATACTTTGTTTAAAGTTAATCTCACAAGGCTTGATATAACTTGATGTGCCAAGCAGGTTTCTCCATGTTTAAAGCAGGAGTTTGCAACACCCTGTGCTGGTAATCCCATCAGCCTACATGGTAACAGAACTAAATACATCAGTTTAGTTTTCACAGGCTATCAATGGTCATTTGATGCAAGGATCAGTACAGTACTGGATCAGTTCTGTCTGTGTAATCCATAGCAGAACAAAAGTATTATAACCTCTAAATAAGTACCAAGTTTACATATTCCACATTTAAAGTAAGAATATATCTGCAGATGCTTTGCAGGATTAGTTGCCAACCCAATTTCATGCTGCAGTCATTTTTAAAGGCATGCACACACAGAATTTGCACATTGTAAGTATATGAGTGTGTCAACACAAAGAGCAAAATAGAGCTCTTAGAATTCACTGAACTGAATGATTGGAGAGAAAAAGAGAATCCACCTGAAGTTTTCCTCACCCCTCAAGTTGTCTGCTCGCTTGTCTGTGCAAGAACTGCTTACCATTGACAAAAAGAGGTTTTATCTGCAACTGAGGAATAAACAGGCCTAAAACAACCGGTAGCAGAGCTGGAAACCGTCCATGTCATTGCGGTTGCAACCTGTTCAAGCGATTCAAACTAATTTCATCAGGTGCTTTTCCACCCATGAAGGGAGGAACTTTGAAGTGCAGTTCAGGTCCACCAGAGTGAAAAGTACAGAGATTTAGAAAATGAAAATAAAAATGCAGTGTTCTCTGAGTGGAATGGAGAAGGAACAGTCGCACTCGGCCACTGTGTCCTGGTGAAGATGTTCTGAAGTGTTAGACCTCTAGATGACGGATGTTCAGTTTGCTAAAGGGAAATTCCTCACTGCCATGGAGTCACTATGCCATCAAATACTCAATTACACCAAGAAAAATGATCTGTGCAGTCTGAAGCACTGATTTGCCTCTGGATTTAAAGCAGGACATACTTTGACAGACAGTTAAGTGTGTATTTTTTTTTTGTTAAAACATTGAAATTGTTGTTTGAGCCTGATGTAGCAACAATAACTGAACCAATAGCATGAGTTTGAGACAGGACGGTTTTTCGGATCAATGGTGGATGGGGGAGTGTTCAGGGAAACATGTTTGAAAACAATCAGTGTTTTAGCAATTCTGTTTGGTGTTGCAAGTGGCACAGTTAGGTATTAGATAACTTAGATGTCATTGCTGAAGTTAGAAAAACTTGAAATTATCTTTAAAGACATTTGTAGACGCTACAGTACACTAGTTCTTTATTGGAATCTGAGGTTCCAAATAGAACATTTAACTTCCAAGGAACATATCCATTGGTTCTTTATCATGGAAAAAGTTAAGTTCTTTACATAAAAATGGTTTCAAGAACTGTTTACTGAAATGTTTTTTGGGGAACCCAAATTGCTTCTTACATGACATTTGCTATGAAAACCACTTTTTGGGATGTTTTTTTTTTTTTTAAGAGTGTATACAGTTCAGTAGTTCTGCATAGTCATTCAATAATGTGGCACATCCAAATCCTAACAAAAATTGATGGGTTGATGTTTATTGGTGTGAAATCTCTGATATGCAAATTCAGATGGAGGGCTGCTGCTGCTGGTGAGATGTTCCTCTCTGGGTTGGTCTTGTATGTTTGCCAGGATAATTTAAGGGGGATGAGAGAAGGCTACAATCAGTCTAAATGCACCACAAAGGTACACTGTCAGCATAATCAGAAAAAAACCCCAGAAATATCTGGAGGTAACCTGTCTAAGAGTTTAAAAGCTTTTGTTTCTTTTTTCCACATGGGATGGTGCGAACAGATCTACTTTGAGAACTGTGACGTGCTATTAGATGCATTTCTGTTTGGATGCTAAATTGTTGTTTATACATGCAGCCTTCCAGAGAAACTCTTTGCACAACAGCCTGAGGCCAAAGACAATGTTGCTCAGTGTGTAATTTTACACTGAGTATTTCCCCCATCATCCCTCGCTGCTGTCTTAGTACTCATCTCTCAGTGTGCGCTTGGACCGTTTCACAGCGTCCTGCTGGCTAAAGAATTGGTTAGCTGTTGGAGACGTGTTTACTTTTGATGGCAAACCACTGTGGAAAACCACGGGAGGACAATGCGACGACATCACACTGATGATTTTTTGTTTGTACACATGCAAGAGTTGTTAAAGAAATAGTTAGCCCAAAAATGAAAGCTTTGCCATCGTTTTCTTATACCCTCATGTTGTTCCAAAAACCTGTATGAATTTCTTTCCTGGTATACAAAAGGAGAGATATAGCCTCATATTTTCTTATGGCACAGATGTTATGTTCATTTCATTTTAAAACTGAGATATTGTTTATTTCAGTATGTTTACAGTCTTCCTTCTTCATAATAGTTTCTTGGTGTAGGTAAAGGGTGAAGGCGAGCTCAAATCAAACTGAATCCCATCTTAATTTCAGTGTCAAAATATACAGTAGAATGCCATCACATCTCCACTGGGCTCGCTGTCACTCAGAGCTTATTATTTTCTCGTATAATAGAAGCTGCTGGGTCTTGGGAAGCCAACACACCCTTCTCAATGGCCTGCACGTAATAAATCTGAAGTTTACTGAGCGTCTCTGTCTATTTTTATTAGTGGGCTCAGTGGCCCAGAGGTTCTGCTCTGTGCTGTGTTAGTTTTATAAGTGAGTAAATCTTGGTGAATTGGATATAACTTGACTACAACTTTGTGTAGTTCAAAAATAGAATGTTATGAAGTTTTTGGGGGGTTTTTTTAGATACTAAAAGTGCTTTACAATAAACTTTTCACAGTCCTTCTGATGCAGCCTTGGGTTAAGTATTGTTAGACTGCTATATTGATGAGACCAATGAACTGGACATTATTTGGTCATTTGAGATACTGGGTGGGAATTATTTCATCAGCCAATAAACAACTGCTTGGACAAAGAGTGACTCCTCTGTTAATAATTTTGTTAAAGGATAATTGAAATTGCTAGTAAAGTTTGAGTAAATATTGTGTAAAATGTATGAAGCCTCTAAAGTGACATTTGAAGAAAACATTAATGTGCACAAGAAAGCTTTTGTGCATGTTTCTGAAAATAAGTTTTTTTTTTCTTTCTGCAAATGTCATTCATTTTAAATGTCAAGACTGACTTGTTATGTTCAGCTGTATTATCAACATTATATCAGCCAGCAGCAACTTTGATTTCTATATGTTGTCAATGATGCAACTAAATAGTAACAATATATATTTGAAATTATTTATAACGATAGTAACATTCATTTCGTTATTATTGAAAATGATAATTTAACAATGTTTGAATGAAACACCACAGGGTTTGAACCCACCAATTAATTACTCAACCATAAAGTGACCTATATTGACCTATCAGAGACCGATCAAAAGACACTTTGTCTTGAACTCTATAATTTGATGCATTAATCGATGAATATGCCTCATGAAGAGGCTTTAAACCTAGCAGATGCTCAGATACCCTGCAGAGCATGAAGGATATGAGGTCACAGCTCTTCTGTCATCTCTGCCGTATGGAGCTGGGAATTAGTAATGAAAACTATGAATATTTTGAAAGCAGCCTTGCTGTTCGAACGGTACCTGATTAATTTCCTCTGCCTGCATGAAGGGCAGATAGGGATGCTTGTAATTATTTATGAATAGCAGTTGTTATGATTTATATTCAGCTGGTGCTGTTAAAGACATGCTTAAAATGCTCTAATTTAATGCTGTGAAATGTTTTAGATGAACCTTCGTTGCACCTTGTTTGCATGCTTCATTTTCTACAGATACTGACATTGTCTGCTGATTTGTTCAATATCTTAAAACCGTCGTGTTTTTCATGCCTGGAAACTCTTTTCTCCTGTGTCAACTCTTTCCCCACTAATTATCTGCTTAGTTGATTACGTCAGCTCAGCTGCTCTGTTGACTTGTATGTGGAATCCCGTCAATGTTTCTACCACCTCTTTATCCCGATTATCTTGTTGACATGCTACAAAGATTTGCAGTAGATCCCTATGAGATGTTGTCTCACATTTCACTTATCCACATTCATGAGTTTTGTGTAGTTAGTCTTTTAACATGCTGTGTGGTTTGATGTCAGTTACCCTGTAAGTGGGTTGAGCCATTAGGCATAATTAGCCAGTGTTGTCAAGGAGAACTTTGCAGTACCCCACCATAATGCAAAAAACATCTCATACATTCTCATTACAGCAATGCAATAAAATTCTGGTATATTAATTGAGGGTACAATTTTGTGTTTATGTTTTGCTGGCTGACAGCGTGCATATGAATGCAGCATCATACAAAAGCAATTTTTGGTTACACATTGTAGAAATGTGGTATTTGCAGTTAGCCATGATTATTTTATTGCAACATAGTATTTTAAAACGATTATTTTTTTGCATATCTTTTTTTTTTGCGATTATGATAGTATCTGTCTGAGTTTTTGGGACTGCGATAATGAAAATTGGGAGAGTAAATGTGCCTAATTTTCATAATGTCACAATGCAAAGAAATCTTACTGATCTCAAAAATATAATTTCATATTTTTCCTTAGAGTCTTGGGTGAAAATATGTCTGAGGCAGCACTTCATGAGATTCAACTAGAAGAGTAAAACAGGGTTATGTTTATTTAGGAAAATCAGGAAAGAACTTAAAACATGCTGGAGAGGTCTTAAAACAAGTCTTTGTTTTGGTTGATTTGTCTTTGCTGAAGCTAACTCAAGGGCAGCGGAGAAGCATATGTGTGTTAAACATTAGACACTTAATTCACTAAGACAAAACAATGACTCAGTGCTTCTGGTTCTAAAGAGCAGATATGTTTTCAATAGGCTGAAAAAGTTCATATTGAACATAAAAATAGAGCAGAGCAACACATGTACTACTCTGCACACACAGATTTCAGATGTGACTTTGTGTTACTGTGATGTATTTCTGAGTAGGCTGGATATTCAGGGAGAATTAAAAGTCTGAAATTGATTTTATCCATCAGGAACTGATTGATTCTATTTTTATTTTCTTCTGAAATGCTACATAGTTTGAAAAGGCTTTTTCTTTTTAATATTATTGCCATAATCTTTTCTATTTAAAAAGGCTACACTGGCTAGTAGCCCAACACAGATATAGCCAACAAACTTTGGTTAACATTAACCAATATTCTGTGACATCAGCTGAAAGTCACTGAAAGATTACAAAGACAAACATTTTCTTCTTTGGAATAACATGCACTGATAAATCATTGACTATTAAACAGGGAACGTTAAGAAAGTAAATAGGATCAGTTCTGATTTCATGTTGACTTTAAACACTCATAAAGGGGAGAAGGGCATTTCCACCTTCGGTTGTAATTTTCCACACTTACTAACTCATTACTGCGTTTGATTGGATTGGCAGAGCAGACGGATATATGCATTTAATCCATAAGGTCTTATACAAATTGTTGCTTAATCACTTCAGAAATGTTCCATATATGCGTCTAATGGACTACGTAATTATTACTTAATGGGCACTTAGTGCAGTATGTCGAGTGCATAGTTTGGTTTGCACTAATTTCTCAAAGTAGGTGCACACTTAGCCTTCACGGTATTTCTAAGTGCAAGAAAACTTTCAGCCGCTTAAACGAAGCAAGGCCATCTATAAGTGGACACAAGTATGTGAGGAAGGTCATTAAACACGTTTGACAAAGTTTAATGACATGGTTGAGTTATGTTCCCTGTGTGCTGATGGCAATCAGTGCGTTTGGTTTAGGCAGGATTAGGCTGGTCTCACATTCTTCCTTAAACCTGTTTAAGAAAATCACTAATCCTAGACAGCAACAGCAACATGCCATTACATGTCACTTTGCCTGCCCTCCGTGATCACAAGAATATTTGGTGGAATATCCTGAAATGATTCAATATGAAAGTGCAGGAGAGAATGTGTGCTTTGAGTTCCCGTTGGGGAAAGAGATGTTTAATCATTGACAGTGGCTTACTGAGTCTCTGTTCATTAAAGTCAAAATTAATAATTGACACTGGAGCTTAAAACAAGCTCGGATGAATGTCAGATAGTGGTATTAGTAACTTATCTTTATGTAGATATTCACAGTCTGCTGAAGGTTATTGTGTTTAAAATCCGTATTTGACCTGAGATGTCATAATACGGCTGGTTTTGGATAGTCAGACTTCTGACATGGCATAAAAAAGATTGCAGAACCACATTGCAGCATTCTGGTCAAGGACTCTGTAATTGACATTTAAAAACTAAAAATTACTTCGCTTATTGGCAAAGTGATAAAAATGACTATATATTGGTGCCATATTGCTTAATGGACAATATTAGTGTTTTTAGTCTTTTTTTTTTTCTTTTGATTTATTGTATTGGTTAGTTTTATTAGATATTCAGTTGTGTATGTTTACCATATTTTTAAGATTATATTTAGATAACCTTTGCCATAATCTAATGCTCACTTGAAGTTAAAAATATCTTAAAAACATGATTTTAATAGCACTATTAATTGTTAGCAAATCTCAAAATCAATATTTTGTTTTTAAATTGTACATTGTAATTTTATTATGCCTCACTTGCTAACTTTTAATAAATATTTAAAATGATGTTAATGCTTATTAATAATAAACATTTAAAATGATTGAAATTCATGTATTATAAAGGCATTATAAAGGTATTCATAATGTACATTATGCATTGTATTTTTTCATAAATAATTGTAACCAAAGACAAAATGCATTTTGCATTACAAAATTTGCAGATACCTTGTTACATCTGAAATTGGTTGTGTAGTGTTTTAATGCATTATTCTTTCCAACAGTGATGAGTATTATAATGTATTATAACTGTGGTTACACTTATTCATGAAATCATACAGTGCATTGTAAGATGCATTACTATTCATAATTAATGCATTAAATACTTTTATAATGCATTATATGTAAGTAAAGTGTTACTATGATTTTATTAATTTAAAATAGTATTACATTTTAATATTGGCCATTTATCTTTTCTCATGATATGAAAGTAACTATTGTCTAACCTTTAATTCTCGTGCTGAAATATCTGTGCATCTCTAGATAAAGTCTTGTGCACCTTGACTGAAACTGTATAGCATCTAGCCAATCAGATTGGAACTTTTGGTATGTGGACACGCTGTTTTGGGCCAAGACTATAATTTTGCAATATTACTGGGTGTGTTGGTAGAGGAAAATGTCCAGAAAAGGTTTGCCGAAACAAGTTCACTTTAACACTGTAATGTTAAACAGCTTTCATCTAAGCACACGTATCAGTGATAAACTGGTTGAGTACGGGCACAACAGTGATGCTAAATATGCTGCAATATTAAAGGTGATAAATAAATAAAAGCTTCATTTTCATGCTCTCAGGTCTGAGTTTCAGAGCTGTTTGTTTCTGTGAATCTAGGTGATGTGGAGCAGAAGTGGAATGTCGGCTGTATTCATCTAGAGGTGACGTGGTTTTTAATGCCTAAAGCCCCAAGGCGCTGTCAGGGTCCGTCAGAACAGGTGCCTCACCATCTGGGTGTCTTTTGTTACCTGCTTTTTTCCACCTTTGAATTTGCTTAGTAAACTTCAAGAATTTACATTCTGAATATATAATGTAATGTTCACATAAAGTACAAGACACATACATTTGACATGAGTGATGCGTTCATGGTTGCACTGTAGGTCAAAAGTTTAGAATATGTTTAATTATAATGATAATACTGTTTTGGAAAAAACACTTTTGCTCACCAAGGATGATTTTTTTTTTTTTGCACTGTAGGTCAAAAGTTTAGATTTATTAATGTGAAATTTTATTTAAAGAAATTTAGAGGAAACATCTGAAGTATATTTATACTTGACAAAGTGTGCAAGTCCACATAATTTCTTGAAGAACCTCTAAGCATATTATATTCTTTAATATGCCAAAAAGTGCAATACTAAACATGCTTTTTTATTTTATTTTTATTTTAGCCTAATTTACATAGAAAGAAGATGTGTTTGCATGAAAATAATGACATTGAATTTTTATTTAAATTTGCACAGCGTTGTGTTATACCAGTACCAGGAATGCTCTGGATAAACTGGATTGTGGGTGGTTGGTTAATAATAAGAACATTTTAGTGGTAAAATGCAGTGCACAAAGTGACTGCCAGCTGTTTCATGAAATCTCTCAGACTGTTCAAATGCCCAGTTTAATTGCATCATTAAAAAAGAACAAGAAAAACATTTGACTGAAAATACAGCTTGAGGGTGGAAAAATAGCTTGAGGTGTTTTTTTGATTTAGAGAAAGAGGATTGAAATTAAAAAATAGACCAAAAAGCATACAGAATCTGGGCATTCCACCAGTACAGAGAGAGGAGAGAGGGAGAGAAAAAGGGGAAAGCAACACTCACATTTTTGTCCTTGACACAGCAGGCTCTTCCCTTCCCTCTGTATAATGTGTGTGTGTGTGGTGGGGGTGTAAGTGTCCTAGAAAGAGAGAAATAACCACAACACAGTTATTTTTTCCGCCCTTCAAAGTCACAAGTGTGTTAGTACCATAACAAATGTTTGAGACATTCCTTTGCAGCATGACTTTAAAAACTTCAAATTCAGTAAACTATTTTACCTTCTTTTATGTAATGTGCTTTTTAATTAAAATTGTGTTGGATTGTGTTGTATTTAAACACTAATTATCTGCTTAGTTGATTACGTCAGCTCAGCTGCTCTGTTGACTTGTATGTGGAATCCCGTCAATGTTTCTACCACCTCTTTATCCCGATTATCTTGTTTGCATGCTACAAAGATTTGCATTAGATCCCTATGAGATGTTGTCCTCACATTTCACTTATCCACATTCACGAGTTTTTTGTGTAGTTAGTCCATTTTGAACACGCGGTGTGGTTTGATGTCAGTTACCCTGTAAGTGGCTGGTTTCATTAGGCATAAGTAGCCAGTGTTGTCCATGGAGAACTTTGGCAGTACCCCACCATAAATGCAAAAACCATCTCATACCTTCTCATTTACAGCAATGCAATAAAATTCTGGTATATTAATTGGAGGGTTACAGTTTTTGTGTTTATGTTTTTGCTGGCTGACAGCGTGCATATGAAAATGCAGCATCATACAAAAAAGCACTTTTTGGTTCCACATTGTAGAAATGTTGGTATTTGGCAGTTGAGCCATGATTATTTTAGATGTAAACATAGCATTTTACAACGATTATTTTTTTTGCATAACTTTTTTTTGGCGATTATGATAGTATTCATTCTGAGAGCTTTGGCACTGCAATAATGAAAAATTGGAGAGTAAATGTGCCTAATTTCTTTTCATAATGTCACAATGCAAAAGAAATTCTACTGATCTCAAAAATAGAATTTACATTTTTTCTCCTTAGAGTCGTGGGTGAAAATATGTCTGAGGCAGCACTTCATGAGATTTCAACTAGAAGATTAAAAACAGGGTTACTGTTTATTTAGGAAAATCCGGAAAGAACTTAAAACATATGCTGGAGAGGTCTTAAAAACAAGTCTTTGTTTTCTCAACGACTGTATAATCTATATTTTGAGTGACACTTCGTGTTGTTGGTTTGATTGGTCCTTGCTGAAGCTTACCCTAAGGGCAGCGGAGAAGCATATGTGTGTTAAACATTAGACACTTAATTCACTAAGACAAAACAATGACTCAGTGCTCGTCTGGTTTTAAAGAGCAGATATGTTTTCAATAGGCTGAAAAAAGTTCATATTGAACATAAAATAGAGCAGAGCAACACATGTGACTTCTCTCTCTGCACACACAGATTTCAGATGTGACTTTGTGTTACTGTGGATGTATGTTCGTGTAGGCCTGGATATTCAGGGAGAATTAAAAGTCTGAAATTGATTTTATCCATCAGGAACTGATTGATTCTATTTTTATTTTCTTCTGAAATGCTACATAGTTTGAAAAGGCTTTTTCTTTTTAATATTATTGCCATAATCTTTTCTATTTAAAAAGGCTACACTGGGGCTAGTAGCCCAACACGATATAGCCAACAAACTTTTGGTTAACATTAACCAATATTCTGTGACATCAGCTGAAAGTCACTGGAAAGATTACAAAGACAAACATTTTCTTCTTTGAATAACATGCACTGATAAATCATTGATCATTAAAATTAAGAAAGTAAATAGGATCAGTTCATTTCATGTTGTCTTTAAACACTCATAAAGGGGAGAAGGGCATTTCCACCTTCGGCTGTAATTTTCCACACACTTATTAACTTTATTAATACTTCGTTTGATTAGTTAAGCAGAACAGAACGAGGATATATACATTTAATAATTCAAAAGGTCTTCTTATACAAATTGTTGCTTAATCCCACTTCAGGAAATGTTCATATATGCGTCTAATAGGACTACTATAATTATTACTTAATAGGCTACCAGTGCGGTATATCGAGTGCATAGTTGGGTTTTGCACTAATTCCTCAAAGTAGGTGCACCGCCAGATGCTTCACAGTATTTCTAAGTGCAGGAAAAACTTTAGCCGCTTAAACGAAGCAAGGCTATCTATAAGGGGACAAAAGTTATGTGGGATGGTGGAAGTAATTAGTAACACCCGTTTGACAAAGTTCTTAAGACATGGTTGAGTTTGTTCCCTGTGTGCTGATGGAAATCTGTGCGGTTGGGTTTTTTTTGAGGACAGGATTAGGCTGTGCCCTTGGTCTCACATTCTTCCTTAAACTGTTTAAGAAAGTGATCAAACTAATCCTAGACCAGCACAGCAACATGCGTTACAGTAACTTTGCCTGCCCTCCGTGGGAGCACAAGAATTATTTGGGGAATATACTGAAAATGATTCAATATGAAAGTGCAGGAGAGAATGTGTGCTTTGGTTTCCGTTGGGGAAAGAGGAGCTTAATCACTGACCGTGGCTTACTGCGTCTGCTGTTCAGTAAAGTCCAAATGACATACTTGACACTGGAGCTAAAACCCAGCTCGGATGAAATGTCAGATCGTGGTATTAGTAACTTATCTTTATGCAGATATTCACAGGCTGCTGAAGGTTTATTGTAGCTTAAAAATCCGTATTTAACCCTGAGATGTCATTAGTGTAACGGCTGATATTTTGGATAGTCAGACTTCGGACATGGCATAAAAAAAGAGTGCAGAACCACATTTGCAGCATTTCTCCTGGTCAAGGACTTCGGAATTGACAGTTAAAATCTATAAAAATTACGTTTGCTTATTGGCCAAAGTGATAACCACTGACTATATATTGGTGCCATTATTGCTTGTAATGGACAATATTAGTGTTGTTTAGTCTTTTTTTTTTTTTCTTTTGATGTATTGTTTTGGTTTAGCATGAGGTAGATATTCAGCTGTATCGAATTTACCATATTCTTAAGCAGTGTGAGCATCAAACAAAAAATTGTAGAGGAAAGAGTGGACGGCGCATTGATGGACTCCATAAATGCTCAATACGACGTCACTATGAAGTGAGACTAAAATATTCCTAAAAAACATGAATTTACTAGCACTATGTACTTGTTAGCAAATCTCAAACTCATGAGTTGTGTTTTTCAAATCTGTCCATTGAGATGTTTATTATGCTACACTTGCTAACTTTTAATAATATATTTAAAATGTGAGTTATGCTTTGTCTTATTAATAATAAAACATTTTTAAAATGATTGAAATTCATGTATTCTACAAGGCATTATATAGGTATTCATAATGTGCTATTTATGCATTGTATTTTTTCATAAATAATTGTCACCTTCCAAGCTAACAATTAGTGTCAGGCACAAGTCAATACAATACTTTTCTTTCTGTGGTCACCTATAATTTTTATTATTTATTTTTTTTTAATTTTTTTTTACTGAACTCTGCGCTCTGGGATTGCTTTCTTAGTAAAAATTGTATGTGATGCTTTTTAAGATATCTTAGGGGGCTTCCTAATTAACATGTCAACTTTTAGTAACATCCTTTGCATTGTGAGCATGCCTGCAGTATAATGCCTTAAAATGCTACCTACATAGGCAGCTCACTTCATTCTGGAAGAATTTTCTGTATGTCAACAATTGACTCTTATGTGTCTATTTTTATTTCTCTTGAGGAAATTTAGAGGAAACATCTGAAACATGTTTATACTTGACAAAGTGTGCACGTCCACATAATTTAACCAAGAACCTCTAAGCATATTATATTCTTTAATATGCCAAAAGTGTGCTAAACATGCTTTTTATTTTATTTTTATTTTAGCCTAATTTACATAGAAAGAAGATGTGTTTGCATGAAAATAATGACATTGATTTTATTTAAATTTGCACAGTGCAGTGTTATACCAGTGCCAGGAATGTCTGGATAAACTGGATTGTGGGTGGTTGGTTAATAATAAGAACATTTTAGTGGTAAAATGCAGTGCACAAAGTGACGCAGCTGTTTCATGAAATCTCCTCAGACTGTTCAAATGCCCAGTTTAATTGCATCATTAAAAAAGAACAAGAAAAACATTTGACTGAAAATACGCTTGGTGGAAAAATAGCTTGGAGGTGTTTTTTTGATTTAGAGAAAGAGGATTGAATTAAAAACAGACCAAAAAGCATACAGAATCTGGGCATTCCACCAGTACAGAGAGAGAGGGAGAGAAAAGGGGAAAGCAACACTCACATTTTTGTCCTTGACACAGGCTCTTCCCTTCCTCTGTAATGTGTGTGTGTGTGGCGGGGGTGTAAGTGTCCTAGAAAGAGAGAAATAACCACAACACAGTTATTTTTCCGCCCTTCAAAGTCACAAGTGTGTTAGTACCATAACAAATGTTTGAGACATTCCTTTGCAGCATGACTTTAAAAACTTCAAATTCAGTAAACATGAGTGTCAGGGAAACTTAATCAAGCCCTTTATCATTAATTTAAGACACCTCACAGCTGTTCTGTCATGGTAACATGGTGCTAACATACACATGCACGTTGCACGCTGTGCCTGCAGTGGTATTTTGTGGTTATCTAGCCATGACTCAGAAGTTGCATCTTGATCCGTGGCCTTTGCTCGCACATGGCTGCTTTTCTCGCAAGCTGTTCAAACAGAGCTTAGTGGCTTGGCTTCATAAAGAAAAATGAGCAGAACAAAGTCTCTAAAAATAATCTTCGATGGTAATTGATAGTGAATTTGAGGGAAGGTATCCTGTATGGCTTCAGAAGATTACAGACAGCCCAGAGGGTGACATTTTGCCGAACCTGCCAGAGATTTGACGACTTGCAGCAACGTTAAAGCGCATGTGGTTGCACTGTTTAAATATGAAATCCTCTTAGGAATCAGAGGATTTGATAGCTTTTCCAGTTTATAATTAGCTGATCTGTCGTCTTATGCATTTTGATGAAGGCTGACCTTTCCTAATGTGCCTTCATTTCCTTTTTTTTCTCGCATCCAAGCATTTCCTGCACTCTTTGACAAACATCCTAAATTGATTAAGCGAAGCTTGCTCAGACATTCTAGTGCAAGCCACAGAATGTTTGAAATATTTCATCTGACACCTGGAATCCACCATGAAATAAACTCGTGCAGTGTTAAATCTCAAGTTCAAATCTCACCGGCTCTCCTGTTAAGCTGATGGATAACAGTACTCGCAGCATATACAGACTTAGTGGTGAGAATCCCAGCTTGATGGTTAGCTCACTGTGTGACTTATTGACTCATCTTGTTTTAGTGCTTGTGCAAGAACCCAGCCTTCCCCCAAAAATCTTTAGCTACTTTTGACAGCATCTAAGTAGTCTGGCAAAATCAGACTTCTGGTTGTCTGTTTTGGAACTTTACCAACGGGTAAAGACCAGGCACTGTTGTATTTGTTGCTTTTTCCATGACATTTCAGGTCATTTACATGCTGAACACAGCCCAACAGGAATAGACACCACTGCATAAAATCCAATCCTTAATAATAAGTATTTTTTTATGCTCCAGTTAGATTATCTAAAAATCTTTTAAAAATAGGTAAACATACTTGTGAA
This sequence comes from Cyprinus carpio, assembly GCF_018340385.1. NCBI lineage: Eukaryota > Metazoa > Chordata > Actinopteri > Cypriniformes > Cyprinidae > Cyprinus > Cyprinus carpio. Next base: position 6,540,708 of record NC_056602.1, read on the forward strand.
TAAACTCTGCATACAATATTAAACTGATAGATCATTCAAAAATAAAAATTCTGACATAATTTGCTCACTATAAAGTTGTTCCAAAGCTGTAAGTTTTTTTTTCTTCTGCAGAAAAAAAAATTTATTTAGAAAATTCTGTTTGCCCTTAATATGAAAGTCAATAAGTACAAATGTTGTTTTGGTCTCTATTGACTTCCAATGTAGGGGCGAAAACAATTCTAACATTCTTCAAAAATTCTTCAAAAACATTCTTCTTTTGTGTTCAGAAGAAGAAAAAAAAACATAAAGATTCGAAACAATGTGAAAGTGAGTAAATTATATCAGAATTTTATGTAGTATTACTGCACTGGCAGATTTTTTGTCACTTTTTATAACAAAACAAGTAAAACAAATCCAGTAAAGTAATAAAAATCTGTAACAATGTAAATTCTTAGTTAATGTAAATTTCAACATTTACTACATTATTAAAACCAGACATATTTTTTTGTATTATTTAATGATCCTCAGCTAACATTTTTATTAAATAACATTAACAAAGAATAATGAATGCTGTATTGTTCATTGTTACTGATGGTTAATTCACTAACTAACTTTAAGTAATGGGACATTATTTTGTTGCCAGTGTAATCTTTTTTTCTCACTGTATTGGCTTGTGTTAAAAGGCAAAATATTTGTGTGTAAAAGGTAAAAATTAGTGAATAAAAATTATTTTAAAAATACTATTTACAACTCATTAAGAAGTAATTGTGACTGACATATTAAAAGATTACAACCTGGAAACTTTAAACTAAACTTTGTTTCTTGGTAAAATTCATACACTGTGACTCCTTGAAATAGTTCAAAGCCAGCAAAACAGATGTAGCCAGTTTGAGAAAGCTTTTGGTATTTTTGTGTGCAATATGCCTCAGACAGTCAGTGAATGGTCAGAGGGAGGTCTGAGGGTGTGCAATCAGCCTGCGACTCTCACCAAACAAACGTTAAACCAAACAGTATCAGAAACACCAGCTGGTCTGATGACACTGTCAGGTTATCTGACTCATTAGATCATGGACAAGAGCATGTCCTGCAGGCACTGCATGGACACACACCCTCCTTCCTCCTCCATGCCTTCCATTTTAAGGTTAGTTGAGGTGCCTGAACCCCACAGTGTTTGAAAACATGTTTTTGAGCATCTATGAAGGTGCAATATTGCCCTTATGGGTTACTTTGAGTCTTGGCTGGGTGTGGAACCATGCAGAGGATATTACAGATGGAGAGCTTTGTAAGTTGTGAAGAGCTTGTTCCTGTCTGAACAGAGACTCTTTTGTATGGGGCGACTAACGTTTAGCACAGAGGAGCACCTGACAGAGAGGCCATTGATCCATTTCTAGCAGCCCTGTGCAGCTCAATAACATCCCAAACAAGTAAGAGAGACGTCCAGGGAGGCCGACACAGTTAGCTGTCTGCTGGCCAGCAACCCCTGGTCCTCCCTAGAGAAGTTTAAGAAATGATATTACACCAGTGGTTGAACTTAAGTTGCAAGTCCGGAGGGTCAATTGAAAAGAAGTTGGCTTGTGACAGAAATTACTATAATGTACTTTTTTTGACAAGTTCAGACTGCAATTGCCATTGTAAGTTGCACCAAAGGACAGTTTACAGCAGGGTCAGAAATTTAAACTTTTCCATTAAGGGGCAATATTTGCCCACTGGATTTGATTTCCATTGGCATTTCTTACTTTTCGAAGGGCAATTTTTATGTTACTTTATTTCTGCCATGATAACTCTTGGAAAGTTTAGCATGGTAATATATGTAGCAGTGTTAATGGTCTTGACGGAATATGCTTGCTATTGCCAATACATCCAGAGACATATTGCTGTGAGCATGTCGGAAATACTGCTGCTGGAGATATACAGTTACATAAATGAAATATCCCCCATACATGAAATAACCTGTAGCAGATCTATACAGGTGGAGCTGGGGAAGGTGGAGGGTTTCTTAAGTGTGCTGCAACTACTACAGCAAATACTAGCCAAGTATTTGAATGTTGAACAGCAAGCTCACTGGCTGTTGATGCAACTAAAACCAGCTGCGCAAAAGTGAGTAATAATCTGATTATATCAACCTGCGCCATCTAGAGTTTTAGGACAGGACTTTATATAAAAGTATCTGTATTTTTTTCTGCATTCCATTTACCTCGGAATTTAGACATCGGAGCTAATAGATAATTAATAATAGTAATAGATTTTGTTTGTTTAATTATGCAGAGGCATTTTTGGAATTCCCTTTTCTGGAATTTGGTTCATTTGTGTTCATTCTGATGCTGTTTTTGCTCCAGGCCCCTGTTCATTTCCGAACCTGGTTTACAGTACATACGGCACCTGTGAGAAAATGTTACATTGTTTCTGTTTTCTATTGTCTCCAGGCGTACATGTCATCATACCATGTGATATCACCTTTTAGAATCTGCCCTCAAGGCTGTCTTGCACTGTTTGTCACATACACACAAGTTCACACATTTATATCATGTTTGGATTCACGCACAGACTTCTTTGGAATCCTGTGTTTTCATATGCTGCCCATTTACAGTGTCACTCACCAAGACCTGGCAGCGTTGTTACAACCGCCACACTAAACGTTTTAAATTCCTGTCATACCCCCCAGTGAACACACACACACTTAAACACACTCAGACATACACAGCCACTCACATACACAAAAACACTGTGTTCTGCAGTACTACAGTCAAATTCCACAAACACTATTTTGGTGTCTCTGGCCTAAGGAGAATCGAAATGGGGCCGGACTGCAGAAAACAGCCACAGTGAATCAATGCTTGTGGAAGAGCTGCCCCCAGAGAAGTAATAAAGTCAGAAATATGAACCAGGGCTCTGCTGATGAAGTAAATGCACAGAAAGTTGAACCTTGAAACCAGTCCTGCGAGCACTCCCAGCACTGCACATTTAGTGTGTCTCCCTTATCTATCACACCTGATTCAATTCATCAGCTCATTAGTAGAGACTGCAAGACCTGAAATGGGTCTGTCAGATATAGGGAGACATACAAAATGTGAGGTGCTAGGGGTGCTTGCAGAACCGGTTTGAAAACCACTGGCCTAGAGTGACACAAACTACTGCAAGAACATTTAAAATGGAGAGCTGATTTAATGTTATGAATGTTTGATAACTAACTATGTTCATTTCATAAATTTATTCAAAAAAGGCAACTATAGTGTATTAGGCCTTGACTGTAGGAATTATTCAGCCAAAATGAAATTGTCATCATTTACTCAACCTCAAGTTGTTCCAAGTTTCTTTGGTTAAAAAAAATATTTTGGAGGATGGGAGTCGTTGGTTAGCAGCAACCAACTTTGGTTACCAACACTCTTCAAAATATCTTATTTTGTGTTCTACAAAAGAAAGAAATTCATACAGGGTTGGAACAACATGAGAATGAGTAAACAATGGCAAAATTGTATTTTTTGAGTATACTATCCCTTTAAAGGAGTAGTACCTGTATGCGTTGTGGTACTCTTGTGAGCGCTTGTCAAAGACTGACATGGAAGAGTAGAATTGTTGAATGAAGTCATTATTTTTGTTTTCTTTGCGCAAACAAAAAAAGTATTCTCATACAGTAGCTTCATAAAATTACGGTTGAACCACTGATGTCACATGGACTATTTTAACAATGTCCTTATTACCTTTCTGGGCCTTGAACGTGGTAGTTGTAGTTGTGTTGCTGTCTATGCAGGGTCAGAAAGTTTTCTTTCATTGTTGATATTTTTTAAAAACCTGCAATGCATTCTTAGGTTAGCAGCAAAAATTTGAAAACCATAGCGCTTGAATTCTGCCTTGTTCAAATGTGGAAAATGTATTTACTGTTTAACCGCAGATATATCCATGTAACATGCTTTGCATTTACATAATCACAGGGCATTCAAACACACACACACCACATTGCTGCTATTGTATATACTGTATAATCTCTGCCTCATTTAGGTCACAAGACATTGTACTGTAATAAATGGCAGTCCGTTGGACTCCTAGATTGTTTTGTGAAGCCTCCACAAAGAGCTTTGCTTTTGCTTGTGCACAAAACAACCACTGGTATTCAAACTAGACAATATGGATTATGTGATACAATAAGAAACACTTTTTTTCTTGTTGTTGTTGTACTGTGTCTCTCAGTTTAACTCAAAAGACTTGTTTTTCACTCCAAGAAAAATCTGATAAACATGCCTGTGTTATCAAGAATCAGGTCAGATCATTCAACATGTACCTAAATGTGGGGTGTGAGGATGACATGCAGGGAACAGGCTTTCAACAACAGTTTCATACTGATGTCATGCTAATGTAGAGCATGTCAGCTTTGCAAGTAGGAGTTAAACTAGATGTGTTACGTAGCGTTAGCATGTCATGTTAGAGGACAGATTGCAAACAAGCCTGTCATGTGCTAAGTGCACTCAAATAATCAAATACAAATGCATGCATGCTTTCTAGAAATGTACTGCAGTGAAAGTGTATTTGAAGTACAGTACATAGCCAGAATTAACATTAAGTGTAAACAGATCAACAATTAACAAGCTCAGGTGTTTCAAAGTCCTCAGATGCTGCCTGTGCATATTGTTGACAGCAAAGCACAGATTTTGAAAGAGAGACATTGTTAAAACTAGATGCCAGGAACGGCGTGAAGTCCAGATGAGTTCAGAAGTACAATCAGTACCAGCAGGATTAAACCTCTAGTTTAGAGAAAAAAATGAGCAGTTGCCATAGAGATATCTGAAAATGTAGTTATTATTTGGAGGTATTTATTACAGTAGACTGCTGGTATTAAAGGGATACTCCACCCCAAAATGAAAATTTTGTCATTAGCCACTAACCACCCCCATGTCGTTCCAAACCCGTAAAAGCTTTGTTCGTTTTCGGAACACAATTTAAGATATTTTGGATGAAAACCGGGAGGCCTGTGACTGTCCCATAGACTGCCAAATAAATAACATTGTCAAGGTCCATAAAAGGTATGAAAGTCGTCGTCAGAATACTCCATCTGCCATCAGACGTGCAATCTGGGTTATATGAAGTGACGGGAACACTTTTTGTAAGTGAAGAAAACAAAAATAACGACTTTATTCAACAATTCCTTTATCAACAGTCTCCTCCGTGTCTCTCCATATCACCGTATGCTGCGTATTCTCTTCTGTATCATCCGTGCCACAAGGATGCGCTGTTTCTACGTGTATTTAGCTTTGATTTGAAAGAAAACATTGCATCCTTGTGGCATATATGCAAATTCATTCTCTGCCAGCAGGAGGTGTTTGCAGAGCGGGAGAGAGAGAGGTTTCCCCAGTAACAGCTGTAATAAAATAAGCGGTGAGCCTGTGCTCACAAACGCTGCTCAGGCATTACAGGCAAGATGAAATTAAAATGACATCCATAATTTTCTGAAGACAGAAGGATTCCTTCAGAAATACAGTGATATAAAAACACCCGCACCAGGTTTAAACTTTGACACATGCGGTGCTCATGTCTATTCAACAAAGTCAAAGCCTTTTGGAAAATCTATTTGTGGCAGTCAGTTTTGATATAGCGGCGGGTCGCCTCAAATAAATCATTGTATTGGAAACACAATGAAACTTACCTGCTTGAACTATTTAATTTGATCTGGGTGTCTGTCTTTAAAGTGTTTTGTTAGTTTGGTGTGTTTCCTTCTTTTTGAGGTTGCCTCAACTCAGTACTTTTATGAAAAGGAGCGCATCTGCGCACCTTTCGGATAGAGCATCAAGAACCGTGTTGACCGGGTACTCGGTACCACCGGTACTTAAAAAAACCTGGTACCGTAACAATTTACATATTTTAGTACTGACTAGTTACCGAAATACCGGGTCTTTTGACAACACTATTCTGACGACGACTTTCATACCTTTTATGGACCTTGACTGTTACCTACTTGGCAGTCTATGGGACAGTCACAGGCCTACCGGTTTTCATCCAAAATATCTTAAATTGTGTTCTGAAGACAAACAAAGCTTTTACGGGTTTGGAATGACATGGGGGTATGATTAATGACAAAATTTTCATTTTGGGGTGGAGTATCCCTTTAAGCTGCCATTGGCTAATGCTGTGTTTGAAATTCTCTGCATGCACAAATGTGGGAAATGAACGCACAGTCAGGTCAAGACTACAAAACACTCAGCAGTCGCATCAATGCAGTTTCCTGTTGCCGTTTCAGCCCTCCACATTCAAGGCTAGCTGAACACAGATGTGTTTCCTCTCCCCGCGGAGGGCTGTGTGCCCTGCTTCAGGTGCCCTGTTGACAGATTTCTCATTGGTTTGTGAGCTCTAGCACAGCTGTCAGAATTCCTGCTAGGCATCTTTTCAACATGCTAGTTGACACTAGCAGTGTGATAACTACTTTTTTAAGAGTTGTTAGGTAAAAAAAAAGTCCAGATAACAACCCAAGCTTAAAGGAACACTCCACTATTTTTGAAAATGGGCTAATTTTCCAACTCTCCTAGAGTTAAACAGTTGAGTTTTACCGTTTATGAATTCATTCAGCTGATCTCTGGGTCTGGCGGGAGCACTTTTAGCTTAGCTTAGCTTAGCATAGATCATTGAATCTGATTAGACCATTAGCATCTCACTCAAAAATGAAAAAAGAGTTTCCATATTTTCCTATTTAAAACTTGACTATTCTGTAGTTACATCGTGTACTAAGCCCGACGGAAAATGAAAAGTTGCGATTTTCTAAGCCGATATTGTTAGGTATTATACTCTCAATCCAGCGTGATAATCAAGGAACATCGCTGACGTACCAACGGTGCAGCAGGTGCAATGATAATACGCAGCGCCTGCGTAATATCATTGCACCTATTGCACCCATGGTACGGCAGCAATATATTCAAATATTTATATCGCTTTTTAACATTTACATTTAGAAACCATATTGACATTGTGTTTCGTTGTATTTATTCCTTTAATTTTCTTTATGCGGTGTTAAAAAGGTCTATAAAAAGGTCTTAAATTTACCATCACAAAACGGGAAATACTATCACGTTTCAAAGGCTCCTCATCGCAAGTTCAGTGCTGTACCAGGTGAGCTAACGAACAAGTTTACTGTGTCAGAAAATCAATACATATGTTGCTGGTTATGTGATGCATATGTCAAAATGTATTTGTACTTGTGTTTTGATGTCAAAACTTAGTTTTGTGCCAAGAACCGCATAAAAATAGACTTTATCTATAAAAGATAATTTTTTTTTTTTTTTTTTTTTTTTTTTTTTTTTGCAACAATGTAGGTAAAGTCATGTTTTTCCAATGAGCCTGTTTTGAGAAAAGATTTATCTTATGAAAAATGAGACACCTTAGTCAACAATTTGAATAGTCTTGAAGCACAGCTCAGCAGTAAAAAAAAAAAAAAAAAAAAAATCATATTTTTACACTCAACTGTTGCTAAGGCTACCAAACCTGAGTGCATTATCGAGCACTCATAAAGCAACAGCGTTCATCGCCAGAGAGTGCAGTCATGGCTGACAGCTCAAGTCAGCCAAGCACTGGGTCGTAGCACAGCTGTGGAGGATGTCTGCTCAGTCATCTGGAGATAAAATGAGGTGAACTCACACCGCTTTATGAAAATGAAGAGTGTGAGAGCAGAAAGTGTGCAGGGTGGTGGTGAAGTGTGTAACACTGCACCCAGGGGCACACGATCAGTGGCAGTGGCTTCCGCATGGCTGCTCTACTTGCTGTTTGGATTGTCACATTTGTCATTTGCTGCTCGCTAACGGCCCAAGTTATCAGCCTAATTTCTGTACATTTAGTAATGCATCATGAATAAAGAAGTTACCCAGGCAGAAAATAGACAAATGATCCACAGTTAAACTAAAGCCATTTCAGCTTCAGGGAATTGAGCATTTAGTTTATATTGCATTTTTACTCTTGTTTGCTAAAGTAAGCATCACTGTTTCTGTTGCTCATTGCAAAATGGATTTTGGAATTTTTTTATACAAATAACCCTAAATATTAAATTTTGAAGAATAACGTGTCCTGCACAGTTTGTGCCACAGACATGAATGATAGCTGAAATCATGCAGCTTGCTTTGGAGAGATGTGACTTTTTCTTTCTTTCTGAAATGATTATTGAATGTGGAGTACCACAAATTATTTTTTATGGTTGAGACATTTAGAATGAAGCAGAAATGGGAAACTTGTCAATTTATAATGCAACGGTGTATAATTTCAGCTTTAGGGTTCATGTTGTAAAGTTGAATATATCTTTACATAAGAAAGGAGAGGATGTGATGTGTGATCAAGGATGGTGTCCCATACTCGGAATTTGTGCTCTGCATTTAACCCATCCAACTGCACACACACAGCAGTGAGTAGTGAACACACACCCGGAGCAGTGGGCAGCCAGTTGTGGTATTGAAGGTGGAAGAGAGTGCTGGTTATTCACTCCCCCCACCCCAACTACAATCTCTGCTGGTACCGAGACTCGAACTCGTGACCTTTCAGAAAAGTTTCAGAGCTTTTTTCCCACACAGTTAATGCATGTAATGCATATTGTTTTCGTCTTGTGACTGTACTATCCTACACTTAAACAAAATAAAAATAAGACAGTGTATTGTGTCAGGAATTTCCTGTATTTATTTTTGTGATTTACCTTTGTTTTCTTTTTGTTTATTTATTTTTGCAGTGTATAGTGAGTATTTTTTTAAAGAAAAGTAGGCAAAGAGTTAATAAATTAAGTTATTAAATGAATAACTTTCTGTAGTAATCAACATTTTCGCAAATGCCTTTGATCGGCTTTACTTGTTCTGAACCTAGAATATTTTCTTAAGGATTTTTTTGAAAGGATTTTTTGAAAAAATACACTTACTGTACACTGAGACCTGACCCATATCAGGAGACCAGACTATCAGAGAGACTTGTGGGTGGTCTGTTTTGACTAGCAAACATCCATCCTACAATCATCCAAAATACCCTAGCAACCACATACTGCAGTAATGAGCTCACAACCACTCTTGAGACCTTAGCAACTACACAGCATTGCCTGGTGGGAGTGGGAGTGATTGTGGTAGTGAGGATCTATATTAAAGCTTTGTTCATTTCTCAACAACTTCTTTCTAAAATGTGAAGCTGACATTGAGCCAGGCTTGAGAATGGGAGAGTGTTCAGAGTAAATACACAAAGACGGTGCTGACTTGCTTTGTGTTTCCTCAGGGTTTAGTGCGGTTTCTCATGAATGTGCATAATTCAGAGGATGGGTAGTGGAGATTAAGACAGTAAGGCTATGATGAAAGAGCCATTATTATTATATTTTTTTGTGACATTGCAGGCTTCCTTCCTGTAAACGGTTGAAAATTGTGAATATTAGTGGTGGAGGGTGTGTCAGTTTGTGTGTGTGCATGTGAAGGTGAGAGACTGTTTTAACTCAGTTCCCATGATCCCCTTCCCCCTGAGGCTCCATTCATCTCTCACGGTTTCCATTGGAGTATGTCAGTCAGTCAAGCCTGCACTTCAACAGGGTAAATACATTGCGTCTGAGTCTGACCGGCCCCAACACACATATTTGACCTAAAACCATGTCATCTCTGCTCAATGCTGTATTTAGAAGTGCTCTGCAGCATGACTTCATTTGAAGATCACTGTCATGAGTTCCTAGTTAGTAATTTTTGTACACCCACGCACTGCAAAAAAAAAAAAAAAAAAAAAAAAAAAAAAAAAAGACTTCTTAATTCGTCTCTTTTTTAAATTGATTTCCAGCAAAAATCTTTTCAAATAAGATAAAAAAAAAATTGAAAAGCAGCACTTCACAAGATGTTAAGAACTGTTAAGAATTTCATAGAGTGCATTTTTAACACAAGTATATTTTATCTTACTGCACTGGCAGTTTTTTCCCATTTATTTTAACTTATCTTTACTTAAAAGTATAATAAATAATAGCCGATTATACTTGGGTCCATATAACACCCCTATTATACTTTAAAAGTGAAGGGTTGTTGATTGCGATTTCACTTTTTTAACGTTAGTAAGTGTGTAATGTTGCTGTTTTAGCATAAAAAATATCTGCAAAGTTGTGGGACTAAAAGTTCAATGCAAATGGAGATATTGTCTTTTAAAATGGCACATAGGGACTACATTAGCCCCTTTCACACTGCACATTGGTCCCGGAAAATTGCCGGCTCGCCTTCTGTGTGAATGCAAACACGTCCCGGGATTGATTCCGTGATCGATCCCGGGTTGGTGACCTAGTAACATTGCTGGGTTCAGTCCCGGAACGAGTTCTCTGTGAACAAAAGCCAGAACCAATGCGGTAAAGGGTGTGTCATAGTGATGACGCACGTTATCATGCGACTCTTTTACCAGGTGTTTTGAAGGCAGATCGACGTATGCGACAAACAATTATGTGCAAACTGTAATGAAGCAGAGATCAGTTAGCTCCTCACTATCCGCGCTGAAGCTGAGATCTTTCGGCAGCTTAAGTGAAAGTTAACGTGTCCAGCGTTTTCAGCTCACACATTACACGTCACACCCTGATGTCATGTGTTCATTATTGGACCTTTACGGGTTGTGTGAACGCACGCACCAGATTCCGGGAAATCACTGGCAGTGTGAATAAACCAAAATCTAACGACCCGGGAACAGTTGCCGGGACACACTACCCTTGTATTATCTGGAATCTCAGTGTGAAAGGGGCTAATGAGTTACTTCACGGGTTTGTGACATCACAAACCCCACCCCCGGGAACATGCAACAAAGGGGGCGAGGCCATGCTGCACTGCTTTAGAGAAGAGGAAGAAAACTAGGGGTGCACGTATGAGTCCCGATTCTGTCTTCTAATTATTTGAATGGATTCACAAGTTTCAAAACAAATGTTCTAAAGCAGCGGTTCTCAATCCTGTTCCTTGTGTCGACCTGCTCTGTATCTCTTTCTCTTTTTCTCTCTCAATCTCTCATTCAGATCACTAGCTCAGCTTAAGCAATGAACTGTGCCATTTATACACTTATCAGAATGAGAATCAGTATGAGCTTTATTGCCAGGTTTACACATACAAGGAATTTGTTTTAGTGACTGAAGCTTCCGCAGTGCAACAGAATGACAACGACAGAACAAAAAAACACATAATAAAAGAATAAAAAATACAAATAAGTAGGTAAGGAATAACAATATACAAATTGACAATTGTATGTGCAGGTATATTACAATAGGCAGTTTTGTATGTACAGGTATATTATGTGCAAATTGAAGTGTAGACTAAGTAAATGTGTTAGATAAATAAGTGTATGTGTGTATAAATAGTGTTGTGTGTTCCACAGTTATTGTCAAGTGTTCATGAGATGGATTGCCTGGGGGAAGAAACTGTTCATGTGTCTGGTCTTTCTTGTGCTCAGAGCTCTGTAGCGTCGACCAGATGGCAACATTTCAAAGAGGAAGTGTGCTGGATGTGAGGGGTCCAGAGTGATTTTGCCAGCCCTTTTGCTCACTCTGGATGAGTACAGTTCTTGAATAGAAGGGAGGGTTGTACCGATGATTCGCTCAGCAGTCCGGACTATACTCTGTAGTCTTCTGAGGTCAGATTTGGTAGCTGAGCTGAACCAGACAGTTACTGAAGTGCAGAGGACGGATTCAATGATGGCGGAGTAGAACTGTTTCAGCAGCTCTTGTGGTAGGTTGAATTTTCACATAGCTATGAGAAGACGCGGGTGCGGTTCCCGTACTGTATTAAAGCTGTAATCAGGATAAAACCGTATATTAAAAGCAAACATAAACACAGTAGGATTTACAAATAACAGCGTATCTAAAAGTATGAGAATACATAAAACAAAAAAAACATACCTTTAAGAGCCATGCTTGCACAAGTACTGCACGATCCTCTTCACTAACATCCTCTGCATCTCAATTGGGCTCAAATTGATAAGCAATATAGATGAAGCCATTGTTTACAATGCAAACAGAGCACATGCCGCTGAGGTGAGGGGCGGGACATTTACACGCGCACTAGAGGCGGTTTAACCAATCACAACACGCTGGATCAGCTAACCAATCAGAGCCCATCATGTATTTCTGAGGGAGGGGCATCATAAAAGCAGGAAATGATCAGCACGTTTATAGGAGAAGGGACAGAGCGGTGTGGAATAAAGGTAAATTGCGTAAAAAATAATGTTTTTTTTTTTTTAAACGAAGCATTAACACATGTTAGACTTCACCCAAGAAAAAAAAAGTCAACCACACCTTGTTGAAATATTCTGGTGCAGTAAGACAAAATACATGTGTGTTAAATATATACTCCCTCAACACCATTCTTGTCAAGAAATAGTTTTTAAATACATTTTAACTCTAAAATTATTGTTTTTTTGTTTTGTTTTGCAGGGACAGCGCACATAAACATTACTGTAAAAGTGCTATTAAAAACCGTTATGCTCCTGCACACATACATAAAGACTGAACATGTAATACAGTATGTATGCGCATGATGCCACCAATTTCACTAATCCTCATTTTGGTAGTTAACACGGAGACAAAAACAATATCATTTTCAAAAACTTGTACTTTGAAACCCGTTTTTCAAAGATTCGTGTTTTCAAGCCCCCAAAACGCATTGCCGTGTAAATGAACGCGCAAACAGTATAAAAATACTTTTTTTTAGTTTTTAGTTAAAAATGGTGTCATGTAAATGCACCATAAGATTTTAAGATTTTTTTCAGAAAACATCTTATCCAAAAAAAAATTATACTAACACAAATCTAACAAAATCTTGTGAGGTTTATGCTTTAAACAGGATCTGTTTGCCACTGGGGTAAGACATTAATTCAAGATATTTTCTATAATTAAGTCTAATAATATCTCATGCAAATTTGCTCTCAATTCAATGCATTTTGTTTTAAAGATACTGAGATTTTTTCCTCTAAAACACAACAAATACATAAAGGTAATTATTTGCAGCTGCAGCATATATCTGAGCAGCAGCTTCATAAGACATGAAATGTTTATCATATATGATCGTAATGTATTTTAACTCTCCGGTTAAGTTTCCAGGTCACAATAGTAATTAAACGGGTGTTGGTGTCTTTGCACCTTCATAGATAGAAGCACGTTGCCATAGCAGCAGCTTGGGTGGACACAACTTATAATAACGGGTGTGAACGAGAAAGCAGAGAAGCCCATTGTTTGTCGTCTTTTCAGTTTCATTTTTTTTCGTCTTTAATTCTCTCTTTTCCTCTTTTTATTTGTGCCTGACGGATACGCAGAGCTCCACATTTTAATTAGCATCGAACTTTCTGTTGAGACCTGAAGAGAGTGAATCATCAAAGGCTCGTTTTTGTTTATTCCTTGGTGCTATTCTCGGCAAAGTTTGTCTCCAGAACTCTGATGAGACCGACTGTTCCCCTCGCAGCAGTTTGGAAGTTACCCATTAGCCTTGGGGAAGAAGATGAGTAAACACTTTCATTCTTGGTAAAAGCATATCTCTCCTCACTCGCAAAGCGCAGGAGAGACACAGGAAGGTTCTTTGTCACAGTCAAGGCCTCATTTGACATAGACTTTATAAGTCCTGTGATTCCCTGCCATAAAAACCCGGAGGTCTCCACAACCTGTGTCAAAACAAGCTCCGCAACAAGCTAGTCAGAAAGAAAAGAGAAGCGTTTTGTTTAATCTTCCTGTATTTACTGGTCCGGTTGTATTTGTTGGCACAAACTCAAACAAAGGTGGGTTTAATCTGTTTAGCTTTTGCACTTCCATATATTTACTAAACACACCCATATTTTTTCCCTACTTAAGAAACGGGCTCTCTCCTGCGGGGTGTTCCAGGTACGAACATCAACAAGGATCAAACGACTCAATCTGTGTGTGTTCATGTATACCGAGTCTAACGTGACCTGAAGGGAACACACAGCTTCTGTTCTCAGCGCTGAGAGCTGAAAGTGAAATTCTTGCATTGAACCGTGTTCTCCTTTAGTGCTTCAGGGCTGTATGATAACTATGAGGATGGTGATATGTCTTGCTGAAAACATTTCAATATATAATAAAATTCTGTATATATTCTACATATATACAGAGAAATTTCAATTCTCTGTATGTATGTACTGTACATGTGGAAGAATTGACAATAAAGCAGACTTGACTAAAATATTAAATGTATGCATTTGATTCCCAGGAAATGCATGAAGTAATGTAAATTCAGTTATAGGGTTAATTCACTGCTGGCAAGATGTGGTTTTAATAAAAGTTGTCTGTACAGCAGAAACTTTTTTTTTTGGTGCTTCATGACTAGGGATAACTCATGACTAATTACCTGTGGTGAATTGTGGAAAAACTTTAACACATCACAATGCACTGGGCTTGTTCAGACTATCTGTGAGTGGAGATTTAAAAAAAAATACGCAAGTATGATCTGTAGATTTTACAAAAAACTCTGGCACTGTCAAAAGCATACTGGATGATCTGGAGGATCATAGTATATATATATATATATATATACACATGCACGCACGCACGCACGCACACGCGCGCACACACACACACAATACATGTAGTCCATTTACTCATACTGTACTACTGACATTGTAACAAAAAGCAGGATTAAATCTGTGTGTATCTTCTGCTCACCAAAGTTGCATTTATTCATCATAAATACAGTAAAAATAGTAATGTGACAAACAATATTTTAGTTTTTTTATTTTTATTTTAATACATTTTAAATTGCAGTTTATTCCTAATGGGAAGCTGGAGTTTCAGCATCACTCCAGTCTTCAGTGTCACGTGATGCTGATTTGTTGCTCCACAAACTTTTTTTTGTTTACACATTTTTAAATGTCTTTACTTCACTATTGATCAAATAGATGTGTCCTTGCTGAATAAAAGTTATGACTGGTTTTTAGAAATGGCCGAACATGCATTTTTCCACATGCAAATACATTGTTGTTTAATTCCATGCATCACTATCTTGAAAGAAAAAAAAAAACAAGCAGGACCTTAACATAGAATAGAGAGAGAAAAGTGGACATCAACAAGATGAGGATATATCAGGGTCAGCTTCACTGAGATATACACAGCGTCATCAAAACACTCAGAGAGATGTTGCTGTAGATTTGTGTGGTACATGCTTAGAAAGAGAAACTAAGATTCATCTATGCATATAATACTAAGTGAGCTGTTGTGTGGGAGCACTTTATGAGAAGGGCTAAAAGCCAATAACAAAGCACAAGATGAAATTTCACCTGAATATCAACATAAACTGACTCCTAGTATGAAAAAAGACTTCACAGCTGTTGTTGTTGCTGTACAACATTTATGAAATCAAAAGTCATTTGTAACATTATAAAGGTGTTTACTGCAACTTTTATAAAATTGTGTCCTTAATGATAATGAATAAAAGTGCTAATTTCTTTTAAAAAATATAATAATTTCATAATGGTTCCACAAATCCTATTTATTCCTTTTAATCAGCCATGTATAATAATTGTATAAAACTATTTAGCCGCATTTTAAATAGCCTATACAATGTTTATTTCTCTGTGTACATGAACTGTTTTTAAATTTAAAATCAAACCTATTTTAGAATAAAAAATAATGCAGTCTCTTATGTTCCAGGTCCAGGATGGAACAGGAAGCTGAGAAGTACCAGCAGCGACTGAAAGCTATAGCGGTACGTTCCCACAGAAGCCATGTTTGTATTTCATATATCATTATGTGACAAGCTGAACCCGTCAACAGCATGCAGTGGATTAATTTAGCTTTTAAATGACAGCGCCACTTAAGTCCTGCAAACAGTGTCACACGGAAACACAGACGCATCCATCAAATTTTGACAACACTTATCATTGCAGTACCTGGGACTTCCAGAGTTAGCCGTTACGAATTGTGCTTTTAATAGAAACATTCATGAAAACAAATAGACTGTATCTGGTAAACTCTTAAAAATAAATGTTTCAAAAAGGGTTTTTTTGACAGGTAGAAAATTTTGGGTTCTACCAAAGTTCCACAAAGAAACAGTTCTTAAAAGAAACCTTTTAAGTCTGTGTGAAGAACACATTTAAATAAGCTTTTTCAACAACAAAGAGTCTTCAGTGCAATGGAAAGGGTTCCATGGGTGTTAAAGGTTCTTCATGGATCCATAGATGCCAACAAAGAACTTTTATTTTTAAGAGTGTACAGCATGTCTCTCACAAACACACACGTGCATGGAAACTGTTGTTAGATGTGTTCACGACTCATTCTGTGGCCCCTGAATTATTAAGTGTGATGGAGTCTGTCCAGACCAGGTAAAACTACACCAGACAACTGCAAAGACACTCTACCCAAGAGTCTCTTCACCTGCTCCTGTCATACAAAATATTCATGTCCTCTTAATGCATTCTAGTATTCATTTCAAGTCATGATGACCCTCGGGTTCAGTGGTTGATTTTGTCCAAAATTCAACATTTATACATGTAGCACCAACATTGAAATCTTACAGTTACAGAGGACAACTATGAGTTTAGAAATACAATCCAGGTTGAGAGATGATACTTTTTTGCAGACACGCACACTTGTATCACAGTGGGGTTGTTGTTTTTTTTTTGTCTTTCTTTTGCATTTTTAAAAATGACCATATACTATACAGTGTTTGGGAGGAGATTCGTTATCGCTAAACGAAGAGGTATCACATACGTTGATTTTCTGTTTTCATGACTGTGTAAGAAAATGTAAACAAAACCTATTGGTTATTTTTAAAATAATTTAAAAAATGTGTTGATTTGCTACCTACGGAAGAGGATTAGGGCCAAGCAATAATGAAAAATAAAATAAAACCATGTCGAGATTAAAGTCTTTAAATTTTAAGAAAAAAAAAACTTTAAATTTCAAGAAAAAAGTCAAGATAATATGTTGAGATTAAACTTTAAAATTAAACAAATTTTTTTCTCAAAACATAATGACTTTATTCTCGAAACTTAATTAATCTCAACATTTTATCTAAATTTTTTTCTTGAAATTGACCGAGTTTTTTTCTTGAAATTTATCGACTTTAAGATGGTGTTGGGGAGTAACTAATTATATGTTGTGGAATTGCGTAATTTAGTTACAAAATAATGTAATTTGTGTGTAATTGTAATCATTTACATTTACGGAGTTACTTGTTAATGATTACAAAGGGGTAACATCTGAATTTTTTTCACACACACACACACACACACACACACACACACACACACACAGATTTACAGTAATGTTTCAGTTTATTGCACCGAATAGGACACATGATTGTTTGATAACGGTTTTATTTCCTATTTGGGTTGATGTGTGTGCTTTATTTTTCAATATCAAACTGATTTTCCAAGGCAATTGTTTAATGCCAGTGTTTCCTGGATTTGTGTACTTTTGCGTCCATTCATTTTTTAGCCCAGAAATGAAATACGCAAAAATGCGGTTAATTCTTTAATAGTTCAAACACTGATGAATAGAATAAGCAGACACAAACTAATTTTAATTCCAAATTAGTATTTCATTAAAAATGATATAAAGCTTGCTTTTTTAAATGTATATAAATGCTAAATTTAATTTCTACTTTTTTTATAGTCTCTATACAGACGCTAGCGCCCTCTCAAGGTACTGACGTGGCTACCATAACTGCTTTATGAAAACCTTTAGCTTCGATATTTTTATGATTTTAATTTTCACGCTTAAAAACATGTAGCCTATGAAATCTCATTACATATTTCTTTGCAAATAGATCCTGGGCAAGTTCTACAGGAGTACTAGAGGGAACGAAATGAAAGCAAGAGAAGGTCAGTTAAAGACAAGGGACTTTGGTTGAAGCTAGAAATAGGTAACTGGCAAAACATATTTTCCAAATGCTCCAGTGTGTATTTGTGTTTGAACCCTGGAGGATTCTATTTTCAACGTGTTATGTAAAACTGATCAGTAGCCATCACTGAAATAAAAATCTCTTGTAACATTATGTCTTTGTCATCACTTCTGATCAATTGAAATCTTTCCATTCGTCAAAGAATGCTGAAAAAACTGTTGATAATCCGCAAATCAAAATATCAGAATGATTTCTGAAGGATCATGTGACACTGAAGACTGGAGTAATGATGCTGAAAATTCAGCTTTGATCACAGCAATAAATGACATTTTAAAATATATTCAAATAGAAAGCAGTTATTTTAAATAGTAAAAATATTTCAAAAATGTTACTGTTTTTGCTGTACTTTGGATCAAATAAATGGAGGCTTGGTGAGCAGAAGAGAATTCTTTAAAGAAAAACAGTAGAAGTCTTACTGTTAAAAAACCTTTGACTGCTAGTGTAGGCTGATTATATTTACAGATTGAAACAAATGTGCTTCAGCCAGGATAAAGAGTATGAAAAAGTGCTCAGAGTTGTTGCAAAAAAAAAAAAAAAAAAAAAAAAAAATTGAGCAACAACAAAAGCGTTGCTGGAGATGGGCTTATTTTTGAAAATGCAAACTGATTGTCTGCCAGCAGGAGGCGCTTTAAGAGCGGCAGAAACAGCAGTTTCCCCAGTAATGGCTGTAATCAAAGCAGCAACAAATAAATCAGTGTATGTGAAACACTGGTAATGTATATCGAAATATCGGAAATGTGTTTAAAAATCATATCACCCTTATTGAAAAAAATTATATTGCGATACATATTGATATTGAATTATTGTCAAGCCCTAATTAAAAGTGCGAAAATTAATTAACAAAAATCTTAAAAGACCAGCATAGCATTTAAAAATATAATAACCATTCTTTCTAAAAAAAAAAAAAATTGTCATGGTTAAAAAACAAAAAATGAATGGACGCAAAAGTACATGGATCTTCCTGTCATAGCTATGCAAATATTTTATTTCAAAAACAGTATCATATCTATTAAACTATTTCTTAATATGATTTTAAATCTGTATTTAACCTCAGAATGATCTCAAAGTTAAAAGAGGTGTTAAAGTCTGATTCTGTGGTCACTGTGCTTTAAAATGTGCTTTCACTGTGCTTTCAGGAGAAACGGCGGATAAAGGAGGAACAGGAGCGGGCCAAGAGAGAGCTTGAGGATGAGAGACTGAGATTTCAGCAGCTCAAGGTGTGACCTCACGCACACGCACACACACACACACACACATGCTTGCCTCTACGTGTGTGACCCTGCAGCCGGACACATCAGGTCACGTTTGTGTTGAGTAGGCTGCGTCATGGAGTGGAATTTCACAAATGTAGGCCTATATGCACGCGCA
This sequence comes from Cyprinus carpio, assembly GCF_018340385.1. Lineage (NCBI taxonomy): Eukaryota > Metazoa > Chordata > Actinopteri > Cypriniformes > Cyprinidae > Cyprinus > Cyprinus carpio. Next base: position 6,559,892 of record NC_056602.1, read on the forward strand.
CAAAAAACTAAATGCACAGAGTCACCAGAGCCACATGTGGAACACAAATCATTCAGTGTATACAAACACACACACACACACACACACACACACACACTCTTCTTGAGAACTGAAATGTTATACTAGAAGGTTTAATGCTTGTGTGTGCATCTCTCTCTCTCTTACACTCCCCATTGTTTCCATAATATTTCCAGACTGGCGTTCCCTCTTCCTATTCCTTTGTGTTCTTACTCTGTTGGTTCCAAGACAAATTTTTTTTATACACTGTGTGTCTGTGTGTGTGCATTTATGGGTGTTTCTTTCTTCAACTATGGGTCCTTTTGCCCTGTGGAAAAAAATAAATCTCCTAAAGCAAACATTTCACACTCACACTACTAGTTATTTCACATCCAACTGAAAATATTCAGAAGTGTATATAATGCATCACAGCATGTGTCAATGCATTTCTCTGAAACATTACAGTCTTTTTCACCACATATCAAATTAAATAATGATCAAAAGTCAAATCAAATCAAAAGTGATCACAATGAAGTTGAAATGTTTCAGTATTATTTAAAACCACTGGAACATAAAAGTGGCCACAAGAAACGCCTTTATAAGTAGTATAAATTGTGTTTGTAGGGTTTCTATTTAGGGTTAATAATCATAATGAAATCATGCATGTAGATAAAGTTATCTCGCAGCTGCTGTTGTCTTGTGTTATCTTACATGAGTCCTCATACATTTTCAGTTTTCCGTGGTGCACATCACTTCCTGTGTGGCAGCTGGTGGCTGCACTTTTGTGCACGTTATGGAGTTCCCCGTCGATCTATATGTCAGAATACACAGAGCCGTGTTTTATTATTAGTGAAATACATTCTAGATGGTCCTGATATAACCTTTCAGAAATGTGTTGATGCATGTTTTTTTCTGCTGGAGGTGGAATTAGCAGAGGAGTGAAAGTGCATTATGCTCAGCAGGAAATTTCATTTTAGACTTTAACCATTTGGCATTCTCTAAATTGTATTAAGGATGTTTTGCAGCAGAATTATTCACTTCAGGTGCACTGTAACTTTTCTACCTTCTTCAGATTTTTCTTAATTTAAAGACCCCATGAACTGGTTAGACGAACACTTCCTCTTTTTCTTTGTATTGTCTCCTGCTGAAACAGGAAGTTGAGGTGTTACATATCAAACCAGCTTGACTTTTTTCCAATCTTTATAGCTTGTACCATGGGCAAAATCTAAAGACAAACACATAACTACATACATGATTTGATGTTCTAACTACTGTCAAGAAGTGTATTAATTGGCCATCAACAATGTTGAGTAAATTGTTAAGGTTTACAATATTTTGGGGGTTTTAATTCAAATACGTATCAGCCAGATGATAGGACAGAGAAGGCCTGCTATAGAAAATGGTAAAATTGTCAGCAATTAATTGGTGTTATATTGTATATAAATAGTAGCCTGGGAAATAGCAGGTAAGTTACACTGACAAAATATATCAACTAAAACCAATAGAGAGCATGTCGTTTTTTTACACCCTTTTTTTCCTGATGTGAAATGTACCCCTAAATTATAGATTTTTTTGTTTTTTTTTTGTTTGGTTGCGCTAATGCTCAGACTCTTGTTACACACATAACAAACCACAGTAGGCTTCCTGCTATTGCTAGTCAGTGGTGGGTAGAGGGACTTTGTTATTTTTAGAGATATTATTAGACAAATATTTGTATACAAAGATTTTCATCAGCAGAGAATGTAAATGTTGCCTACATCTGCTAGTTTATTTTGTCAACTTTTAAAAACACATTTACATATAGATTTTAAATACATGGACTGCAGCAGAGCACACAATTCCAATTTAGATTTCGCGCAACAATTCCGCAACATCATAAGAATATCTAAATAAACAAGAAGTTACTTTTGTGAGTTTAAGCATAACCTAGTGACATCCTGGTCACATTTGCCCATTGGCTTTCTAATACATGGATTTTTTTTTTTTTTTTTTTTGATCTCATGTGTTTTTATGGGAAATATTCACTTTTGGTGTGAATAGGCCTTTAAGCTCCAGAAACCAGCTGCAATGCCTTTGTTTGGCTGTTAGTGTGAACCACTGATAAGAAATCTATTTAAATAATGTGTCGCCGCATTAATTACTTCTTCCTCCTTTCCCTGTTTCTCTCACAGAGGAAGTCCCTCAGAGACCAGTGGCTGATGGAAGGACCTCCTACATCTCCTGACAGTACGGGACCTCGATCACCCCTCTGGGGTGCTAAGGCACAGGAGATGGAGACACACATTAACAAGTATGATTTTTAATACTTTTTATTTAACCCTAAGCTTGGTTACCAGAAAAATTTTATATGTGGTTGCGAGTGTGATTTGGAATAATTTTAGGCACATTACTTTGCAGTTATAGGCTGTTCAGAGTATTTTTAGCATGTTTCTACACAGTTTGCAAGGGTTTTTTCTCTGAGTGTTTTTAGTGCATTGCTAGATGCTTGCAACTGTGGTATTTGGTTGGTTGCTTGCCAGGCACAACTCTCTCTGTGATATTCTGCTCTCTTTATATGGCTTGGGTCCTCTGCCTTTATTGAAGTACTTAATTATTGTCCTGATGGTGGAAATTATTTTCTTACATTTTATGAAGCTCATCAATCTTTTGCTGCACATCAGAACTATATTCTTCGGCATGAATCGTTGCGTTGGATGATGTAAGGGAATTTGGCCTTTTGTGTTCCCTCATATTTAAATTTAACAGGAAGTCAAATTTCATGTTCATATGCACCCTGGTGTGTTAAAAAAATACTTATGAATGGGAATATACTTTTTTAGAGACCTGTGTTAACATTTTTATTCATAAGAATTTCTAGTGGTGCATATAATGGGTGGCCAGTGTGTACTGGAGAAAAACATAATGTGATTATGTCTTTGGGGTTCCCTACTTTCAGTTATTTTGCATCAATGAAAGGTCAGATTTTGGGGAATTTTTAGAATAAAATATCATAAGGATGAAAAAGACATTTATTTCTACAGCATCTTCGCTCATATTTACTGTACCACAGGGGGCTAATAATTCTGACCACAACTGCCAAATCCCTGACCAAAATAAATAAATAAATCTCTTCCATGAGCACTTAACCGCATCTATATATACTGCTGTATAAGATAAGTAACAAGCTGAAGTTTAACACTTCGGAGTTTGTTCAAAACTCTAATCATACACACAGCAGTAATAATGTTGCTTCCCTCTGCAAACACCACTAATTATTCTTGCACAAGTACTGGAGCACCAAGCAGGTGATGGGTTTTGCCCCCAAAATATCTTTCTATTTTTGCATGCGAGTGAGAAGGAGTATTTGAAGCTCCTGCTTTGCAGATCAGCATTTATTTGCTTGACTGAAGGGGATGGTGATTATTGTAATAAGCTGGCCGCTGAGATGTTCTTCTGTGTTGAAAGCAGGGCTTTAATTAGTCAGGCAAAGTTTGGCAGTAATAAGCTGCCTCACAGCCCTATAAGGGAACCAGACTTTCATGGTGTGTAACACGCCGTCTGAGGCCTCTCATCCTATGAGGAGTGATGGGTTTAATGCCTGTATTTTGTTACACTGCGGTTTTATATAGCTATAAAGCATGCTGTGATTTCCAGAGAGGATTACGATTGAGTAAATGAGTCCACGTGAGTGCAGGCTCACTTGCGCATGCTTGTTTGTCTGATATAAATCCTGAAAAACCTACAGTATATTCTGGGAACCTGTTGGGGAAGCTCCTTTTGAAATTGTAGGTTATCAAAACAATCATGACTTACATGCAAGCTACACTAAAAGCTATTATTAAAAACTAGCATTGAAGCCATTTAGAGGGACATAATCAAAGCTTTGAAAGGCCAATAAAAATTTAATTGTTGTTCACAATTTTACACAAATGATAGTAGCCTGGGAACGATAGGATTGTGAAAAGTAGGCCAGAAATGCAGCCAGATTGAGTGTTTTTGAGAGTTTGCATGAAACAGTGCCTACATAAAATTTGGAAGTCATTTCAAATGCAGAACACGGTTATTACATTTTGACTGAATCTTTGCTTTGGAATTATATGCGCTGATGAATCCTTGTCAATAAGTCCTGGAGCTGCACCAAGAAAGTAAATAGTCTTCTTGAATTCATGTTTATTTGTGTGCAATACAAAGTAGTCATTTCTCACACAGAAACAATCAGGATTAATTGCATTTGAACTGAGAAATTACATTATATATCATCAAATCACCATAATATATATATATATATATATATATATATATAATAATTGGAATCATAGGATATGAACAGTGACATTTAACTCAATTGTATATTATTTTGCTAAATTATTGTAATAAGATTTGTGTGTGTGTGTGTGTATTGCAACTAAAAGCATGGCAACACTATTTTAGGAACCAGTTCTCACTATTTACTTGCTTATTAGCATGCATATTAGCATACTGACTGTTTATTAGTACTTAAAGTGCATATTAATGCCTTATTCTACATGATCATATTTAGATCCTTTAATCTGACACCAAACCTAAACTTAACACCTACGTTACTAATTATAAATATACAGCAAATTAGGAGTTTTATTGAGGCAAAAGTCATAGTTAATATAGTGAGAACTGATCCCCAAACAAAAGTGTGACCAAAACCATATAATATTCTGCAGGATACAAATGAATCAAGGAAACTTTTCTTTAAACCAGCTGATTTAAATGTCCAAACAAACTAACTGAACAAACTGAAAAAAAAAAAAGAAATTCAAGTATTGGTTTTGTCTATACTGTTGAATTTATACTGGAAAATGTAGTTAATGTAAGTTTATTCTTACCCACCCCCCCAGACAGAACCTTGCTCCTTCCCAGAAATAAGTTTTCTAACAAGAAATTTTAAGTTTAAGAATTCTAAATTTGTCTGTAAGGAAGTATTATTGGCTTACATAAAGAAAACCACAAGCCAATGATAGGTTCCCACCTTATAAAACATGACATGTCTGTATGTGCTTTAGATTACAGGTGACGTCTGAGCAGTTGGCAGAGGAAGAACTGACAACTGAGCGCAACTCATTGAAGACGGGTTTCCAGTCAAACTGGCACAGACACGCAGACACAACATAAAGTTGACACACCATGTCTGAATGCATGATCACGCTGAACACGCATTCTGCTGCTTTCACACGTCAGAGCTTTTCACCTCCCTAAATCATTTTCTAACTATTCACACTAGTGGTTGGGGTCAGCAAAATATTTTTAAATTGGTAACTTTTATACAGCAAGGATGCATTAATTGATCAAAAGAGATAGTTAAAGACATTTATGATGCTACAAAAATGTTCTCAAGAAAATGTATCATGGTTTCCCACAAAAACATGATACACAGCACAACTTTTAAATATTAATAAGAAATCTTTTTTTCTTTTTTTTTTATATATTATTTCTTGAACACCAAATCAGAATATTAAAATGATTTCAGAAGGATCATGGTTATGTTTTAGTCGATACGGCTTTACTGTAAGATGCACAACTCTGTGAAATCAGTATGATTGGTTTATAAGTAGCAGCAAGTCAGTGCTGTTTTTTTATACTCGTTACCCATCACCACAAACAACCTTGTGGGGAGGTCAGCTGAACTGTAAGTAAACATAATTATTTTGTCTTTAAAAACACACACTGAAGGCGGTTGACATCAGAGGTTGCTGTGGTGGCTGCAGTAGAAACTATGCAGTAGGCCTTGCCCCTATCATAGCCCCAGTGCAACGCAAGTGTTTTTTTGCTAGATTTTCAGCCTGACGCAGTTGTCATTTTCACTTCCTGCGCGCCATGTTTGTTTAAATAGCAAATGCATTTGCACCCCATGTTGTGTGCCCCATGGGCGTGCTAGTCTGAAAACAAGGTGTATTCAGGCATGTTGCTATTTTGAGGCAACTGGAAATAGACTGCGCCACTGACCAACAAAAATTCTGGCACAGGGTATTTTTTCTTTGTTATTTAAAGAGCGTGTTAGTATATGTGACCTATAGACGGTGGTTGAAGGACGCACGTAGACTTTGCTTATTAGACACACAGGGCAGCAGCACACAAAAATAAATTTAAAAACAATTACAAATTCCGCCATTTAAATAGCAAACCTGCCATGGAGCGAGTGCAAACAATGAGCTTAGATTGATTTAAAATAGGGCCCTATAGCTTATATTATAGAATGAAGTTATTCTAATAAAGAAATAGTTTAACAAAAAATTTACATGAAATGTAAATGAATTTGCTTAAAAAACTCACCCTCAGGCCATCCAAAATGAGGGTGAATCAATTTTTCAGCAAAATTTACATTTTTGTGGTGAGCTGTTCTTTTAAGCTGGGTCTTGGTCTTATTGTATGTGTTTCTTCACAAGAGAAATACATTTCTTAAAGCAATGGACTCAAAGTGCCACATGAATACAGCTGATGTATATTGTTCCATATTTGACCAACACAAAAAACACAGGAACTGACGTGAACCTTCATGTTCTGTTGAGGCTGACTTGCAGTAACTAAAGCTGTTAAAATAACAACAGTACCATTTCAAAATTTTCCCTTCAGATTCTTTTAATATTTTTCTGTATTGTGTCAGTTGGGGTCAGGTTTATAGTTGGCAGTAGTTAACTGCTACAGTGTGGTACACTATATTTTATATCTCTGAGACCACTAAAATAAGAATTTAAAGGTTAAATACCTATACTATACTCATGATGACTCAAAGAAAGCTCATGCAGTATCAATGCTGTATTTTTTGTGATTGCTGTACAGTGCTGTACAGTGTTGGTGTGACTCCACCTTGTGGTAACTGAAGCTGATGTATCTGTTGGTAAATGAATCTGGTAACACAGCCATCTTTTTTCTAAAGTTGATGAAAGAAGATAATAAAGATCACACTAATTATCCAATCAGAGTGAGTGAAATGAATTAGATGATTGCTGATATTAATGAGTAATGAAATGAATGTTTCTGAATATGGTAAAAATATTAATTGATTTAATTAAGTTGTTACATAGTATTTTTAGTGTACGTCAGCTTCTATTTGCTATCAGCCATGATTAATTCATTCCATGAGCAAATGCTTGCTATACTTGTAAAGTGAGCAGTTCTCATCTGGTCATGTGACCTGCACATGAAGGGACCTTCGGTAAATGGTTTATGGCGTTTCTCTAAATCACATTGTAAGCAGAAAGCTGCAGTATTTTGGAGACGGTTGGGTATATGGTGTGCATGTTAATGAACTTGAGAAAGGAAACTTCTGTAGTCATAGAATGGAGGCCTGATCAGAGACGAGCTCCTCCACCACCCATAATGTTCCATGCCTTGAATAAAAATATTCAGCAGCAGAATGAGAGTGTGATGTGTCCTCTCTAAGGATGACTGTTGACCTTTTCTCTCCTGTTCATCCTTTAGGGAGAGGCCGTGGTGGGACCAGTGGGCAGCAGGTGAGTGTGTGCCACCTGTGCCGCTCTCTGCGCCGCACCTGTATGTCCAGGCTAACCCATCTGCCTGTCTGTTTCAGTTACACAGCATCAGGCTTGTCTGCTTTCTAGACCTGATATTGCTTACACAAAAGAGTATAATCCTAGACAAAACAATAGTTTGTGAATCAGTGGTTAATTAATTCCTGGTTCACTCAGTTGGTAAGAGTTACAATAAGGTTCAGATTGATAACGGAGTTGATGTGTTAGAGATCATCCCACAATGAACAATACCTCTACAGCATTTATTGATCTAGATTAATGTTCACTTAAAGGCAAACACTAATATATTTTTAACATTTATAAAGTCATAAAATGAAACAACATGAATTATCAGTAATCAATTTATAGTAATACTTAATATTATTAAATAGTATATTATGTACACTACCATCTAAATTTTTGGGGTCAAGATTTTCAATTTATTTTATTTTTTACTTTTATTTTGTGGGAAAAAAAGGGAATACTTTTATTCGGCAAGGATGCAATTTGTTACAAAAAAATCCATTTCAAATTGTTTTGAAATTTCAAAAAAATATTAAGCAGCACTGTTTATTTATGCATGTTACAGAATTAAACGTTTTGTGAAAGCTTACCAATCTGCTTTAGACATATAATAATATACTTTTTTTCTAAACAGACCATAATATTTTGTAAATGAAACATGTTTTAAAATATTAAAAAAAACATCTTGCCACCTTGGCATTATAGGACTCCGTCTGCATTCTGAGTGATTTTGAGAAAATGAGCTTCCAAGTTTTTGAATTCCATATACTAGATAGAATCGTTTTTTATTTAAATAAAAAGTCACAAAATATAGACAACTTTAAAAAAATAAAAAACACATAATGTAAAATAAGTTGTCACAGAATTAGAACTATGTGAATAACTCGATTTTGACCAAACGTCAGATATAATCTTATAATTCCAAGTTGACAGTCTCATCTAAAATAGTATGCTATTGAACTAATATCACTCATAAATGTTTCTGATCAAACAGCAGTTGCAGAGACGGACCCTAATGGACCTGTCATGGAGAACGGAAAAGAGGAAAAAGAAAGGTATTAAAATATCAGTGATTATATATACTATTCTTTTCTTTAGATTTTGGTAAGTGCAATAACAGATGCAGACCAGCAGCGTCGGTCATCAGATTACAATATCTGTGTGTAATTTCTCAGATATTCCAAAAACTCAACAAATGCAGATATTAACATGTTCAACTGGCAAAAACAAGTGCCAATCAATGCAAATATGGGTAGCACGCTGTCCATCACAAAACTCGGTGTCTGTCTGGGCACAGTGTGAATTGGCCTTAACTTATCATTGAAAAAAAAAATCAAAGAGTTTTTTTACTCTAGGAGAGACCTGATATGTAAAGACCAGTAAACACTCTATAAACAACATAACAACACCCTAAAATACGCCCAGAACACCTTAACCATCGCATAGCAATGGCCCCAGCAACAATCCACAATACCTTTAACATATTCTCCTACTATTTACTCTCTTTTTTTTCCGTCTTTCTCTCTGTCTGCTTTACATTCTTTCTGTCATTAGTTTAATATTAAGGAAAAACCTTTTAATATTACATCAATAATAGAAGAATTATATTAAAGCATTGCCTTGCCAGTGTCTTATCTTAATAACTTAAGGTATTCATATCGTGTATGAATATCAAAAGTGATTCTAGATTCATACGGTTGGTTTTCTGTTGCAGATGATTCTGTGCAGGATGAAAATCACGATGCGGAGAAAGCAGGACCGGTTACTGGTGCTTAAACAGAAACAGACACCACACCACCTCTTACGGAAAATGTGGAAGAAGATTTAATCACACAACGGTCCAGAAGAGGATGAACAGGCTTCTGCTAACGACTTTAACAGCCATCCTGCTGAAGGACTAGGTGCTGGTGGTGTAACTATGACCTTCCTTGGCTTCAAGGAGGCGGAGCCTGGGCAGGGAGTAGATGAGGATGATGACAGCGGAGCAATTATCCGAGCAGAAAGAATCATCATCACAGACGAAGGGGAGGAAATCCCAGAGGAGGAGGACAAAACTGCTCAAGAACCTACTGTGGACGCCACAAATGAAGACACTTCTGGAAACACAGAAGAAAATGGTGCTGAGGAAAAGACAGAGAAAACCATCCGGAAGCTTCTGCTGACCCGGACAGGCAAGAAGTGATTGAAGATCCTCCTGCTGAGGAGATACTTCCAGAATGTAAGCAGTTGAAGGTGGAGATACAAGTTCATCAAGATCTTGAGCAAGAGAGAGAAAGATCTTCCTGAACCGACTGAAACGCAACCCCCAGAATGTGACAGTAGATGGGCACTATCGAGGCAGCCCAGGTTCCAGTGTACTCCACAACACAACCATCTCCAACAATCAGACCAAAAGTCGAAGCAAACACAACAGAATCGCAACCCCCAAAAGAAGAGGAGGTCGTGCCCGCCACGCGCATCTCGCTCAGCCAATTTCAGGAGGTTCCACTGGATGGCGCCGGAGAAAACATCGGAGTCAAATGCCAAGGCAGAAACAGAGAAACAGCGTGCCGAACAAGGGGGCGAACAGGAGCCTCTGCTCATCTCCAAAGCAGCGGCTCAGCTTGATACCAGAGCACCGCAAATCGAGCAGAGGACGCAGCAGGTGCAACCAAAACGGAAAAACCTGCCAATGCTGTTCGGTCATGTGAACAGTCTGTTGACTTTTGACTGTGGACTCTTTTTATTCTCCATTCTTTTTCATCTTGTCTGCTTATGCTCTGAATATAGAGTTTGTATTTCAAGACATTGGTATTTTGATCTTCACCTGTTCACATCGGAAAAGTGTTTATGATGTACTGAAGCCTTCAAGACTTGCATTGCCTTCACTGTATTGAATTCCCCGTAACTCTTTTCTGTGTAAGAAGAAAGCACATTGCCTTGCAGGAAAAGACTGGAAAAGGCTTCAGTGTGCATGTTGTGTTGTGATGTATCATCACCATTGGTTGCATTCCCAGCCTCTGGTGTCTGATTATGATACTGTTTTTATGTCTGGCGACTCTAGAGCGTTGGCTGTCGACCCACAGAGGCCTTGACGGTTTTAACACTACCATATAAAAAATATTTTGTTTTTCTCAGTGCCGTGAGAATTGACCCCCGGTGTAATTACTAAGTCTCAACCTATAGTACAATATATGCATTCTCTATCAGAAACCATCAGTGTGCCTTGTTTATGAATCAAAACAAAGATACAGCAAAGGAATGGTTTCTTGTTGATTTTATACACGCTGTAACATTTTCAGAGTTTTTGTATTGTTGATGTGAACTGAGTTTCAGTTTGATTGCTTTTATTGTTACAGTGCCTTTAACCGCCCAACAGAAATGTTTTAAGACTTTAAAGGGATACTCCACCCCAAAATGACAATTTTATCATTAATCACTTACCCTCATGTCGTTCCAAACCCGTAAAAGCTTTGTTTGTCTTCAGAACACAATTTAAGATATTTTGGATGAAAAACGGGAGGCCTGGTGACTATCCCATAGACTGCCAAGTACAGTAACAGTCAAGGTCCATAAAAGGTATGAAGTCGTGGTCAGAATACTCCATCTGCCATCAAGAGTGCCACTCTGGGTTATATGAGCTGTATGCACTGTTTTCTTTCAAATCAAAGCTAAATGCATGTAGAAACAGAATACATGTCCTTGTGGCGCGGATGATACAGAAAAGAATACGCAGCATCCGGTGATATGGGAGAGACACAGAGGAGATGTTGACAAAGGAATTGTTGAATAAAGTTGTTTTATATTTTTTTTCTTTGCTTACAAAATAGGAGAGAACCGCATGTGCCGGCCAGAACGTACTCTGATTATGGCGGGTTGGGTATTCTTAGTTTGTATTTGATAAATTTTATAGACCTTGACACTGTTATTTACTTGGCAGTCTATGGGACAGTCACAGGCCTCCTGGTTTTTGTCCAAAATATCTTAAATTGTGTTCTGAAGACGAACGAAGCTTTTACGGGTTTGGAATGACATGGGGGTAAGTGATTAATGACAAAATTTTCATTTTGGGGTGGAGTATCCCTTTAAAGGCATGGTTTACCCAAAACTTCAAATATCTGTGATGAAAAATCATTTCATGTTGTTCCAAACAAAACTTTTACATTTTAAAGACTGTTTCAATAAAGAGAAATTTTTTTGTCCTGCAGAAGAAAGAAATACATGCAGGTTTGGAATGACATGAGGGTGAGTAAATGATGACAGAATTAAAACTTTTAGGTGAACTATCCCTTTAATGTGACCCTATGAACAGTACATAGTATACTTATGTCCAGTATATGACATAAACCGCTCATTCATTCTTGGCAACTTTTGGTTCATTCTCCAACTAATATTTCTATAAGGACTGCTCCTGTTGTCTCTCATTAACACTGTTTAAATTGTGTGTGACAGCGATTCAAGTTTCATACCATGATATGTAATCAAGTTTTCAGTTGAATACGGGAACTTTTTTTTTTTCAGCATAGAAGGTTTGATGTAAATTCTCAGTCCCTTAACTGAGTGTCTGTTTGTACAGTTTAAATAAAGAGCTGAATGAAAAGCAGTGAGGATTTTGTATAGAAAGTTTACATTGGAAGAACTGCAGGATTAATAAACTGATGAAAGTTAATCAAGGTTATGTTTTTCTTACAATAGATTGAAACAAGAAATAGTTTAGAAGGTATATAATGAGGATGTATATGCTGTCAACCTAAGGATAAAATAGATCCTTTTGAAAGTTATCTATAAATGTATAAAAAGAGAATCAAATAGTAACGTCTTTTAAAAAACACAATGGCAACAGTCCTTTCATCATGAAACATGAAAAAGAATATCGTATATTCAGTGTTTCAGTGCTGATTGTTTAAATATTCAATAGCTTGGAACCATTTCATATTTATATTACATTTTATGTTGCTACACTGCACTTTACAGTAAGTTTTCAATTCATCAACATAAGTGCATTCAGTGTCATGAACAAGCATTTATTAACCAGTTTTATTAAAAAGGTTAATTATGCTTAAATTTGACATCTTTCATTGTTAACTCATGTTCAGTGCATAATACATTAGCTAATCCTAACTGAAATTACTATGTAGTTGTATATGTAACCTAACATTAATAAATGCTGTAAAAATTATTGTTCATTGTTAGTTCATGATACCTAATGCACTAGTGTAACTAATGTAAACATAAAACTTATTGTAAAGTATTATAGTAACGTAGATCTTGCACTGTTGTGTATGAATCTAAAAGTTATTCATGAAGAGATCCCCTTCAGTCATTAAAGCTCTTTGGATTAGTCATGCAAGGCCCATGGTGTACTCAACAGCTTTAGTGCAGTGTGGAAGGAGAGAAATGAAACTGCACAGATTTTTAACCTTGAGTTAGGGGTGTAAGCAGAGGGTGGAGGTACACACAGAGAGAGAGAGAGATTTAAAGAGAGAAGCAACCAGAGAAAGAAAGGGAAGAAGGTGAGAGGGGCACACTTCAAAACAAATTGGTGGATGATTTCAGTTCTTTGTGTCTTTCAGTGACCTTCCATCACTTCTTCATCTCATCGGTTGGTAGGGCCTATTTTCATCTTTTTCATCTTGTTTTATGCATGGGTCATGTAATACATGTAGCTCTTTAAACTCAGTATGTTACATTGTAAGGAATTTCATCTTGGGCTCATCAGTAGGATATTGCAGGATTATTTTATTTAAAGCCCTCCACATTACTAGTGCCTACATAGAAGTACATTAAGTAAAAAAAAAAAAAAAATGGCACTTATCCATATTTGGTGACAGCGATTCATAATGTAAGTGTCTTGAGATTTTTGGATGCTGACAAACAGTTTTTTTATTATACTGTAGCTAAAAATAGATTTGTGCTACTTGGATTTTGTTATATACTTAACATTTAAATTTTCACAACAGTCTTTTACATCCCTTTGAAATTCATTCATGACCTTAATTATATAGTTTGTGGGTGTTCTATAATTCATAAGAAACACTAAGAATACCTCACTATTGCTGTATCAGACTTTCCATGTTGTTTTGTCACTCATGTCTCTAGTATAATCTGATTAAACAGTATTTAATCTGCTCCTTATGTAATTAGCATTATGCTATGACACACCTTTAAGTCTTTGTGTTTCTTCTACGTCAAGTGGAAAATACAATACAGTGTCCAAATGTTGTATTGAGAATGATCAAATCATTGTCAACAAAAAAATATAACGCGCCTTGCATGGATATCTGATTTTGTATTTAAGTAAATATGATTCTGAGAAGAGCTGGTTAAACTTTTACTTTCAAAAGAATAGAGGTAAACTTCATCGACTGTGAAGGTGGAAAAAGTTCCACTTTTGACCCTGCATACCGTTTAATGTTTTTCTACTTTAACTAAACTTTGTTAATCATTCTTAGTCACATGTGCCAATATGAAAAAAAAAAAAAAGAAAAAAAATATGGATCAATGTGCAAGACAATGACACTTATAGCAAAACATGAAAAAAAAAAAACATGAAAAAAAAAAGTTACAGAAAAAATGCCTTGTCTATAGACTGATGTAAAAAAATACAAAATAAAATAAATATTACAAATAATTGTTTCAGGTGACCGATTTTAAGGTGAGCTTAATGGGAAAAGACACTAATCTGACTTGGAGGCATAAATGACCTAATGAATTTGATTAAGACATAGAGGTCAAAAAAATTGTGAGGCAACAACCCAAAAGCAAACAGACTGCAACGGTGAAAAAAGATTCCATGCAGTCACATTATAACTCAATTTAGTATGAACCTTCCTGAGCTAATGGGATTGAAACATAAGCTGATTATAGTTTCCTAAATCAGCAAAAAAAAAACTATAAGTGTTTCCTTTACAAAGAAAATGTCTTCAGGGGTCCCACCTCTATGCTATAAAAATGAAGAACGGGTGAGAAAATCGGTAAGAAAACAACTTTGTTGATTACCAATTCAATCAAATAAAGGAAGCCTGCTTACTGGCTTGTGATTCTGTTATTGTATAACGCATTTTGCCATTTATTTCATACAGATTTATTGCAAAATGGAAAGAGATTCTGTGACTTGCCCTCAGAAATCTGAATTCCAGAATGAATGCAGTAGTAAAGAAGAAACATCCCACTTCACTGATGATAGGGAAACAGCAGTCACAAAAGATCATACAGAGAAAGATAAAGACATGGCCACAGACCCCCAAGACATGAAAAACAAGGACAAAGAAGCTATTAGTGGTACAGCAGTTGACAGCAGTTTTCCACCTCAACCTCACAATCATCCCACCTCCTCACCAGCGGATGGAGCCATTGAGGCAACAGAGGAAGTCTTGAGCAGTACAGTACAGGACCCGAATGGTGATCAAGAGTGGCCACTAGTGCCAGGACTGGAAGAAGATATCCAACCAGAGAGGACTGAGTGTCAGGCCATTGAGATTCAGGATGAGGTGAAGGAAACACTGAAACCAGTGAAGATGTTCAGACAACTGAGGTTACCATGACACAGGCAGACAAAGCCTCACCACAAATACCAAAGGAAGCCTGTGAAGAAGAGGGACATGAGCTTGAGTCACATGGTGACTCTGACTCAATAGTGTTCCTATCAGAAAACAGTGAAGAGCAAAATATAAACTGCAAACCTGTGGACTTTGCCACCACCAGCGAGCAGTGGGTGAGACGGGACAGTCGTTGTGATGAACCATCAAACATGACGTATTCCAAGAGCTCTTCAAAAAGTCTTCTCACTGAGATCAAACCTTCATCAAGCACCCAAAGTGAATCCACAACTGAACCTGTGGTTAATGCCGAGAACATCCAGCAGGGGGGAGCCTGAGGTAAACAACTCAAGCGGTCTGAATGAGAATGAGGAGGTTGCAACAGGTGTGTGGTGCTGCTCCACTTCCCCTTAGAAACCGTTGCAGGCGAGCCAACCAATCCAGAGGAAGGTAACTCAGCTTGTATCTCTACTGAAGTAAAAGAGCCACTGGTAATGCCACAGGGGAGGAGGGAGAGTAAAAGGGAGGAGAGAGAGAGCAGTGAAACAGATTGAAGAGCGAAAGCAAAACAGTGTGTTTCACAGAAAACAGGTGGGGACCGAAGGAAAGGCAGCTGGGGGAGGTTAAAGATCAAAGACAGGAACGGGAAACCAACGGGCAGAGAGCAGAGTCCCAGTCAAAACACAAAGCCTCGTCTGGGAGAAGGAAAGTCAACAGAATGCAGGTGGATCATTTTGATGACAGCCAGAGCGATAGTGGCGTATCAGCTGATTTCTCCCCCAACAGCACAACAGATGTCTTGGAGGGCCATGATAATGATGCTCCACAGCCCTCTGAATCTCCACCTAACGAAACTCCCATTGAGAGGGAGATCCGTTTGTCCATGAAGAGAGAGCAGAGTTTAAGGCGTTCCCGAGGACTGTGCGACACCATTGACAGGACTAATGAATTTGTGGATATTCCGGTGAGAAAAGCCTATTCTATCCCAGGACCCTCAGATAAGACCCAACCCAAGCCACGGCAAAGACCGGCAGTTTGCTGGAAAGAAGATGCAGAGGGAAATTAGTGTCGAGACAGAGAGGGAGAAGGTTCTGGTTGAACTGGGCCGACTACCTGGGTTCTATGACAAGGGAACAGAGGTACAGCTTCAAGACAAAAAGCACCTTTTTGAGTCATTCCAAGAGCAGAAGGAATCGGTGGCAACCATTAGCAGAAGATCTGCCACCGTAGAGTCTGCTGCTGGAATACAGGAAGTTTGATTCTACTGTTGATGTTAAACAACGCCTAATGCAATTCTCTCACAAAATTCTCCCACCCCATCCGTTACAGCCCAGTATGGAGCCACCAACAGCAATCAACCTTCTGCTCGAGGACCTGGTCTAACTGAAGGAATCAAGGGCCAGATAATCATCATAGAGGCCAATGCTATTCCCACAACTGTGGGAGGACCAAATGGAGGTTATAAGACAACCTCATGCACAGATGGAGGATCTGTGAGGCCGATGAATTCAACGGGTGCGAGGGCTTCTTCTGCCGAGCCTGTCAGAGCAAGACAAGGCCCAAATTTAGAAGTGACTGAAGATGAAGACTCGAGTTTAGTGAAGGAGAACCCTTTCTTCAAGCTCCGCTCTTCTATGAGTTTGCAGTCTCAGGTGGAGCTGGATATTAAGGAGGCAAAGGAGAGGGAACGAGAAATGCAGAGACAGAGAAAACAGTCTTATGGAGGAGCAGCCATGCATACAGAAGGAAGAGGAACAGGAATGGATTTGAGGACAGAAATTAGAGTGAGAGAGTTAAGGGGAACGTCTAACCAAGAGATTCCCCCACCTAAACAGACTCCAGCAGGCCGCCAATCAGAGACGTTCACCACCACCACGTCAGGTGAGTCATTGTAAGCAGCATGTGAAATTTCGGTTTTTGGTTTACAGAGCAGTTCAAATTCAACTGAACACATCAGTCACACCATTGGTGCTTCATGTTTGTAGGTAAAAAGAAACATTGAAGGTAGGGATGGTATACATTGGATGTTAAATTAATTAAATTAAATGTAGTGTCATGCACAGACCTTGGTAGAAATTGCTCCCCCTCAGTAGAAATCATGTTCCGGGGGCACCTAGATCACACTGGAAGGGGAATTTATTTTTGGCGAGAGCCCCCCGACCCCACTGAATCAATGAAAATGAAAACATGAGAAAATTATAAAAATTATTTCTTCTTTGTTGTTAACATTGTTTTTACAACCATTAAGCTGCTGGACACATACAAAGAAGCATTTGTCATTCAAATTCTGTTGCATTCAAAATAGACATTTTATCAGGGTTATCCAATGCCTGCGAACAAACCCATATTCTTAGCATTGCTAGCACCACTCGCTACTGCTTAGCTACAAGAGAAGATGCTACATTGAGAGAATGTATAAACAGAGGATACATATGCAAAGAACACACGGCATATCTAATAAATCCTAAAAAAGAACTATTAATTTGAGGAAGGCTATACATCAAATCCATGACCTTAGCATTGCTGCACAATGCTTGACTAATTTGTGGTATGGGACTAAACCTTAATAACAGCAAACCACTTGTGAACTATTATTTAACAGGTGTGATTCTAACACTCTTCTGTGGTGTAGAGTGTAATGTAACCATACTATCATTTGACTGTAAGCTAGTAGTTTGTGCTTCACCATGGCAGCGAACAAAACAAATAGCCAAAATTGCTAATATGGGGTTATGTCACCATTACTAACGTAAACCGGATATTGAAATTGTATTGAAAGTGAGGTGAAAGTGAAATCACTTTTCCTGTCATTTTTAAGCTTGTCATTTCTACTTTCTCTTTTTTTTTAATTAAAAAAAAATCTCATCTTCTGTTTACTCAAAAGAACAATCAATTATTCAGCATAACAATTTCTGCCAAAATGTCGTAGTACATTTATTTTTCAAGCTGTGTAAATCTAAATTTATGCGGTATCACCTTCTTATAGTGGAATATTTTCAGAATCTTTCTTGTCATTTTATATTCTACCTTGACTGATGGTGGCCAATATCAAATTTAGCTTTTACTGTAATAACAATAACTTTTATTAAACTATGGTAATTTTGAGGAATTATTTTTTGAGTGGGTAAATATTAAAATAATAAAAAGTCTTTAAATTTTTTTCTTCATTGCCCTTCATAATGAGAAATTCTGCTATATTTGGACACACCTCATTCATGTTTCCATCTAAATCTCAATATAAAATGCTTTAAATACCTGAAATAGGTTTTTTAGAGAAATGTAAAATGATACTATAGAAAAAATATGTGCCTATTTGTCTGTTGTACTTGTTGTTTTCCCGACTCCGTGATTATTATGCACGCATTTACTGGTCATGAACATCAGTGTTCATTAATGGATTATACATTACATACACTGAAATAAACATCTGTCTTCTGCTTATAGTGCGTTCAATCCACTGGAAAAAAAACTGGAGCCTTAACGTGGCCACGCCCCCAAGCTGATGAAGAAAAAAGACAAACTGTCAGGGGTAGAGGACTTTTTGTTTGAATCTATTTTAAAGGGCATCATTTGTGTTCCTAACTATATTCTTTTAGTGGGACTAACCTGTGTATGTCTCAGTTATGCTGGTGTTGGTAACACTGTGGTTAAATTTTTGGGCTGGTGGTAACCTAAATGTCTGAGGTTAAAATTTTGGAATTTGGTAATCCATGGAATTGGGGTTTTTACCTGAACAATAAACAGATACCAAAGCTCTTCAACCTTTCAATAGATAATTAAAGGAGTATCAAAGTTTCAGTCAACACTCCCTGTGCAAACACAACCCCACACACTTACTGTAAATGTGATGCTGCTGAAAAAAGTAGCTTATCTTACTTCATATAATTAGAGTTCAGAGCAGAGTTCATACTAGCTGCATTCTTTAGAATCAAGATTATATCATGACTGTATTATCACTATTACCACTGAATCAATCGCCTCAGCCAGGGAAGTATAATGTAACCTAACGCAATCAGCACAATCAAGACCAAACACTCATTTATCTGAAAGACAGGGTGTTTTTTTTTTAGTTTTCATCTCAGGTTTTGTTTGCTTAGAGAAAAGTTGCCTACCTTGACTATATGAGTCATTTATAAAATTGCATGTGCTGCTCCTTTTATTTTTCCCATTTATAGGGAATATTCACCCTGAAATGAAAGTCTCAATTTTTTCACCCAAATGTCTCGTTCCATACTTTTATGACTTTCCTTTGTCAAAACACAAACCGCAGGCGATGTTAGACAGGAAGCGATTCAACTCTGGTCTCTAACACGTAAGAAAAACTGAATGAAGATCCAGGGGCTTGTCAGAATACAAATATGACCAAAAAGTGAGCGTTTGGCGGTTTGTGCAATATATCATATGAAACCTTTACATTGCTATTAAGTTTGAAAAGTCAAATATATTCACTTCTCAAAATCTTACTCAAATGTATGTATTTGACTGTGTAGCGTATTTACAAGTTGTGTGCTGTGCGCACTTAATGTGACATGTGAAGAACCAGTTTACAATATATGGCACCATTGACATCAAATCTTCTATGCCAATTTGAATATGGGCAAATATGAATGAAATTTGCGGACATAAACAAATTCATATTGGCCTTTAGAAAAACCAATTTAATGATGCTTTTTGGAGGCTGGGGTGACAGTCTCTGGTCCACCCTTTGGTTTATCATTGTTTGCCAAAACAGCAGTCTAAGTATGTCTGGCAAAATATTCTCCTTCATTGGCGGAAGGATTTCAAACTGTTTTAAACACAACACATGGTTTTCATTTTGGGGGAACCAAACATAGTCTTCAGCCAGCACTTTCACTTAAAAATTGGGTGGTAACCTGTCAAAAAGACGTACTATTTGTATCTAGTTACACACTAAAGGGTGCATTTAAGTACCCTAAATGTATATTTTAGCACCTAAAGTGTTATAAAAACTTACATTTTTGTACCTTCCGAAAAGGTACTTCCCCAGTGACAACTGTTGATTTCTTAGAGTGTAGGCCTATGTTACGGTGAGCTAAAAGCATTCAATTTCAAATGCACTAAATAAGGTCTTATTCTAATGTTCTGATAAATACAGAAAACAGTAAAGATCCGAGGAGAATAAATCCATACTCGAGAGCTGGGAGTCAGGGATGAGTTGTGAAACGCCATGTGGACGATGACGACTGAGACTGAAAACAACACAGCATTCCTGAAACATATACATATGGAGCAAGTGTCCCAACTTAACAATAAAGGCATCATATAAACAAATGATCAGTTTTACCAGAAACCCCTCTGATCCAGTTAAAGGAACCAGTTCGAGTGCCAACGTGCCATTAGGATGGATAAAGGAGCATACAAGGCCTCAAAAAACACGGCGAGGTTGGTTTTACCAAATATGATCTTCCAAACACACATCTGTGTAAATACTACTAAATGAGCCAAACGGGTGTAATGGTAGTATGTATGGCAGTTGGTTAATTGTTTTGTACATGAAGGCTCCAAATGATTTGCAGGGGAAAGATATTAGTTTTGAATGTAATTGTTTGATGTTATTAAAACAAATATTTAGAATCAGTTAACAGCTCTTTATAGTAACAAAAACAGTACTAAAAAGCCTGATTCTGTAAGATTACATAAGAAAGATTTAGGAATTTGATGGGCTTATATTTAAATAAAAATTTATTTGAAGATATTATTTAATTACTCATTTAGATAAATAGCTAAAAATTACACTGGTAAACAGTGCTTTTATTGATGAATGTAACAATAAATAAAATATGTGTAACTCAGCCTTTTTGGTTTATTTGCGAATGCACGGAATCATTGCATGAATGTGACTCACTTGTTAGTCTATTGTGATAGAGGTTTGGGCCTTGGAGTCTGAAATCGATAAATATCACTTCACAATAGCCACAATGCCTAGGGATGTAATGCATATGACATATTTAAGGCTTGATTTTTCGAAATAACACTTAAAAGAGGGCTACGTTATTAGCAGTCCATTCAGCTTTCATGCAAAAAGCCCTTTGCTTGTTCAGTGACCTCACAGTCCATTCTAAGCTACTCTGCGAGCACATCAGCCAGTGCTGTGAGGTTCGGACACCCGACTGCCCGTGGACTCAACACGCCAGTGGGCATATCAAATCGGTCACCATGGTGATGCTGGGACTGTAAGTAAAGGGTACAAGAAAAACGTCTGATCCGTAGCGGAGCTATTCATGATTTGGATCACAACACACAACACACACACACACCACACACAACACAACACACACCACGCAGGCTTGTACTGGACCCGCTAGTTGCCTGTGAACTATTCATTCACTTTTTCTCAGCAACAATATACAAGGCTGCCTTTAAATTGCTTCATTTCAAAATATGGCAGCAGCTAATCGCTACCACTGGAAAACAGCTGCCCATTGCTTTCTAGTCTTCAATGGGTTTAATCCAAGATGGACTTTTAAGAGCAATACACAATCGTAGTCTTTTTGACAAAGTAATTCTGATGAAAAACAAAAAACATCTGTTTAGTGAAGCATGGGTAGTTGCGAGCAAAAAAGACTGTATAATTGGTATTTGTTTGTACCAGTAGTTCTTTGTGGCAAAACACATTCTTGTTTTGTTCCTGCCAGGTTTTAAGCGTTTCGTTTGTAAATACAGGGTTTAAAGGGGGAAACATTACCAAAAAATCAATTCTGTTCAGCCCTCAAGTATGAGTTTACTTTCTTCCCGCTGAACAAAAAAGAAATGTTTGGTTTAACCAGACAGTTTGACGGTATTTTCCATATAGTTTTTCAATGGCTACCAATGCAATTGCTTTGGTTACCAACATTCTTCAAACTAACTTTCTTTTTGTGCCAAAAACAGAAGAAGAAGAAGCTCAATTCATGTTTTTGAAACTTAGGGTGATGGACATAGTGGAGAGAATTTGATTTTTTGGAAGAACTACTTCCGAGTAACAAGCAGAGAAACTTCAGTCAAAACCATACCACCATTTATGATTGATTATCTCATACTGTTACGAGAGCTATAATGGTTTATGATTTGCTAATCAAAAGCACTATTAATGAGGACTTCCATCTCACCCAGTCACGTTTCCTAGAGCACCACTATGTGAAAAGCCTGACTACAGCAAACACGCACAAGTGAACAACAAGTCACGCTTTAAAACAAAAACTATAGTTATCAAATAGTCAGGATGTGTGTAATTTTCTGACTGGACTGTTGTTCTGGCCTGACTGCCAACTAATTTCCTGTAAGCAAAGGGGGGTACTAAAAGGAATTCTTAAGAACCACTTGAATTAACTGACATTAGTAAAAAAAAAAGCAATGCAATGAAGCCTTTTATTTTTCAGCATTAGGTGATTAAATCTATAAAACGATTTGCAAAGATTTAATGTCCAGCACTCAAAACTGCCAGTGCTTTACTGAAATGTCAATCTCACATTGTATCTGGATGTCCAGAGCCCCCTACTGACAAAAAAATTCATATCTCAGTAAAATATACCATGAACTACAGAAACTACAGATTGTTTACTCATACATTGTATCTGGATCAAGCACAAATATACAAAATGTTTTCGCTTTTAAATAAACAGTACAGTTATACAGAACAGTCAAGCACAAAATATACAGTAGCATAGATAGATAGATAGATACAGTAGATAGAAAGATCAGCAAAGAGGGATTCTTAAAGGTTGCCATGGGATATATTGGCATAAATTGCCTCTGAAAATGAGGGTCTTCCTCTAAGTGTTCGTCCACTGCCCTGTAGATTATAAACACACAAATATGAAAAACATGCAAGAGATGTTATAAGTCAGTGTTTCTCACAGCAGACATAATGTAAAAGGAGCATATTGGCAAACATGGCATGATGTAAAAAGATCTTAAACTTCCTCTCTCATTCTGGTCTAAACAAATCAGCATAATGGTAACCTTAGTACTTGGAATGAGATACGAGATACTACTGAAGTGGGGCCTTTTGAAAAGGGAATCACAAGAGAAAGTTTGAAATGGGGCATTTTTACCTTAGATTCAGTGTCAACATACTGCAGAGTGAGGTCTGATGAAAATAAATTATAGTGAGAGAAAATCAATAAACTTGAACACAAAATCAGATATCTGATGTATATTATGTAATGTAGGGAGATATAGCGATTGGATGATGAGCACCGAAGTGAATTATTTGCTCTGAAGAGATTGAGACTGTGACTTACCAACAGTATGATCTCTGGAATGAACATGTGGAAAAAGTTAGTTTAAAAGTATTATTTTTTTTTTTACATTTTTACAACATTCCTATAACTCATATTAGCAGTCTACCAAGATATCAAAATGATTTAAATAATTATATAAATTAACTAAATTTTAATTAATAACACTTAACTAAATATTAATTAAATAATAATTAACTAAATATCTAATATAATACATAATCATATAGTGTTTGTGTTTTAAATACCTATATAAATATTTACTGGAATTATTTAAATAATTATAGAAACATACACTGCTGTTCAAAATTTGAGGTCAGTAAGATTATTTAATGTTTTTGAAAGAAGCCTCATATTTCAACAAATCTGCATTCATTTAATTTTAAAATAGTTAAACTGTAATATTGTGAAATATTGTTTTAATTTAAGTTACCTTTTCTGTTTTAATATAATTTAAAATGTAATTTATTGCTGTGTTCAGCACTCATTACTCCAGTCTTCAGTGTCACATGATCCTTCAGAAATCATTTTAATATTTAATACTTTTTTATCATTTAATATTTAAATTTAAATTGTGATGTTTAATATTTTTATGGTAACTGTGATACATTCTTAAGGATGCTTTGATGAATAGAAATGTAGCAAAAACGTATTATTGAACTGAATTCTTTTCTTTTATTATTATAGCTATCATTATTTTGGCGTTTTAGTCTTTTATTTAGATAGGACGTAGGTCGACGCAGGAAGTGAAGTGGGTGAGAGAGAGGTGGAGGGATCGGGAAAGTCCGCGAGCCAGGACTCGACTCGGGACGCCCGAAGCGCCACGGCGCCCACGAGCCATCGGCGCCGACGACTGAAATCTTTTGCTAAGCATTATAAATTCCGTCCTGTCTTTCACGTTTGTTGGGGGTATTTTAATCATTTATGCACCCCTGCTGAATAAGCGTATTGTCTTTTAATAAAAATTGACAGTAGTGTATCCTTGAAATCGTTCAAGTCATTTTTTATCCTGTACTCAATAGCAAATGATAGAAGTGAACAGGACAGTGATGTAATAAGTATACTTCTGAGTGAACAAAGTGGCTTGAGAATAAGAATGTCTGCCCAGTGAATAATCGTATGCGCACTTTAATGAAATATCGGTACGTCCAAGACAGTATTGTGTCCTTATAGCCTTTGCTCTCCGTCTCTTGACCCTGTTTTTTGACTGCAAATTAATGGGCAGTAGGAGAGTTCCAATTCAATGTAGTATTAATGATGAGGATTCCATGGCATGAATGTAAAACAAACAAAGGGTGTTTTCACTGTGTTTTTTGGTTCCAGCCTTTACTGACATGGATTGAGAGAAGTAATTACGCACTGGGTTTTATAGTTTCATTAGTTCTCAGAGACTAGCACTTTAACACTGTAAACTTTTATGAGCAACTCGATAAGATGAGAGACTATATATCTACTACGCACGATGTCTGTGCTTGGCAAAGCCTACGATTGCCTACCGACCCGCAGGAACAGAACCACTCCGCAGCCACAGAGCACACAATCGAGTGCCAGATCTGCGCTGCCTGTCCATGAGACATGTATGAACGACAAAGGAGAGTGTTTTTTCGCTACTAAGTTGGGCCTATTTGATTTTCTGCATTACGTAATAGGCCTAGCCGGACTTAAATACTTACCTGTAGAGGTCCGGTGTGCCCTTCATGATATATCCTGAAAACAGGCTGCAATAACTCAGATTTTACAATCTAGTTATGTAACTTTATGAGATAGCGTATCCCACACAGTAGATCTAATCATACAGTAGCCTGTATGTCATGGGCTAGTTCGTGTTCGAGCTCATTTCTCGAGTTTACTACTTTGATTTGCCCAGTGACAGCACGTGACTGACAACTCGACTACTGTGGACCCATGTCATAATGTGGTGGGTATGGGAACTCTAGTCACTGGGGTGTTTGTTCAGGGAAGCTTGATGGTTCGCCGTCAGGTGACAGGACACCACACACGAACTAAATTGAGAAGAACCCATTGTGGCATCTGCGGTGTGACCCAACACACTCCAGACTTTCATGCATGGTGTCGTGACATGACACAGAGTGGGGACTGGGAAGCTCTGAAAGAGGCATACCACAAACAGAATTATGAGAAACATTTGCTAATAAAAACACGAATGTGGCACATCAACGTGAGATTCTTACGGCTTAAGGTATAATTAAGATTCTGTCAGTTCAGTTCTAGGAACTTGCAGATGTGGCTTCCTTAGGAACCAACTTCGCCCTTTTATTTGTTTTGCCCTGAGCCTTTTTCCCAGGGTATTCGCACCGGCATCATGAACTGTGAAGGCGGCCGCACGGCAATGTCTTGTCTTTTCGCGACATTTATTAACGTCCTAACAACAGGTGAATGGAGATGCCGTAGACCTGTGGCTGTTTTTGATCTGGCGAGACAAGGGTTTTTGTGGATACCAGAGATGGAATGTGAACATACAATTTACGTGATTGGAAAAAAAGCATGAAAAAATCTGACTACAATCTCCTATGAATTACCCTTTCAGTGTCATCACACCGAGGCTTAAAAGAAAAAAGAACAAAACACTGCAGAAAACCATGTAAATTCTGTTGTTTGCTGTTTGGCATTTTCGTGAGGTAAACTATTTGTACATGGCTTTTAAAATGTGGGTTGCCCGGTTTTTGTATTATATTTTACAATATTATATGTATCAGTGTTCCTAATATCACTTGTAGTTCCTATAGAACTGTTTTAGACCCTACTCTGAAGTAGGAGCTAATTTATTTCCCCCAAATGAAGTTCCTAGAGCTAAATACGTTCGAAAATGTATACAGATTTGAAAAGAACATGAGAGTGAGTAAATGACAATTTTATAGTTAATGACGTTGTCGCATAAAAAAAAGTCCATTATCCATTGTCATAGAGATATTTTCACGTGAAAATCCTGATTAAGCAGATTATTGGAATGACTGCTTTCACTGTGAAAATGTGACCATACTTATAGGCAACATCATAAATCATGGAACTTCATAAAGGTATGGTCATATTAGCCAAATGTGAAATTTAATGGGCAAAAAGTCAACTTTCTAATGTCACTAGGGTTGTAAATGTAAGAAGCTTAGTTCATACAGAAGTGAAAAACCTTTTAAGCACCTTTATTTTAAGAGTGTCTAGAAATATAATTATATAATTAAATACAACTATAATAACGCCTTAAAATAAGTTTTGGAAACGATCATATGTTTGATCAATATAATAGTGATGAATGCCTTAGTTGTATAGAATCCAAGATATTTAAAAAAAATATAAAAAAACAAACAAACAAACAAACATGCAATACGGACACAAGATGTAATCAGAATAGCATAGACATTAGTCTGACAGTTGTCTCCTCACCTATGACAGTAATGTGTACCGGCTGACTGGCTGTGGAGTTCACTTGTCCCATCTTTGATGATTTGAGTTGGTAGAGGCAGACATACTCCCCACCATCCTCCTGTCCCATTGTCTTCACACTGAAGTTAGCTTCATGGGACTGAGACACCAGCTGTGCTGAAGCAACCATGGAGCCGGGGTTTCCTGTGGCTCTCCGGAGCAGAAGAAAAGCCTCAGGAGGCTGTTTCTGAGCGTCAGTTGGAGCCTGACAGTGGAATGACAGTGTGGCACCAGGAATGACATGCCCACTAGAGGGCTCGACCACCAGGTGAGGGGATGGAGGGGGACTGACTGAGACTACTGCAAGAAGAAAGTCAGTTATGAGCATTTAGTGTTTTTAGAATGTATGTGTGCAAAATCAAAGATAAGAGAACATACTGATTGAAATACAAAGTTAAAGATGTAAAGCACTGTTGGGTGGAGTAGTTTGGTTAAGTGGTTACGAACTTTCAACAGTAGAAAGAGCTGTTTCTTTAACCATCACATCACTGTGACCTCAAATATTTTCTCACTACAGCAAAGCTGCAAACTAAACCTGTGCCTCAGCAAACAGAGATCCATGCAGTACCCTACTCTGACATGAAAGACATGTGTGTGTGTGTGTGTGTGTGTGTGTGTGTGTGTGTGTGTGTGTGTGTGTGTGTGTGTGTGTGTGTGTGTGTGTGTGTGTGCGTATATATATAAATACATTTTTGGGCCCCCCTTACCTATTAATATTATAGGCCTAACATTAGCTACCACCTAAGCAAACAAAAATATTTCTTAATCAGTGGAAACCGTTACAGTGTTTTCTATCGCAATAAGCGTTTGTGTTCAATCAATAAAAATGTAGTTCTTAATTTGTTTGAGAACTGACTGAGAAAGACTATTCCATTAATAGGCACAGCGTCATGACCACATAATCATCTCTCTTATAATTGTAACGTGACCATGAGTCACAACCACACATCAAGATATTAAGATAGTTTATTTCAAGACATTTGTCATGTTTCCGTCCTGAAATCTTGTGCGTGTTAAACGCCATAGAAAATCGCCAATATAAAAATAAATGTTAAATATCTTAACTGATGTGTTACAAAAGGAACATCACAAACATTAAGTATTTCTGCTAACAGCGGCATTTATAGGATGACAATATAGTTCTTATTTTACTTTATTATAAAAAAAATATTTATATGCTAATATCCAAATGCTATGCCAAGGCATTCAAAGATGTTTAAGATATACTGATTTACATTTAGGATTGGATCTAACGTTAAAGGAGTTTCTTGAAAAACTGTCATTAAAACTGTTTGTCAGAAAAAGAGAGACCAATTACACAAAAGTACACAAATACAAAGTTGGGGATTTTGTAGGGTTGTATTATTAATATTTACATATGAGAATTGGATTAAATTATTATGCCACTGGGAAGAGCCTTAATTACGTTGTTAAATTATTTTTCGTTTACCAAAAATAAAAAAAAAAGATTTTGTAATAAAATTAGGGTAAGTATATAATTGCCCATTCTTGTCAGTAAGTCAGTATTTAACATGTTATGCAGAACCCAATTCTTCATGTACAATGACTTGTTATTATGAGTGATATTACCATTGTTCCATATAAAATATTTGCTGGGAGAAAAAATTTTGTACAAAAGTTAGCAGTAAAATAATGCCTGTTTGTGATTGATAGTGGCCAAATGATATCGACAATATTGAAAATACTTGTTTGTTTTTTTTATTTATTATTATATATATATATATATATATATATATATATATATATATATATATATATAGTTTTTAAGCCAATTAATTTTTATAGTTTTGTTAAATTTTGTAAAAATAAAGAACATTTAATCTACCATCAGATTTATTAACAAGGACACTTCTTTCTCCAGCTTATTAAAGTGTATATTTTATCAATTTTTTGAGGCATATATCAGGTTTTGGAGGGATATTGTTCACATATTTGTAATTACTTAAATCTAATAAACTCTAACACTTTTGGCCTGAGCGTAGCAATAAAGCGTAAAATCCATATTAGTATATTTGTAATCATGCCTGTTGTGTACTTTCAATATTTACCTTCCATTGTGTGGGTTTATTGATTATATATATATATATATATATATATATATATATATATATATATATATATATATATATATATATATATATATATATTATATATTAATGTGTGTGTATGTATTATTATTCTTTATACTTGCAATATGTTGGTACTTTTTACATTTTCCTGCACTGGAAGATCTACAGTTGGTTTGATACCTTTATCTCAAACGGTGTCAGGGTTTAATGAATTTAAGTGAGTAAAGTATATAAAACATATGAAAAATATGGATTCAGTACTATATATAAAAACAATAAAGGCATAATCTAAAAAAAACAAGTCTTGTGCATTATAGGGAATAATATTCTGAATATTTTACAGTTGGTTTGATTCCTTTATCTCAAATAGTGTCAGAGATTAATTAATTTAAGTGAGTAAAGTATATAAAACATATGAAAAATAACAAAAAAAAAATCTCAAATAGTGTTGTCATTTAATGGATTTATATTATTGCATACATTAAACATGTAAAATTATTATAAAACACATAAAATGGTAATTCAAAAGTACCGAGATTTGTGCAATATGTTTTTCTGAACATTTTTATTGTGGTTTTATATTATAATGTCACGTAGTTAAATTGTTAATTAATTTAAGAGTACATATAGATTTTTTTTCCCCCCTAGAAATTTAGCCTTGTGCAACGTAAAGGGCATATATTTATGACTAACTCCCAACAAATTATCCAGTGTTGAAATCCTAGTGTTGGGGACTTTTAGAGTAAAGTGTTAAAGTTGTGGTGTTGAATTTTAAAAAGGATTAACACTAACTAGTGTAAGCACGCCCCCTCTGGCCGGTGTTAATACACAGAGTTACCTTGATTAACACTGTTGAGTGTTAATAGTCACATCCGGAACATTTGCTCGTGTCGGCCTGACCATCTGAAATATTTTCACAGACGCCATTTTCTTTGCTCGCGATGCGGCTCATTTGAGGACGGAATACGGCGAAATAAAGTGTTTAATCTTACTTATAAAATGTGTTTTGTATTATCATATCGTTTTATAACGACATTTATTTGCTGTGTGCACATAAACTTTTCTCAAGGACATTTCCTTTCACTCACGATGCGGAACAGACGAGGACGTCATTTATTTTCTATATAGGAAATCTAAAAAGTAACGTACGTTAAGTATGTTTAATAACATCATTGATTGATTTACAGTGATATTTATGTGCTTTATTCCAAAACTTTTTTCTCAAGAGAGATATTTTCTTCCACTCACGATGGGGAGAATATGGGGAATCTGTTTTTTATCAAAGGAAAACACCATAAGTAAGTGTTTTACCTGGATTTACATGTATTTTATAAGATGATATTACTTCATGATGATATTTAAATGCGCGCGCCTAAGCGACCTAACGGAAGATATATATAGATTTTAATAAGCTGTGCAGTGTGAGACCATGGGGTGCGGAGACACTTGAGTTAGTTAAGAGAAGAGAGAGAGAGCAAGTAAAAGCGTTTTTACCTCATTTTTTGAAATATCTATTTTATAACATCATATTGATTTATAAGCGACATTAATATGTTGTGGAAATGTGCGCTCCTACACTTTCCTCAGAGAGATATTGTCTTTCACTCGCGAAGGAAAACACAGAAGGTATTTTTTTTTTTTATATGTATTTCATAAAATAATATTATTTATTGTGAAGCGATATTTGTATGCACAATGCATGCCTAGGCGATCTGAAACATTTCTCTGAGATTAAATTTGATGTCAAATCAAACCACTATGCTTGACACAAAATCTAAAAATAACGTTAGCAACGCTGTTTCTTAAGTAGCGCTAATTGTTTCTTGCATGTCCTCCTGAACAAATTTTGGCATTATATTTGGGCACTTATTCGCTAAGTTTTTCATAATGTTGATGTGTCAATATATTGGATTGGAGTTATTTTTCCATATATATGTATGTATGTGTATGTTTCATATTTCATATATATTCATTTGTATATATTTAAAAATAACTTTTCAATAAACTGAAACTCTCTATACCGCATGAGTTAAATTGTACACCATTCAAAGTGAATTTGTGCCCTCACAAAACTTGGAATATGACACATGGGTAGCATGAACTACAGATTAGATATATGATTTTTTTTTTTGGTATGCCTGTGCTGTCAGATTATTCATGTGCTTTGTCCCATTTATGTGCATTCATTTTGATGAAAAGCCAGAGCCCTGCCTCAGCACAGTGAGATCAAGCATGGAATTCAAGGAATCCACAACCTATTTTTCAGTAAAGTCCCCAGAGCTTTCTTTTTTACAAAAAAAAAAATATGCATTTACAATGAGTTACCTAAAAGGAAATGTAAATAATCTCAAAAAAAAAAACATCTACTCAACCCTTGAATTTTGTCTTATGTCATATCACAAAAGGAGATTTATATAAAATGCCCCGATATGCTTGCCCTTCTCAATGTCAGTCTAATAGATTAATATCAAGCTTTTAAAATAGAAACAGAAAGTATAATGAAGTGGTGCTTAATTATCATGTAATGTATATTCCAAAGTGTTCTCTCTTGGTATACAGTAAGAAAGAAGTAGGGGCTGGGGTCGATTTAAAAGAATCGATTCCAGATTGGTCCAGGCGTTGGGGTAGAGAGTCCATCAAGAAGTCGACTCCTCATTCAGAGTCTTTTCAGTTCCATAAAGAAACATCAGTAAAAGAGTCTCTCTCTCCAAGCGGAAACTACATCCGACAAAAGAAGCTGCACATTTAAATTCGCGAAAAAAGGAAGAAAAAAAAAAGACAGAAGAAAGCAGTGGGTAGGCTACTGATCAATTGAATTTTTAGGATGTAGGCTGTAGCCTTCGTTTTCCGAAGCACAATTCACCAAAGCCATAATTACAACAGTTGCGAGATAAAGATTATTATATATATACATATAAAGCGATTCAGAGGTTATTTTCACGGTGGAACTACGGCATCCACAATTTTGAGGCGGTTCATGACAGGAGATAGATCGCTGGCGATCAATGAGGGTCTTGATCTTATTTACATCCACAGGCTACTATTTTTTAAAACCATTTCTATCCAGCCAGTGATAATTATAAAAGAACCGTCGAGCATAGATCAGTGGCGAGAGGCGCATCTGATTTGACAGATAAACCATGAGCTCTCTCAGTTATTAATGTTCTGGTTATTTAGTTTAAGTGCGTACAGTTTGTTAATATTGTGCAAAGTATACAGAAGTAAACTTCATCATTCAAGCTCAACTGTGCACATTTCTTTAGACACTTCATAGTCTTGGCTTATTTATATTTCGATAAGCGCATTGTCCCTGCTGAGCTGGGCTATGACTAATTTCACGAGCAAGGCTGAAAAAAGCACAACTTTTCATATCATCATTTTTTTTTACAAATTTTTTTCAGCTTCATATTATATGAAGGATACATTATACAACCTATCACCGCATTAATCATGCATTGAGATTAGGTTCCTTTAATCTAAAAAAAAAAAAAAAAAAAACAAGAATTGAAAAAAATGAAACAGGACCAGGGAATTGGAATCGGAATCGATTCCAAAATTCAGAATCGAACAGCCCTAACAGTAGGTTTGAGTAGAAATACTGAAATGTTGCATATTATTTGACAAACATCCTGTCTTGATTGTTGGTCTCTGTGCATGACTGTGTGTTCATGAGACACTATTAGTTCAGTTCACTCTGAATTGCACAAAAGTTGTGAACAAAAAAAAATCAAGATTGATGAAAATGTGACATAAAAATCTAAGCATGGAAATCCCCCCAAAAAAAAAAAAATAAGCTGTGTACTTTCTTCACTGGGTTGAATCTTTATCACTGACTCGGACTGGAGCGGTTGTTATGACTGTCAAAATGACAGCTGACAGATGAGAAACGCGATAACTTCCTGTTTACTGCTTGAGCACAGCAGATGTATTTACCTCAGAAAAAGCACATATATTTTATTTCATGCTATGTTTTATTAATCTTGATTGTTCACAACTTGTGTACTTTTCCTAGTTAGGTTAGGTGATTGCTTTGCTTATAGATTCTCATGAGCACATTCATGCTGAGAGACCAACAGTTAGGTAAATGAATGACATCATTTTTTTATTTTTTGGGGTGAAATAACCCTTAAAACAAATTGTTCACCTGAATTGTTATTTACTTATACTCATGCCGTTCTGAGGCACCATGTAAAGACATGTATATCATACAGGTTTGGAACCACATGAGGATAAAAAATTAAAGTATGATAATTTTGGGTAGAAATGTTTTGAGTGAACTATTATTGTGTATAATTGATACTTGTATCTCTGATATTTCACCTGTTAATAATATTTTTGATAAATGGATGTGAAATGTTTCTGTTTTTTTCTCCCCAATTTTTACAGAAGCACTTTTGTGATGCTGCAAGTGGATACTCTGCTTAGTTAGAGAAAACTGCAGAGAACCGCGTCTTGTCCTGAAAAAAAGAAAAGAAGACTACTTTTCTCAAGGAGGTCCAAAAGCGCCACTGGCACAGACTGCGTTCAGCGATTAATCGAAGTCGTAATAAAATCAAGATTTGGCGTGCACGATTTCTAAATGGCTTTATATACGATTTTCCAGCAGGGCCCGACCTCCCACGCAGTATGCTATCAATCAATCAGAGATGAAAGCGCACCTAAGTGGAAGCGAGAGAGAACAGAACAGACTGGACACTATACCTAACTCAGGTTCACACACTCTGTCTTTGATGCATGTTTTTCAGCGCCCATGTTAATGGATCAAGAGTGTTCCACTGCACACGGTAAAAGATGTGAACAGAAAAGGTTAGAAATAGAAAGGTGCGAAAAGAATGAATATCTAGCGCATGAGCATAGAGAGAGTTGTGAGTGAGTGAGTGAGTGAGTGAGAGGAGACGTTTTAATTGCGCGGACGACAGCAGCGTGTATCTGAGCATCGCGTCTGGTTTTGACAAAGCAAAGTGGCCCAGGAGAGATTGGCGCATTATTTTTAATGTCTTTTCCGTTACAATAACTTCGCTCTGGCTGCTGCTTCTGCACGCATATACACGCCTGTATCGCACTGCAGATGGAGTCGCGATGCGAAACCTGTATAATGTATAACAAATCTATTTCAACACCTGAGAGCGCACGCTACAATGCAGAAGCTCTATAGTAATGCATAGCAAAAAAAAAAAAAGCCCTGGACTGGGTTTTTTTCTTTTTGCCATATGTCTAAACATTTTGTTTGACATCTTTACTTAGTGATTACGACTTATGTATCTGTTCCTAGAGGCATGTTACAACTTTTGATAGCTCTCATTGGTTTTCTTTGGGAAATATATTTCAAATTTATACTGAATGCATTTATGACTGTAAAGCATGTCTGTGTGTTAAATCGTGGTCATCGAAATCATAAAATTGATCAAAAAATCGTGATAGGTTTTTTGTCCATATCGCACAGCCCTAATCAGTAACATACATTCAGCCAGGTCCGTCCTTAGAGGGGTTCAACTGGTCGCGATAAGCGGACCAGATAAGGCCCCCCTCCATCCCAACCTGGGAACCTCCTACCATACACTTTCCAGGCCACGCATCAGATAAGTCTGGCCCTGCATTCATGGTTGATGGTAATGAATGAGATGCTGTGGTTTAAGCAGATAAATGTAAGCACTATAAACCTGATTAAATTGAGAATACATATGGACCAAAATACGTTTTTGTGCCTTTGCACTGATTTGCTTTGACATTGTTTTGATGGTTGTAAGTATATACTCTTTATATGTATTGAAAACACTGAATGTGAAGACATTTTGGTGCAGAGAAAAAGAGTTACAATGTTTCAATTAAAATAAATAAAGTGTAAACATGCATTGTTTTGTGGATTAATTTATCTCTCTCTCTCTATATATATATATATGTTATGTATATATATATATATATATATATATACATATAATTTTTTGTTGTTGTTTTGTTTTAAAACTACTTATTACAGTGTTTTATTTAACTCTAAAGGTGTTACATTTTTAACACGTATTGGTGTTAGAAAGTGTCAACACTTTTGAAAGTGTTACTTTAACACTTGTGGTGAGTATCACACTTGTGTGGTGTTATCCATATATACACTGACAAAGTGTTAAATTTAACTATTGGTGTTAAATTTCTGATTTCAAATGGCTCAAAACATAACAGCGGCAAAGAGTTTAATTGGACTTGTGTGTTAGATGTCAAATGCTCAGTATATTATACACACACACACACACACACACACACACACACACACATTTATATATATACACAGAGATCCATGCAGTACTCTACTCTGTGTGTGTGTGTGCATATATATATATAAATACATTTTTGGGCCCCCCTTACCTATTAATATTATAGGCCTAACATTGCTTCACCTAAGCAAACAAAATATTTCTTAATCAGTGGGAAACCGTTACAGTGTTTTCTATCATAATAGTAACGTGTTCAATCAATAAAAATGAATGTAGTTCTTAATTTGTTTGAGAACTGACTGAGAAAGATTATTCCATTAATAGGCACAGCGTCGTGACCACATAATCATCTCTCTTATAATTGTAATGGCCATGAGTCACAACCACACATCAAGATATTAAGATCGTTTATTTCAAGACATTTGTCATGTTTCCGTCCTGAAATCTTGTGTGTGTTAAACGGCGTTAAAGTTAGTTTGACGTTTGACATTCATTGGACATTTTAATATATTTTAAGACCAGTGTTACAAAAGGTAATATATGATGGTTTATTTTTTTTTTTACTCGTATATAAAGCTTTGCTAAGATAATTAACATAATAATAATTTTGTTTATCAGTAAAATTATGGGTTTTAAAAAACATTTAAAATATCATGGAGTTGTAAATTGAGGGCTTTGTTTATTTATTTATTTTTACATCTATTTTAAAGTCAATCCTAAATGAGATAGAAAATCGCCAATATAAAAATAAATGTTAAATATCTTAACTGATATGTTACAAAAGGAACACTTATCACAAACATTAAGTATTTCTGATAACAGCGGCATTTATAGGATGATGTTATTTTTGTTAAGTTATTTTTTTAATTTGTTATTTAAAAAATAATTTTATATGCTAATATCCAAATGCTATGCCAAGGCATTCATAAGAAGTTTAAGATATACTGATTTACATTTAAGATTGGATCCTAACATTAAAAGGTTTTCTTGAAAAACTGTCATTAAAACTATTTGTCAGAAAAAGAGGGCCAATTACACAAAAGTACACAAATACAAAGTTGGGGATTTTGTAGGGTTGTATTGTGTATGTTACATATGAGAACTGAATTAAGAATTATTATACCACTGGGAAGAGCATTAATTACGTTGTTAAATAATTTTTAAGTTTACAAAAACAAGAACAAACAAAAAAAAAGCATATTTTGTAATAAAATTAGGGTAAGTATATAATTGCCCATTCTTGTCAGTAAGTCAGTATTTAACATGTTATGCANGGGTTGTATTATTAATATTTACATATGAGAATTGGATTAAATTATTATGCCACTGGGAAGAGCATTAATTACGTTGTTAAATAATTTTAAGTTTACCAAAAACAAACAAACAAAAAAAAAGCATATTTTGTAATAAAATTAGGGTAAGTATATAATTGCCCATTCTTGTCAGTAAGCTGGTTTACAATTAACATGTTATGCTGACCCCAGTTCTTCATGTACAATGACTTGTTATTATGAGTGATATTACCATTGTTCCATATAAAATATTTGCTGGCAGAAAAATTGTGTACATTCATGTACAATGACTTGTTATTATGAG